>NW_028186868.1:619812-758467 GCF_003343005.1 Rhea americana | reverse complement strand
GCCGGCCCGGCCCGTGCGCGCCGCCGCCCGCCCTCCCGGCCTCCCCCGCCCTGTCCTGGATGTTGCCCGCGTACTCGGCGCTTTTCCCTCCTCGGAGGACGGTTCTGCTTGGTCTTTTCCAGTCCTAAAGTGTCACCTCTGCCTTCTTGCCGTGCTGAAGGTCCCGCTGGGCCACCAGACGTTTTGTGCGCCACTTCTTCCACACGAAGGGTGTGATGATTATTCGGGTTTTTTTCCACACAAAAATCCAGACTTAATATATTCTCATTTTATCTATGTATCTGCTGTCATCAGAGGGTTGCATTTCACGGCCCCTGGTACCATCTTTCTTAGGTACATTGTGGAGATTTGGTATTCTTCAAATATTTACGATTTATGGATAATCTGTATAATTCTGGTTAAGGCGATATTGCAGAAGGATCTTCTGATGTGTGTGAGTAGTTTTGCAGCTCACAATCAGCTGTGACACACGTATATTAATCACACACTGCTCAAATCAGTCTACATGTTACTTAAGTACTGAGGTGAACAGCTGTTTCCTGAAACGCTGTGATATGCTTCTGTAGTTTGATCAAGCCTGACACTTAAATGATGCCTCGTTTAATCAGACATCGCTTGATAGGATGTCTGCACAGGAGGGAGCTTAAGGTATTTTTCTGCCTGATACCTTTTGATCTGAAGAGCCTAAATGGAAGATCTGGAAGGCTAATCCCAGTTCACTACAAGCTCATCGGTTCTTTTGGAGGCGGAAATAGTCTCTCCTCATTTTACTTCAACTGCCTGAAAGTTAGATGCCTCACATAAGCTAGCTCTTCAAGCACTCTCTGCAACTGATGGAGAGAAATAGACTCCTCTAGAAAGTGCCTTGTCCCATCCTGGGGTAGGTGTCTAGGCCATGGGATGAATCCCCTCTGGAGGTGTTTTTCTCTGTAGCCACTGTGCTGGTCACAGTACATCTGGAACTTGCGTAATCAGTTTTGTCTGTATATATAACTTGCAGAAAACCAGTTAGGTGAAGTGAATCCAGACTTCAGTGTCATTTGTGACGAAAAGAGTGATCTGATTTAGTTTCCTACGTATTCCACCAGCACTCATGTTCCCCACTAAGCCGGATGATATTAACTCTTCCCTGATCGAGTGTATCTGAATCAGCCAATAAACGTTATCTCATCAAGCTAGAGACAGTCCCTCAGGTATATACAAGCTGCTAAGCATGTGATGGAGGTTCATCTGTGCTTTATTTTTATGTGTATAATACCACCTATTCACATTGTTGTTGATACTTTGCATTTCTCTTAGAAATGCTACTGAAAAATTATAAGCCTGCTGGCTTCGATAAAGTAAGGGCAGCTACCAGAAAAGCCTCAAAATCCTCACTTCACATTTCTTTCCCTAATACATAGAACATGGCTGGAGACCTTTTGTTTTCACCTCTGTCATCCTCGCAACTTCTCAGTTATACTCAGTACGTCTTGCCTCTGTCCTGTTATCCCAGGCCCTGAGCTTGTCTTTATGCCAATTGCARCAGACTGGCTCTACCAGAGAACTGGCCTGTTGCTGAAATCCGCATGTTACTTCAAYGAACTGAGCTGAAAGTAATACTCCCTGGCCTGTGAGCCAGATTGGACATAGCTGTACACAGATAGGAGTACTTTCTCCTACTGGCAAATGTCTGAGTCTTCCAGCTTTCAGCTTGTTTTGCAGTCACTCTACTCCCTTGAACAAGTGATACCCACCTACCAGTTTTAAGCACAAAGTATCAAAGGATAATATGAAGTGTCACTGAACGAGAAATTAATCTGTGTCCACAGAGATATATTCTGCATGTCCAAGGTATTGTGATAAAACATATTTCAGAAATACTACTTCTGAAAGGAAATACATTTTTTATAGTAAACACTTRTATCTGAAACCTTCATAAGACAACTGCACTGTGTCCCCGAAAACTTAGATATGCTACCTCTGTAGCAGTACTTGCTGCATAAGGAACAAATCAGTGCACTATTTTTCAAGTTGTCTTGTCTTCAGATCCTGGAGACATACTGAAGCATAATGGAGACTTTCAGAGTCACARGGGAAAAAAATGCAGTAAGCAAACTCCAGTACTTCGTAGCATGAGTGGAAATCCCTGTTGGACCATGTATACATCTCATAAAACAGTCACTAGTTCTCTTCTGCTGCTATTGTGAACCTGCCATTGGTTTGTTTCTCAGGGTGAGCAGGACTACACTGGACAGAGATTAAGCAGAAAAACAGTAGTTGAGGCCACCTCTTTAACATCAAAAACAAACAAACAAACAAACAAAAGAATTCCTTTTCACCTTTCATCATCTGGTCAGCACCTTGCAGGCTCACCTGTACCTTGGTGATGGTCACAGTATAAAACCCTCCTTCAATTAGATAACTCTTACTTCTAGGTATAAAACCGGGGAGAGATGGCCCATACTGAAGGAAAAAACAATATTAGAAATGCATGGAACTCTTCAGTCTTTTATTCATGAGCCTCAGTCTAACTTGTTATTACTGTAATTCTGTGGTGTGCAGATAACGAGAAGCTCTTAATTTCTCATCTTTTGTAGGTGGATAAATTGCAACATCCTAGACAATCTATGATACACATAATAAATACTAGAATTCAATATAATTATAATGCAGCCAGATATAAGAAATGAATAATTTTAGGAGGGTTTCTTTAAATCCTGATGTATTTTATTTTTCCTCCTTGGTAATATGTTCACAGATAAAATAGCTGAGACATCTCTTGGGAAACAGGTGGACCTGCACGGTTCAGCTGACTCTTGTGTTTCTGCTACAGCATTTCCACTGATGATTTTCATTTCAGAGAAGAGTCAAAGGAGCATGGTGTCATGGCGAATCTGTTGCTTTGAGTAATTCAAAGTCATTCAGATTCATCAGTGTTGGTAGTCTTATACATGATTCTTGTGRGAGTCAGAAAAAAATGGAAGTAAAGTAGTAATATAGGTAGTTGAGGGTTCTTTTGTAAGTATAACACTGCAAAGATTACATTCTTTTTCTCGTAAATATTGTGTTGGGATATATGCAACCGCAACTAAATTATATCTGRAAAGAATATGCCTCAATCATTTATTTGTATCTATGTGGGCAATGTTTTCTATTAGTTTTGGCTGGATAATTAAGAGTACATCATGAAGGAGAAAGAAGAAAACCTGTTAGAGTGACATAAGCAATAGAGAACGTAAGGAATGACCCAGTGTCCCRGTTAAACTTTATATTGAAAAAAAAGCAAAACATATAAATAGAAACAGCACTACTTCCAGAACCTCAGAGCCTAAATATCATCTTGCAACAGTTCTGTAGTGGGACTTTTTTGCCATTATACAAGAGTGAACAAAGCTTGATCTCTAAATRCGCAACCAAGCCCTCTGCTTCCTTTCAGCTTGGAGGATGTGGTGTTCTGGGATCAAAGCTTCAYGCAGGCAGACTTGTTAAGGAAGGGGAGTTAATCTGAGAAACAGTCCAAGAAAGAAGATCAAAGGCTTTTCTTAGAAGGCAAGCATAATCCATTTCATCTTAACCTACTCTTAAGAGGAAAGCACCTTAGCCTTACACTATAGTGGGTCAGTCCTGCTTACTTTCACTGAGTCAGCGTGCACGCACAGATGCGTTGAGAAGGGCCTGCTTTGGGCAGAGGTCCAGACAAGAAATRTGTGTTACTTTAATCCTGCTCAGTCTCTCCAAAAGGACCTGCAGTGGGTGTGTGGGGCATTGGTTGCCTGCCCAGGGGAGACCCCCCCTTCCAGGACAGAAGTATTAGCTTGTCAAGAAGATAACACATTCAACAAAAGCTCATGGCAGGATTTTCATTTTTCTCTTGTGCAGAAACAAAATGTGCCTACAGACTCCATTTGATATGAGGTCAACTCTTTCAGTCATTCAGATTAACAAATARCATTTACCCGTAACATTTTTTCATGTATTTCTGTGAAGAATTACCAACATGGATTTTTCTGTAGGAAAAACAGGTGTCTGTTTGTTGCAGGTGGAATTCTGATGCTCTGGAAGGTGCAGGTGACCTACATTTACAGTAAACATGGAAAAGAGGTCTGGTGGCAAAGAATAGTGCATTTGTCTTACCAAACAGAAACATTRTCCTCTCTCTTGAACAAGGCTAAACTTTTGGTAAAGTCTCAGAGAGACGTCTTGCATTTGAGACACCCAAGAGGAATGCTTCAATATTGTCACTGCAAAAATCATAGAAACTGGGAAAGTGCTGCCTATGATAGATAACAGCATTTCAAATCAAATAACAATGCAACCAAATGTCATTTTCCTACTTCAGGCATCTACATACAAGTCAACATCCTCTTTACTTTAAGAAGACTTCTAAATCCTAGCCTACCTCAGTGAATGAGCTATTCTCATCTAACAAATCATTTCTGAAAACATTTCTACTTGAGACCTTTCTGACAGCAAAAGTTACAGTGCAAGTCATGCTGAGAAGCCCATGATGTTCGATGGTTTTCACAGATTTTTTAATGGCATGAAGAGTCCCTCGATCATTTGTTCTGAAGTGAATTGCATATACTATGGAGCCTTCTCCAGAATTCCTGCTTTGCACCCCTATGTTCCCTCTAAGCTATGGCATATATTTTAGAAAGACATTTAGTTGTGACTGAAAAAGGTCTCAACCCCTCGTGAAATGTAATAGCTGACTCTCAGGTAACGCTACAAAACCTTCAGCTAGAAACACCAGCTCTTGCTAAGTGATGCCAGTGAAGGAGGTGAAAGTAGATGGATACTGAACTATTTTGATGCTGATCCAACCGCTAGCATAAATCAGAGTCCAAAATTGTTTTCACTTACGTATTTCTAGAACCGTCTCTATGTTTATCGTACTTTGAAGATTAAAATCTAGGTTGTTCTTATATCATTGCTTTCTGAAGCTGCAGAACAGGCCAGCAAAGATACAAAAGCTGCCTTGAAAATGCAAACTGACATCATTGCTGCTGGTTTCTGACTCAGCAGAGACATAGATGTATTTCTTACAGTGGAGGATGTTGTTTCAGTTATTCACCGTTCTGAGACAGTTTGGCATGAAACACTGAGAAGGGCGGAAACTTTCACTTTGAGCAAAAGAACAGTTTTAATAGAGCCTACATGCCTGTACCTTTTCACGTTCTTCCCACAGCTCTCCCAGACCAAAAGTTCAACTCACCAAACTGAGCAGATTTGTTTCACTGCAAACATATTTCTGGAAAGATTTTGTAACTATGGAACCCTTAAATATACTCCATTTACTGCAGAAGATGATCCTAACACATCTTAGACATCTTAGAAGCACAAGTTGGGACATTATGCCCTTACACTGGCAAAAATCCTTGTCTTCTATCCACCTCTTCTCTTTGGCAAGCAAATTGGAGGATACAGCACAGGTCTGGCACAGTCAAGAGGAATTTTCCGCTCCCAAATTAAAGCAGTATGCAGGGTCCATCTGGTAAGCCAGTATCTGTGTAAACAGCTAGTAATACCTACACTTCTGTCTGGAGGCAAGCAATCAGAGCATAACTGTTACATTTGTTTTCTTGAGGCAGGTGTTCATAGTAATGACCAGAACATCTTTGCAATGAATGACTTGGGCAAAATGTTGAAGATTTTTGAAAACACATATTTTCAACTTATGAAACTCATACTTCTTGAAAAAGCCTCTGTTCGGGTGAAAAAAGCAGTCTCTTATGCTTGCACGTATTCATTCTTGATCTGACTTGACTTGCAACCACAAGAGAGCACTCTTTCCTTTGATGATTTCTTAGCTTCCCCAGAAAGCTAGAGAGATGCCATATAAGTTTTGCAAACTGCATGTGAGCTGTTTCAGTTAGACCAGAGCAGCAGAAACAACAAAGCTTGCAGTTGTCTTTTGGATTTCATTGTGAAAAGCCTTTGGGTAGTTTTCAGATGACAGAAGATCCTTGGTTCCTGAAAGGGAGGAGTTCTGCCAAAACTTTGAAGATCCATGTAAACTTTGCAAATTACCCATCTTTTGGAGACAATTATATCAAACGATACTGTGGATTACAATACATGAGACGTGTTTAGAGCCTGGAAGATTATTTATGTTTGGCATTAACTCTTATGGTCATAATTTCAAGTGGAGAGAAAAGGAATACACAGGAACTCTCTTTTTATCTTTTGAAATATGAAGATCAGAGGAAAAGCAAGGTTGAAAGTGTGGAGTGATGGTCCTCAAAACCTGTCTATAAATTAGCTGGCATCCTACATCTATAAAAACAACAAGGCTTCACGCTGATTTTCAGGCACAGAGTGGACCTCATGAATCATTAGCTGTACTAGAAGAATTGAATTGTTTTATACCACAGGAGGAAATTGCAGCCTGCAGGGTAGAGTACCTGTACAAATGTTTGCTCTTTACTTGGACTGATACGAAATTTGGAAGCCAAATTCGGGAACTGACAATTGCACTGGTGAAAAAAAGAAAAAGCATGGACAGCAGCAAAGATGATGATGGACTACTGAACCGGATTGCATTTTCAGGAGCTATGTCCCTGGCCAACAGCCATGGGACTCCCCACGGGGTCCCCCTGAGGGAGCCCTTTGGAGTTCCCTTCCACCTGGACCCGTCTTACTGGGACCAAGCCTACAGCGGGCACGCAGGTCGCATTTCCTATATCCCGTTCCCGGGATACGTGGGCATCTATGACTACTCCTTTGAGCCTGCCTTCATTCGAAAGAGGAATGAGAGGGAAAGGCAGCGGGTGCGCTGCGTGAACGARGGCTACACGCGCCTGAGAGAGCACCTGCCCAAGGAATTTGCTGACAAGCGCCTGAGCAAAGTGGAGACCCTGAGAGCTGCCATAAATTACATCAAACACCTGCAGAGCTTGCTGGACTGTCATCCCTTAGGGTCTGGCGGTAAGGAAACGCTTTCCGCCAAGGAGATCACGGAAGCTCCCAGTCCTGGTCCCTCCAGGGAGTGCAACAGTGACGGGGAATCTAAAACCTCTTCAGCGTCGTCCCCCTACAGTGAATTTGAGGAGCCGGGCAGCTAGGAAACATCTTCTCGGGAAACAGAAGCCTTCAAGATCGACTGAAAACTGAATCTAAAACCTTGGGGATTTTGTTACAGATTAAAATGAATACCAAGAAAGGAAACAAGCTAGGAAGAAATAAAGGTATTTTCAGTCTGTCAGGGGACTTTTAATTTTGTCTGCATGAAACCTAAGGATGCTTTGTAAGCAAGCAGATTTCTCTCAAATTGCTTCAGCTGTGCTACTAAACTTTCTTTAGATTGTAAAAACTGAAGCAATTTTTACCATCCAGCTTTTACTCTGCTTATTTTCTTTTGCCTTGTACTTAGTGAGACAAACAGATAATTTAATTTCAGGAAATCCTCCTCCCCTCTCTCCTGCTCCCTCCTATAACTTTTATTATCTATTTTTCCTGACTGATAACCTGAGATACACTGGGTCATAAACAATTGGACTAGGAAAGGTAAGATTTAGATAAAAAATTCTTTCCCTAAAATTTTTAGAAAACTCACAGAAATGCTTCTATTTCCAAAGTTTTTTTTTCCTTATAAATAAGCCTATATTTGTGAATGGATTTCTTTTGTGGCATYTTCCAAAGTGAAAGAAACGACTCATGCTTTGGAAAGTGGGCTATACGGAGATTATTTGAAGGATTCTTTTCAGGAAAAGAAAGTAAAAGTCTGGTGCTTTCATACCAATCAATACAAGAAAGTGGTAAATAGTTTTTTAGAACTGCACCTATAAAAGCAAAGTTCCACTAATGATACCAAAGAAATGTTTCCRGCCTCTTTCTTTCTTTTATGAAAACTGAGTTTGCAGACAAAATATTATTGATTGTGGCTTTTTGACAGGTCAGAGTTTATACACTTAGAAATATGTTCCTGTAGTAGTGGTTAGGTACTGCTGTGTACAAAAAGGGAAACATTAAATATATCAGTTTACATCTGCATGAAAATGTAGGTATTTCTCTCTTTTTTTTTTTAAGAATATTGTATTTTTTAAAAGACTTTTTAAGATTAATATTTCAAAATCTATGAAATGCTGTTAATTTGGATCATGTCTGCTTAAAATGAGATGCAGATTTTTTCTCCAAATTTCTCTAAAATCTTCCTTTTCTCCAAGGCCACATTTAACCAAACACGAAACTATCTGCCTATATTTAAGTATCTGTCATCCTGAATTAGGGAAAAACTGCTCTTTTCCCATATGCTTCTCACTTATCTTTCAAACTTCTTTTTAGGCCTCATATTGGAGAAATGGTTTCATATCTTTTTTTGTTCCTRTCATGATATGCTGACTGAAAATCTGAAAAAAAAACTCATGTAAAAATATGAACAAATACTGATCAAATACCTCAAAGCATGTCCATGAATTTCATTTAAATAAAAAGTGGAATTAATCCTGACTCTGTTTTTTTTTTTTCCCCACTTTCTATTGATAATCATGAACAGGGCAGCAGTGTTTGCAGGAATAACAAATTTTCAGGAAAGAATGAAGAAAATTATTAGGAAGCAAATATGAACTGCTAATTATGCAACCTGTAAGGATTTTTAAATCTAGAAAAGGGAGCAGAAAGAAAGGTCTGTGCTGTAGGCATCTAATCAAAATTATTAGGTATGAAAGTACTCCACTGCTSATTTCTAGGAAACTACTCTGAAAGATCTGATTGTACACTTTTAGCTATTGACTGCCTACATTCAAGCTCATGCAGCAAAAGTTTCAGTCTAACTATCACTGAGGCTCCGAACCCATTTTTTTTCCAAAATTTTCAGCCAATAATCTTGAAAAGCAAATACATTTTAGGCAAATYGCACAATTCACAAATGGAAAGGGTCTAAATGAGTTATCCAAATGGCTTGCTACAAACAGCAGCACTGTTAAAAATGTCAATGCAAGTCACATGCTTCGTTCTTTATGTAGTAGCGAGGTTCCTTTTATAATGATTTTTTTTTCCGATAAGGGCAGTTACTTTTGTGCGATCTGTTTCCAGGGCTCTTAGAGTGTATGTCCAGTTTCCTGGACAATTATCTCTAAGGATCCAAAGTTGAAGCACTTATTTTGAGGTGCACAAGTGTTTGCTATTTAAAGAAAGCAGAGGAGGGTAAGGTAGTAATCTGAATTTCTGSTTGGGTTCCATTACTTTTGGTTTTTCTTCTTCCCTTTGTGGTCTCTCTCTGGCTCAGTTTTTGGACTTTTGGAAATATAGTAATGCTAGTGATAACTTTATTAGTAAGACTGAATTGCATTCCTCCTGCAAAGCAAAGGATAAATCGCTGTTACCTATGAAAAATGTACGCTTCCTCGGAGTACCAGAGATGAATTCGATGAGGCAGAGTTGTTTGCAAAGCTCCCTGAAGATGAAAAGCAGTTAACATAGGTATAATTACAATAAATTAGCCAAATCAAACCTAGCCACAAAAATAAAAATGACCGTAAGGTCCATTACTTTGCGGGCAGAAGGCATCAGATAACACCCCACAGAAATGTTTAGGTCAGATGGTTATCRCAGACATTTGGCCCTTACAGGAGTATCCGAGAGCCGTGCTCTGATTTCCCCACCCCAGAGAGAGGGTAGCGTGTGCTGCCTTCTCTGCAGCCAGCCAGGTCAGGCGGCTCAGCCGCCTTTCAGCTTCGTTTCGTGCAGGATGTRGCTCAGTGGGAGTCTAACTGAGTGGGGACCATCCCCTCTGCGGTGCCCTTCCCGCGGGAGACGCGGCGGACCCAGGGCGCTTCCAGGTGGTTCTCTTTTATCTGTTGTTTAGCCAAAATATTCTGCGGTCAGAACCAAACCTGGATTTTGTGAAATAACATTCGGGAAAAGACTTTTGTGATTCAGGTCAAGGAGACAAGTTAAAAATCTACATTTTAGTGAAACTGTAGATTGTTTTCCTTTTTTTTTTATTTTAAGACTGTACAGTTCATTCTCTTTAAAATATCTGAAAGTTTTCTTAAAATATGTCCTGATACAGCCTCAGTGCTGAAGGTTCAAGAGCTAGAATTTTATATGTAGATTAATTTTATTTTAAAGGAAAACTAATTTCTGGGTGAAAAGGAAATTCTTTCCGTGGGAAAAGTCTGTCACAGGTTAAACTACTCATAGGAGAGAACATTCTACATTTTGTTTCTCACAACTTCTGTTGTCATACAAACCTCTTGCATAGTTTTAGCCCTTTTAGCACAAGAAAGTAGGAAACAACAAAAATTTCCCAAATATGGATCAGTTTCCTACATACATCAACAAAGATTTTAAGTAAATGCTACATTTCAAAAGCTTTCTTAAGCTGTTTCTGTCTAGAGAAAGGTTTTCAAAGCTTCCAAAGTGTATCATTCTCGACTTTGAAAGCAGACAATGATCCAACTTGTCACCTGGAGAATCAAAGTTTTAATAAAAATGTTGACCAGAAGAATTGTCTCCATGTGGCGCAATTATTATTTACAAGGAAGATGAACATTGATATCCCTAGGCARCCTTGCTGCAGCTTTATCAAACTCCTGCACACCAAATGCAGACACTTTAATCTTTCTATCAAATGTGAAAAAAAAGCATACTTCTGAAGTCTTTCCTCTTCTGCCATTAAATTACAAATCCATTTGCTCCTTGATATTATCAGCATTTTAAAGATGTGTAATCCTGGCCATGGGATTGCTTTTAATCCTCTAATAGCTATTTAGCTGATTTCTTCAGTAAAAGCCCATCCACACTCCTTTCACGTCATATTATCCAGTGTCAATAAATGGCCAAAGGAAACCAGAAGATTCTGTAGAAAAGTAATGTTCAGACAGTAAAGCAATCAGGGCCAATTTATCCCTCTGGAATGAATGAACAGGGAATATTCACACAAAAATAAAGAATTTCTGAAGACATTTGTCACTAACATGCTAAGGAAGAAGGCAAAAAAGATCCAAATCATTTTGAAGAGTGGCTCAGGCAGTACCAACGGGAGAGCCCTGCTGAAGTTAGGTGATGTCAATCAATGTAGCTGAGCAAGGGCTATACAAATACGGATTAAGCAGATATACCCCAAGCAAGTATCTCAGTCATGATCCTCAGCACATGGTTAAATTGCTGTAGAGAGAGCAAGAAATAGATTTACTCCAGACAAACAGAGAGGAGTAAAGCAGTGAGACTAGCAATACTTAGCTCTCAAACGTGGCTGTCCAGCGGTAGGTCTCAAAGCCCTATAAAAGGAACATGAACAACATTATCAACCTGAAGATGTGTTCGTAGGTAAAAATGTCATAAATGCTCACTTATACTTCCCGCATGATTTTTATATGTTTTGTCTACTTTTCTGTGAATGTGTCCATTGGCAGAGCAGTAGAAAAGTTCTGTTAGATGAGCAAGCCTTGCTGGGAGAACAAAGTAGAGGAGAGAAGATGTTTCTAAAGGTGAATGTTTCTCTCCGTACCTCTTTTACRCTGAAATTAATGGGGGATCAAAAATAGAGAAAGGCTAGGCAGTGGTGCTGTTTAAATGAGCACATACGGCTAAGTGCTTTTGTTTGCAATTTACAGCAGTTTGCAAGGTGGCACTGCTCAGAAGACACTCCAGAACTGTCTGAAAACATTGTGACTAGAATTCATTTGACTCAACTGAAAACATACTTCTTTCGAGGACTGATGGCAATGATCTCRAGCCAAGACCAGGAAATGCAGTAGGAACCACTGTGCTCACTTAATGTGCTGCGCGCGAGGCTTGTTAGTGCTCAGGAGTGAAAGGATCACCTCTTTGGCCATCAGACTGCCCTTCTCCCTTCCCACTCATATCTACGTTGCACAGGTATTCCTGATGCCTGACTCTGGTGTCTGAAGATTTMGTAATTAAGAAAAACATCCTTTATACTATCTAATGTGGCAACAGTAGCATTGACCTCTCAAGTGCCTTTTCTCCCATGTGAAAACCTACCATTGCTAACTGGCATACTTAGCACAGCTAGCTTGTGSGTCATAGGCTGGGTCACCTGGTAGTGCTCACGTAGCGGTGGGATCAAGGAGAGGCAAATGATGGCAGCATAGGAGAAGGCTGTTGCTTAGCACAGGAAGGAGACATTTACCTAGCTGTGGATCGGGGATTGAGATGGGAGCCAGCTGTACTAACTACCGCTCTCTAAGGATGGGATTTGACAAGTCCTGTTTTAACATCCACTGTTTAGTAGGTTTGCCCTGAAAAAAATTTTGTTTAAAAGTCAAGAAGTGGGCTTCTTGACTTRGGAAAAGACAAAAGTTACTGTTTGCAATGAGGTAGGACTCAGCTCTGCTAGGGTCTTACCATGAGCGCTTTACAAGAACAAACCTCTCTCAGAAATCAGCTGGGTGTTTTTCTCTGGATTAAACTCTAAGTGAAAGGCATCTGGTAGCACATTTATGTTTGATTATCATGCTTGTTGCCAGAACTCATCCCTCCTTGGCCTGAGCATGCAACATGCACTCAGGGTACAATCAATAAGAAGGCAGCTACTTRGGAATATATGAAAGCTGTGGGTAGTTGCCTCTACCAATACCTGGACTGAGAGTAAGGATGAAGGTTCAGAGCTCCAGTCTGGCAGTGAGGTCCAACCTCAGAAGACAAACTTTTCCCAGATTTGCAAAATGAGTTAAAAAAAATAACAACAAAATATACAGAATAACAACAAAAACCTAACTCCTAAAGCAATAGCTCAGGTATGTGCACAGGCTGAGTTCACTGGATACACTTCAAAGGAAAAGCACAAYAAAAGATAGGTTTAATTGGTTTCCCTTTATTTGTCATGGCTTACAAAAGAACCATTCTTCCCTAACAAACATGGTAGCTGCACGCTCTTGAGATGGAAATGCTGGGGAAGCCCATGGCTGGGCCCTGGAGCATAGCTCTGTCATGGCACTTTTCCTGTGGAGACCACGAGCCTGTGCATATGCACTCGTGAGTCCTAAACRTAGTAAACCCAGGACAAAGCCCATTAATGATTTTTAGTTTGGTTTTCACTGGAAAAAAAGCTTAGACAACACTCTGACAGAGTGTTGGTGGCCTTAGATCCAAAAGCTTCTGAATCTCTAACTAATTTTCAAGCAACCCTCACAGGCAGAGGGTCTAAAACTACAAATCAAATTTCTAYAATTTTTGTCAAAGTAGGTACTGGGCAGAGGAGGGAAGCCCAGCTGAGGACTTTTGCCTTCAGCTGGTGAGCTGTGGTGCTTGATACTAGGTCAGCTGAARATGTTAATGGCCCCAGATTACCATGCTACCCAACTGCTGTAGGCCACAACCTCTGTGACAGATGCAGAGATCAGGTAATGAATCTGCTTTTTAGTCACTACCATTCATGACTTGGTATTCATATAGCCTGCGGGTTTTTTTCAAGGTCAGTACTCCCATCTGTGAAGTTGGGTGGCTAAAGACTCTGGCTGATTATCACCGTTGTCTTTAGAAATGTCTAAAGGGGCCAATACCCCCATAGCTGGGGAGGTAGGGACAGGGAGCAGCCAGCAAGCCCATATTTCAATCGGAGTTCCCTCCCTCTTCCTTAAAAGCTTTGAAGCCAGGCTTGTTGGACTCACTTTCTCATTTGGGAATGAGTCTGCRTTTGAAGAAACACAAAGAGTTAAATCTGTGTTACTGTGGATCTCARTTTTTAGCCATTATGTGTTAACAGGTGCAGGAAAGGAGAAGATTTATAATAATAAATGTACAAGTGAGTAAAGTACTTTTTAGCCAGGCTTCCTAGAAAAAAGAAGTTAAGGAGTCTAAAAATTTCTGCTGGTTTCCCCGTTGAAAATCTGGAGCTTCCTTGGCTCCATTCAGATTTGACAGGAGACAGAGGTCTCAAAGACATGATCTCCAAGGTCCATGAAGATCAATGGCATCATGATGGAAAAAGACTCCCAATTAGAGGCCTTAGGGAGGAAGAGCTAACACCAAGCTACCTTTCCAATTTGACCTGCTCAATGGCCAGTCAGCCCGTGGGTACCAGCCAGACCATCCTCAGGCACACCTGCTTTGCACTAATTGTAACACATACTACTCCTCACCCAGTCTGCGGAGGACAAGGGATGAAAGTATGTGCATTCTGAGGGAGTTCTGGATTTGTGAGGGGGAAACTGAATAGACTGTGGGAGACTGAAGGGTTGAAAAGGTGGGGACGGTTTACTGCAACAGAGCATGGGAATGTATAGCACAAAACTAAGTCAAGCCACGCTTCATTAGTTCTGCTGTTTACAGAGCAGCTTTTTGTCACAGTGATTTTAT
This sequence comes from Rhea americana, assembly GCF_003343005.1. Taxonomy (NCBI): domain Eukaryota; kingdom Metazoa; phylum Chordata; class Aves; order Rheiformes; family Rheidae; genus Rhea; species Rhea americana. The sequence goes on along the minus strand of NW_028186868.1, from coordinate 744,220 downwards.
CACGATGCTGTGAGGTTCTGGGCATCAATAGAAGATTTTTGTGTTCCAGAGCTGTCAGTCATGGGCACTGAATCCCAACCAATCTCTTCCATCTGCCCTGAGTTCACAAAGAGAACAAGTAGTTACAAATATAYGGAATTTTCAAGTCTTTTAATGTATTTGCTTTACTGTCAGCACTATATTATATTGGACTGCTATCTAGATGGAACTATTTAAATTTAAGAAGCACTGAAGAAGTCACAAACTGCAGCAGAGGGTTTATCCGAAGGGAACACTCACACTGAGGTAGGTGGTCTATACATCGTCATACCCAATAGTGTTAAATCTCACTGGTGCTTAATGAATAAAATTGATAACAAACTGTGTAATGTATAGAAGAAATAAATCAGATATGCATGTGTGCATAGGATGGAATAAGGATGGAAGTGAGGAGGGAGAAATGTGTTTTTGAAGTGTAGCACATTGTGGGGTATCAAATCAACCACATGGCTGAAACCAGGGAAATAGGAACAAATTAGAAAAAACACCTTTTGGGGAGGATTAATTCATGTAAAAAAAAKGACTTAAAGGTAACATATTGACRGACAAACCTTRTGGAGATGTAAAGAGGCTGAGAGATTTTGCATAGTAGAAATGCTAGTAGGAGCAAGCAGAGCAGTGACTTCCATGGGCCAGGACTTACAGGAAGCAGTAGGCAGAGCTGGTGTGAGGCACGACTTCTACCTCCTACCACCCAGTGTGGATGTCTTCCTTCATTTAACCTGTATTTCTCCTTCCCTCAGTTTACTTATCCTACTCCACTTAGAAGAAGTGCTTATGCCCCTGGAGGGCTGGCCTTACGTTTTTAGCCTAGGGGTGCCATGAGTTTAGGGAAGACTCGGCTTTGTCCCTTGAGATATTGCTCACTTTGGCAATCCCTCATAAGCTTGGCCATGAGCTGCTATGTCTGCAGTCTGTCATGGGRGTCCCACAGGGCTGATAGTAGCCCYCAAGCAYGAGTAGCTCCCCAGCCATGTGCGGGATGTGCTTTGGTGCTCGTGGCTCCCTCAGGRCTCAGCTGGGGATTGCTGGCCTGGCTCCAAACAGTGCACTTCAGGTGCAGCACTTTATTCCAAGAGGATTTTTTAGAAACGTGAGTGTCCAGCAGAGAAGATAACAGGAGCCTAGCAGCATGACGAGAGATGTGACAAGAAGCCTTGGATATGAACAGGAGGTTAAGCACAAGAGATATATCTCTTAAATGAGGAGTTGCATCACTGGCACCAGTCTTCTCTCCTCTTCCTCTATTCCCCACCTCAAGAGCCAGGAGTGCTCCTGGAAAGCAGGGGGATGTCATGCTGGACATCACAGAGGAGAAGGAAAGTGCTTGCTCTGTGAACATGGCAGGGAAACAAGGAGCAACGTCTGCAGCACTAGCAGGATCTCAGGCCACCTTTGGGCATCCAACTCTACATAGAAACAAATCCTTTACAAAGAGGAATCAAAGGACTCTAGGCTAAGTATGCTCTTYTGGTTATGATGGAAAGAATAGGAAAAACTGTTCCTTTCTGTTAGTGTTTTTCAACGGGTGAATATAAGTTTATATCACAATGGTAATACCCATTTCTTTCCATTTTACCAATCCCATAGTTCTCTCTTCCCTCCAATCTGCACCTACAGCTATGGCTACTGCTAAAGGGACACAGGTAGAGAGGGGCATGTCCTGACTGTGTATTTCGTGTGCTTCTCATAGCATCACCTGATTTTAGTGTCTCTTCTTGCTTACACCTCTYTACTGTTGATTGCACTAGCTGCTGCCCTTGATGAGGATGGACATGTCTCCCTGCAGCTRGGCAGGGAGTTGTTTCATAAGCAAAATAATAATAATAAAAAAAACCYTAACAGCAACAAAAAAGCAATACAATTCTACCACCAGCCATTGCACAAAGATGGCTGAGACCACAGCATTTACATGACAGCTCATCTGTGTGCCTGCACCTCAAACATGCCCTCTCATCTACCTACCATTGCCTCTCATTCATCTTTTCTAGTTAATCACTGCAAAATWTCTCCAAGGGTATTTCTTATCAAAGTGCTGAGCAGTTGTGAGCAGGTTGTGCTCTAATTGGGGAGCAGAGATGATGATTACAGTGCTTAGCCCACCTGCTGTCAGGACTGCCTGGGAGCCTAGCAATAAACTCAGTTTATTTTACCTCTAAGTTTCCTCTCCTATCTTCTTAGCAGTATGGCCCTTCTCTCAGGTCTGTGCTGAGAACACCCAGAGATCCTGCTCCATCTCCCTGGAAAATACTGTCTAGACTGCCTTTATACCAGTTCACAGGAGCTGGCTGTAGCTGTTGTTGAACCCATCTGGCTGCTTGTTCCTTGTGTGAGTGGAAGCACAGGGCTCTGCTTAGCGTTGGTGTCCCCTTAGCATATAGATAAATGCTTTTGCATGTTACCAACTCTACCTGCATGGTACTTGCATATGTGCTACAGGATACAGTGAGGCTGGTGGGGATGAAGATAGCTCTTTGCAGGTGATGTCTGCTGTATAACCCCAATGACACCACCAGAGTCGTCTTTGCCAAAATTCCCTCCTGCTAACTAATGCAAATCATCACTGAAGCCAGGCAAAAAGCCATAARGAAACCCAAACTCATGCTCAGGCCCTGCCCAGTTCCACAATCAACCCTGTCTGCCCCGAAATCCCTCTGCGTGCAARTGAGGGGTGCTGCTTCCCTGCTCGGCTGCTAGGCTCTGGAGGCGCCTGGTCTCGGTGTGTGTGTGTTTAGTGGAGAACTGCCAGCACATCAGGCAGGAGCCGCAGCTCWGCAAATAGGCCCAAAAGTTTGGCTGAGGCTGGAAGTCCTTTGTTTGTGGAAAAGGCTGAGGTGAAAAAAAAATGGGGTTCCCTCACAGGAGGCAAGAGAGAGAAGCTAAATCTCAGCCTGGATCTCAGCAGCAGCCAGTTCCTGGAGGCTGAGCAGCCAAACATGGCCTTTCCTGGGGCCAATGGCAGAGCCTTCACAGCACCTCAGAAATTTAGGGTGCTCCAGATTTAGTCAGACRTAAATAAGAGCTGTGCTGCTGCCTTCAAAGGGATTGATTCTCTATGGGGAGCTTACACTGCTGGCCTACTGGTCCCACACAACTAGCACTCACCCCACCTRCCTACGGAGCCTCCGAAATTGGAAGCTGAGAGGCCCTGGGGTCCTTGGGAAGAGAAATGGCTCCTGGGGTCCAGATGGCTGGATCACCTTCTGTGGGCACCCATCTCCACATGTGAGACAGTGCTCTGCCAGGCTGGGCAGCATGGAGGAGACATGGCACAAGGTCCATGTGGAGCGAAGAGGTCACTCAAACACAGAGGGGGCTATGAGCTAAGGGATGGGATGTGGGTTGGGGGATGCTAAAGGCTAAGTATGCAGCTCTGCTGCTGACCGTCTGCATGGCCCTGAGGAGCCATTTGCTTTCTCSTTGCCTTGCCTGTGCTTCCTCTTGCTTCCCTGGGAAGTGCTACAGGGAAGTAACTGTCTTTCATTTTATTTGCATGGTGTCTTTTGCAGAGGACTCTCTAGACCAGACACAAGCGACAGTCTTACAGGTCAGGAAGGAAAATAGGCTGATTTACAAGATTACAAKAAGTAGTACCCATGAAGGATCAGCCAGACAGCAGTTAAGGGTTCTGCCTTCCTAAAGTCACCTTTTTAGCATGAGTGGAGTAGGATTGCCCCCTGACGCCCATGCAGACAGACACTCATGCTCTTCCACGCACACCYAACATGGCTGGCTGGTGTTGCACCCCCATTTCACAGGGGCTGTTCCCCATAAAAGCAGAGGCTGTACATCCCTAGCGGCCTGTCTGGACAGATCAAGCGTGCATAAAGCATGTCAGCATGGGTTGTGTTATACAAATGCAAGGCTTTGTGTCTCTGTGTGCAGCATGCTTCATAGCTTTGCGTTTTGCAGCAGTATGAAAGCTTCAAAAGTTCCACTATTTTAACAAGCCCATAAAGAATAAGGTTATTAAATTTTGTTTATAGTACCCTGAGAAGCTCATTCAGTTACCAGCTGGTTCAGTTTTTACTAAGACGAGTTTCATAAGGGCGCCAAGTCCTATTTGCTTGTATTATGGGAGCTTGTACTGAATGCTCAAGATACTGACAATGTGACCAGCACACAAAGGCTGAATTACTCTGCAGTAGGGGTGGTCAACATCAAATCAAAGGCTAATGAAATGTGTTGGATTTGTAATTGAAAAACATGTTCCATTTAAACATTTCTAAATTTATTTCTGGTAAAAATTATTTTTCCACAAATGTTACTGGAGTTTTATTGAGGTCATTGTCTTACAGAACACTTTTCATATTTGCACCTTCTTTGTTAAAAAGTCACAGTTTAAGTCATTTTATTGCCTAATAATTGCCACAAAAATARTGAAGTTACTGCATATCTGGAATAACGGGCATCAAAACCTGTAGCTGGTCAGGAGATGGTCATGCTAAGTGAGGATTATGTGACAGCAAAATAGTCAACATGGTGCAGTGTGGCACAAGCACTTGCAAACAGGAGCTGGACAAGAATAGTTGAAAAAAAAAGGATTTAGATTGCCTGAGTAAAGGGAGAAGCCTGCTGAGGTGCCAGGAAAAGACTCCAAGGTTTCACCCATTTGAGCCTGAGTTAGACTACTGGGAAGGTGGCACTAAGACCGAATTCACTGTCTCATGGATTTTTTCCAAGAAGCAAGTCTAAAGCAGGGTCTCTGGCCAGGCTTTCCTGTGCTGAAGTACAAGGTAAGAAGAAGATGTCCACTCCCAGGAAAGTTACCCATGAATTTTCTTCATGGTTCTTAATTGCAGGAGATAAAGTAAGAGGTTAGTAATCAAGTCTGGCATGCAAGTGTAGGCAGATATACACGCAGCGAAAGTCACAGAGCACCTACTATAGCTGACTGCAAGGGCTGGCAGCTGGGAACGTTGGAGCATGGGGCAGGGTAGGTGGTTATCTGGTAAAAATGCCTGGTATAAATTGGCATTAAAACATGACAATGGAAGGAGCAACCTGTGTCCAGGAATCATCAGGATGATGTATTTTCTTTTATTCCTAAAATCTAATTTTAGGGATAAGAAAATGTTCCAAAATATTTCCAAAACCATTTTTAATGTAAAGGAATACAGTAGAAAATATTATAAAATTTAATTTATATTGAACCCTGCCTGTGAAAGAGGGGCAGCTTTGATTTTATTCTCTTTCTGAAAGCATTTCCCTCTTTTCAGTTAGTCCTAATTTTTAATATTGAGAACAAAGGCCCATGCTTATGCTTAAATATTGATAGTGACTTGATTGCAATGATTAGGAAATTTACTTGCAGCTTACGCAGATCTGAAAGTTTAAGACACGCAGACATCAAGAAAAGTGTGAATGGAAAACTGTTGGACTTATAAATTACTTGAGGAGGTTTAAGGAAAAGTGATTTGCAGGGCTGAGTGAAAAAGTTGAAAAGCTTTGGAGAATCAGAGGGATCTCTGGAAGATTAGATACTTATTTTTTTCTGAGACTCCTTAGGCTGGAACTCTATAGAGATTAGGCTTTATTGAGAAATTTCCAGTACATCTTGGTTTCAGCCAGGTCATAAATATCAAGAAAATTACAACACAGGCACTTCAAAAGAAAAATGTGTGTATAGGACAGACTATAGGACAGAGCTAGAAGTATATTCTGCCTGGTACATTATGGATATGAGACAACACTTATATGATTAAATCATATTCTTCCTTTTCTGTCTTTCTCCTAGATTCAATGAGACAAATTCACGCCCTGAAGAAGGATCTGGCAGCTCCCTCCAAGTCCTGAACCTTATCCAAGTGATAATTATATCTGTCTGAAATTCCAGGAGCCGAGAACTAGCCTCCAGCAACTCAACAAAGGCTTCTCTAGTGCTCTGAGGAAATGATGCCGACACTTCCCTTCCCTTCCTCTCCATCTACCTCCTGCTGAAATGTATTTGCAGTTTCCTGAAGCCTTTAAGGCTTTCAAGAGATCTGGTGGAACCAGAGCTAATATCTCATGGAGTATCATCACATACAAAGACAAAGAAACACCCCCACAGGCATAGTTAATGCAGATAAACCGTAATAGCTTTTTTTTTCTTTCTTCCAGTTGGAAATGTATAATTAATCTCAGTTCAAATTTACATGTTTGATCTGCTTCTTTTAGGCATTAGGCTTTAGATGTCTTTGAAGAAAAGGGAAGATCCTGTGATTTGATCTGGAGTGCCTAAAATATGCTCAGTGTTTATGTGGGCAAATCCTGCGCATCCAGTGCTGGATGGGTGCTGAGGGCACAGGGGAAGGGATAGGAGCCTGTGCTCACCCAGCTGGGCTGGCTTAGCTCARTGGCTGAAATAGGTCCACTGGATGATAATCCAGCAGCTGCTAGGCCAGCCCGGTTTTAAAGACCATCGAGATGCAGATATGGAAATTAATATCTCTGAATGACAGAAAAAAAGTCTGATTCATCTCCTGCTTGTGTTAGTGAAGGTCTATTCACTGGGTTCAATGGGTTTGGATGGTGTCTCTAAAAGACTCTTTATGGTGATTGTGATGGTTGATTAGTCCCTCCTGACCTCTCACTGTATAGAGTAAGAATCTTCCACCTTTTCAGAGTTGTGGTAAAACCTCCCTCAACACAACTTCCTTTATAGAGCCTTGTAGCAATACCTACTCCCATGAAATTCAACCAAGTAAAACCTGAAATTGATGTACTAAGTGGTTCAACTGCTTCCTCAATTTATCTGAAGCCAAAGAAGATCAGCTCCACACAGCACGAGCATCTGCAGAACAACCTGCCATTCTGAAAGGACTCCCATCACACCTTGCCATGCCTTCCTCGCTGACTGCTCGCCACCTTCTCCACCAGATGAGAGTCTCCTACACTAACCAGGATGTGCCTGCAGCTGAGCASTGACAGATCTCCCAGCAGGGCTATAGTTCATAGGCACAGCTCCACATGGGGCCTGCGGCAAGAGGAAGAGGAAGTGCTGCAGGTGAGACGTGCGGGCACCTGTGGGCTGGCGGTGAAAACCTGAGCAGAGGTCTCCTGCCAGCTCTGTCAGCCTTTTGCAGATGCAAGCAGCAGCAGGAGCTAATTCTCCTGCAAACAAAACCTTCAAGTTCTCTCTCCATAGTTTAAAAGAAAAGAAAAGAAAGAGGTAAAGATGAAAACATATCCACTTCAAAAAGGGAAATTTCCATTTGAAGTGCTCAAAATTCAAAGTTCAAGTCAAATCCTCCCCAGCAGCAGCATATTTTTCCTCAGTAGTGTGTATCAATTTCTTCTGACAACAGTTTCATGGCTTGAGGATAAATAAGCCCAGCTTCATTGGTATTATATTTTACAACTACAGACAGACCATGGAGATTAAAATTCTTTGGATGAGTCACCAAAGAAGGGGGAGGTGGGACTGTTGAAAAGCTCATGTTGTGAAACACGGATTGAACACAAAACAAACAGAATTTAGCCTTTCATCCACAGTGCCATGGAGACTGGAATTTCCCTAGCACTAGGAGAAAGGCAAACACATGAGGTGGGTGATGAGGACAGAGGGAAGGAGACACAAGCACAAAGGGTCACACCACTGCAGGCTCATGAAGATTGTCCTGCATACTCATGAAGAGGAGATACATGATTTCTCATCCCTGGCTGGATGCTCACTCAGCCATTAGTTAAAAGCTGGAGAAGCCTCAGAGCTTTTCTCACTCATTCTAGTGCAATATTAATTTTCTGATTCCCTGGTCAAAAAAAGTAATTAAAAAAGAAAATCATTTCTGGTTGATCCAAAAGAATTTCTTTTTGTTTTGTTTTCCCACTGGAACCGAAAGCCTCCCTTAAATTTTTTCTCCTCTGAAGTGCAATGTTTTAGTTTGACCTCAGGATTTTTTGAAGTCTTTCACAAACTGAACTGAAACAAAAGCCAGCATTCTAAGACAAATTATTGAAATGTTTCCTGTTGAACATGTCAATCATTTCCCCTTTTTCCAATCCATTCTCATCTCTCACCTCCTAGATGAAGCAATTTGATGTGTTTGACRTGAATATACAGATTGTTCTAGATGACCCACATATGCTTTATCAGCAAAAAAATCACCCAGCTCCATTCCAACTTGCCCTGGAAAATTGCCCTCACCGGGAGTGTGGCCAGAGGGAGTTGTTTTAGGCCGCTGGAGGAATCCTCTCTGCTTAAGACTCCCTTTAACACAGCTTGAATCCTTTTGTATAAAGGGAACTTGGGCAAGCCAGGAACTTCCACCTGGTTATTTTCTCTTGGAGTATTTTATACGCAAGTTTATTCAATCAGATTGTTACTTTAAACCTCAGCATCCAGCCGAGCCAACTGTTTTCCACACTAGGCTTTCTACTTGCAGGTTAGAGAGACAGGGTACCCTGTTCAGACCCAGCACTATGACACTCAGGSCAAGTCCTCCCTTGAGCCGTTGCTGTTGGCAAAATTGAAGATGTCCAAAAACTTCTCTAAATTGCTTCACATGCAGAACCTGTMTAGGGTATAGATAAAGAAGTTCTCAAATCCTCCAGGATTGCCACAACCCTCCTTCCTGACTCTTCTGCTTCAAGCAATGTTGGTCTTTGCTGATGCAGGCTTATAGAAGCATGGTGGGAATTTCCTTAGAAGAATTCCCTACCTTGGCAGGTCTGCATTAATATTAGGACTACTTAAATTATGAGTCTGTCTGGATTTGCTTTTCCTCAGCACCAGTGGTAGAGCAGGACAGAGCAGTAACTTTGATATTAGTGATTCAAGATGACACAGTCGCTGACCCTTGGCTAGAGCTAAGATCAAAACAGAAAATTTTACAAGCAAAAGAGTAGTTGGCGATTACCTACTGCCYGTGTCTGTCCTGCATCCTCAAAGGGAGCTCAGCTACACGCTTAACAGAGACTCAGGCAAAGCAGCGCACCCACTTACTCAATACATGTACAAGTATTATGGAGTTGCTGTCATACTGCGTACCAGCACTGAGCTTCTCTCAGCTGTGCTGGATGCAGTTGTTTTCAAGCATGAGGCTCACAGCAGCAGTTCCTGAACTAGGCATCAAACCCTCAAGTAGGATCATGAGCCTGGAAATGCAAGTGGTAGGAGAATCACCACTGAGGAAATGAAAGAAATTTAGCGATCACTGGGTCTGTGGTTTCTGGTTTTTGCCTTGGACTGGTGGCTCCCGTTTCTCCCTTGTTGATCTGCTTGCTCTTARCCTCATCGCTGGTTTGTTGGGCAGCAGCAGCACAGCCTGGATGCTCAGCAGGGCACTTGCTTGAGTGACGGTGGCTTTCCCCAGCAGCTCAGTCAGCTTCTGACCATTGCGCATGGTGTACTGCTGGTCGCACGGGACAGTTCTGCCCTCCCAGTACTTCTTATCTTTGCCTAATCCCTCTRCTAGCTTCAGCCTCCTCTCATGCTGTGACCTTCTCTTGCAATGAGAAGTTGATGCGGGATATAGATATCCTCAAAACACAAAGGAATTGAGGCACCTCTTTAGCACTGAACTCAAGGTAAGAGTCTGGCTCGGACGGTCAGACTTTGTTGCCAGAGTACCATGAAAAGTTTTTCTAAATTCTGTGGTGAATATTTGAAACTTTGTGCAGCTTACAAGCTTCTCTGCTTTCAATTTAGTGTGCAGAAGGAACGAACCTGTTTCCTCCAGCTGTCCCAGAAGTCATACGACACGACTCAGGGCTGCTGCACACTTGCAAGGCTGACACTGAGCACAAGACTAGCTGGAGCTGAGGTCTGAAGAGATGCRTCACCCCAAGCATCGCACATATATACAGAAGAGATGGTCCCTGAATCAGAGCTTGGTATGTGAATAGGAAAGACAGATTAAAAAGCTAAAAGAAAGAAAGTGATTATCTCCATTTGCAGATAGGGTACCAAGACATAGGATGATTTAATACTTGGTATAGGTTGGACAAGTCTGTGGTAGGAATAGCCCTGAAAACTGCTCTCTGGAGACATACCTGAATGCCTCAGTCTTATACCTAGTTTTCCTCTCCAGTAATTGTTCTGTGACAGAGGATTCACTTTCTGCCAGAAGAACGGGGAGGAAAGAGGACAGCAATGGTGCTCGTCACTGCTATTGATAATCATCAAATAGTTTGAATTCCTTCCCGGGARACAAGGAAACGAATATTTGTCTCACAAACAAGGCTTCATGTTTCTCAGTCAAGATAAAACTTTTTCCTCATCCATTGACCATTAATGGAAGAGCTCACAGGGTCTGGTAGAAACAGCAGCCATAAGCAYGTATTTTCTGAACTAAAAGGATTTTTTAGGTCTTGCCCAGGTCATCTGAAGTTCTGGGAATGAGACAGAATGAGATGGAAGGAAAAGGAGAGAAGATTTCCCTCCAGAGCAGCATGCAGCTCCTGGCCCTCAAGGAGCTGGGAGAGGAAGGCTCTCGTACGAGCAGGGATTTCCCTCCCTGCTTTCCCCTCTGTGACCCCATCTGGCTGGCATGAGGGAGCTGTAGCCATTCCTTCCACACCAACAACCGTTGCCCTTTCTAAACTCCAATGAGCACCATAAGCAACCTCTGCTCCTTGTTTACTGCTCTGCTTGCCCAGGCAGCTKCATGGGGAACGGTGGCTAGGTAAGGAGAAAGCAAGTCTTCTGGCATCCCCTTCAGCATACTCYTCTTCAACTTCTTACTTGCTCTGGCGGTCTGTCCCACCTGCAGTTGCTCCCCTTTTTGGCGACAGCATGCTCTCTCCTCTTTGATAGCAGAAGTTTCCTCTTGCTGCACACCATGTGGGGGATCCTGGCCTGCAGTMAGAGTGGATAAAACTCTTGTGACAGCACAGCTATGGAAACGCAGGCTAGGGGTAATGCTGCTGGAAAGGACCTCTGGTCCTGGTGGACAGTAGGTTAAATACGAGCCAGCATCATGCCTGGGCAGTGATGAAGGCTAACAGCATCCTGGGCTTTATCAACAGGACCATTGCAAATAGACTGAGGGAAATGATGATCCTCCTCTGCTCAGCACTTGTTACATCACATTTGGAATACTGTATCTGGTTTTGTGGGCCCCTAAAGCAAGGAAGGTTTTCATAGACTTGAGTGAGGCCAGTGAACAGCTGSTCAAGGGCTGGAGCACTTGTCCTGTGAAGGCAGCTGAGGGAGCACCTGGAGAAGAGGTGGCACAGTAAGAGAGTGAGAGAGTGTGGTCATAAACTGAATCAGAAGAGGTTCTGACTGGATGTAACTGAAAAAAAAAAAAAAAAAATCACTGTGAAGATAATTAAGCTAGAAGAGGCTGCCCAGAGAGGTTGAACAGTCTCCATCCTTGTAGGTTTTCAAGACCAGACTGGATAAAACCTTGAGCAACCCAGTCTGATCTCAGAGCTGACCCTGCTCTAAGCAGGAGGTTGGACTAAAGACCTCCTGAGGCCCCCTCCCTGCCGGAGTGTCTTTGCGCAGTCAATATGCCTGGCAGCTACRTGGGGTCTTGGAGGAGAAGAGTGCTTGGTGCAGCCTGGCAGCCCCACAGCTTGTGCTCCTCAGGGGTGCCCYCAAACAAAGGCACCCTGCTGCCAACAGAGTCCCCACTCTCTGGCCTTGTGCTGGGCAAAGGGGTTTCTGTGATCAGAAATGACAGATTGCAGGATTCAATTCCTCAACCACAAATGGGCTACAGGTCATGCAGACACGTATGGGCTTATGGCAGGAAGGAAATGGACAAAATCCTTTCCGGGACAGACTCAAAATGCACAGCCTAAATGAAGAAAGTGCTTATCGTATCCTTTTTTTGTATCTACCTGATGAAAATACGCCTTATGAGAGGTGAATGGAGAAAATCCCTGTAGTAACAGTTACAACATAAATACCTCCTGGGGAAAAGTAATTTACAGTAATAATTTTTTCTCCCTCATCCAAGAGGTGGTTAAGGATTTGGCAGGGAAACAGTGGAGGAACTGATCACTCCATCTATGATTTTAAAGCTTGGTAAGTTGTCTGTGAATGCCACAACTTTATAGCCGAACAATAATAAGCATTAGTCAAAAATAAAATAATCCACTTTTTAATCTTTTTTTTTTTTTTTTTTTTTTTTTTTTTTTTTTAAGCGTAAATAGATTACAATTCTCAAATGTCAAGAGCTCAGTAACCAGGTGATTTTTCAGTAAGACATTCTTCCAGCAGGGAAACCCAGCTTTTTGTTCTACCTGGAATTCTAAAAAGGGTAACAAAAACTTATTGGCAGTACAATACAGATGCTCTTACCTGAGCACTGAAATRGAAATGCAGCCCAGTGCTGCTACTCCAAGACCTGCATACTGTAACCCTGATGGCTCCTGGTCACTTCCCTGCAGGGATCCAGCTGGCCACAGWGTTCCAGAAACCCATTGTAAAGCTTGTAGCATTGGAAGAAAAACTTCCTGGAAAGATGTCAATGAATGAACTCAAGAGTTACAAAGTCTGGTTAGGTTCTGGTGGCTGGTTTAAGTTTTCCCTTGCTGTGGTTGGGGGCTGSTCTCAGTCACCATCAGGCACTGTTCTTCAGGAGCCAGTGGTCCTGCTGCTTTTACAGCGAGCAGAACACTGCATTGCCCATGAAAGCTACTTCTCATTCACAATGGACCATGCACCAAGTAAGGCAAAAAGCAAGTTCAGGGTGCTGGTGCTGACATAGTAGAGGTTAGGCTAAGCTTTAAGCAATCCCTAGCACACTCTAGGCTAAAAAGGATTCAGAGATCCAGATATTTCCTCTTCCATTATTTCAAGTACTATATTTGCTTGCTTTTCATCTTTCCCTTTTCTCCCCTCCAATTTGGTCATAAAATCCTAATGTCTTGTCCTCAAGCATGTATACTCAACTACTGGCAGCCAGCTSTTCTTATTAGGCAACTCTTCACTACTAGTGTGCTCAGGTTTGATAATCTCCTACCACTTAATTAACTCAAGTAATAAGCTGCTGTTCTAATGCATTAAGGTTTGGACCTTATCGTGCACACACCTACAACTGTATCTTCATCTCCAGGAGCTACAGCCCTCCTCCTTCCCCTTGGGTTCGCACAGGCCCCACTGACCATCTAGTCCTCCTAGCTCTTGACACATGGCAGGGAGAACAGGTTCCCCAAGTTTGCACTTCAAAAGGGAAGAGCAGAAAGCCTGACTTCCCACTGCACGCTGCTGGACTGAGAACAGAAGGAGCCCAGTCTCCCTACCTTGATTCCCTACCTCAAAGCAAAGCTTGTGCGGAGAGAAAAGGTGTTGGTGCCTCAGTTTCCCCAGTCACTGAGGCWGGTGTGAAAGAGGAGGAAAACACTTCCCTCCCTTCTGACTGTACCACAAAGACAATACGATTAACATTTATGCCATGTTCACRTGTGCTGGGCAACCCAAGCCCAAGTGGAAAGCATACTGTTGGCTATAGCTCAGTTGGGGGAGTAAAGGCRGGGGGGAGAAATAATTCAGGCTTCACCTCGCATCTCCACAGATAAGGCTCCATCATAAGGCTGACTCAAACACCATAGTATCTAGGTGAGGGTAGCCCAGTCCCTGCACTCTTACTTTTGCTAAGCTAGTAAATGTTAAAGATTAAACACTGGCAAAAAACTCCGTTTGCTGTTCCTGGTCCTAATCTCYGCAATTAAGGCTGGTGATTATTTTGGTTTCTAAGTTTTATATACAACACAAATCAAAGCACAGTCTTTTAAGTTTTGGGAATGAGCTGCAGGAGTATGTCCTCTACAGGCATCAACGTTACTAAAGGCAGCAGCAGCACAGGCTGGTGATTAGTTTAACAGTGCCCAAGAAGCCTAGCTGCACCTTTGCCTTGGCAGTTCACAAGGCTTTTCTGTGCTGTCTGTTCTCATGCCTTCCTCCACTCTCACACCACTCAGCGCTTCCTCAGCTGCAGGAAACAAAAGGACAGGGAATAACCCCCACCCTCCTTATAAACCACAGAGGAAAAAAAAAGTAAAACACACAAACATCTGAAACATGAAGTAATTCTCAGTGTTCTGCGGGTGCCACAGCATTACTATTTTCCTCTCCTTTCCAGTGCAGGAGGCACAAAGCACCTGCAGCAGATGCATTAAGCCCCACATCACCTCTGGCTGGGGAACTGCAAAGCTCCTGTTTCTTTTCTGCCATAAGCCTCCCACTGCCACCTCTCTAGGCAGAAAACCAGAGGCGCTAGCAATCAAAACTGCTCAACCTGGGACAGAGCTCAGAAGTGCAAAGCAAATGCCCGCTACAGCCCACTGCTTGCTTGAAATCTTCCTTCTCAAAGTAAGGGAGCGTGTTGGCACATGCTGCAGGAGGGATATTGCTTTGTCTGATTGCTTTGAAGATTTGGGGGTGGAGAGGGAAGAGAAGAGGCCAGTTAAGTGTGTTTATGTTTGAGAGGAACAAAGGAGAGTGGAGGAGAGGCTGGGTTGCCTGTGCCAGAGATGTGTCAGAGATCACTTGTTCCTCCTGGGCCAGGACAGCCCAGGGACCACCAGCGGAGGAGGAAGCAGCATGTGTCAGGAGCTGTGTTTAAAAGAGGGAGGGGAAAGATGTAACAGAGAACCTCCTTCCCCCAAGACGCTTAGGATGGTGATAAACACGACACACATTAGACGCTGGGCTCCTAAGAGCTGGGGAGCATGATACAGTGCAAATACAGCACAGCAGACACACTGCAAGCATGCACCTTCCAGGGTCCAGTTAACTATCGGCTTTCCTTGAGGGAGGATGAGTTAAGAAGTCAAGGAGGCCTGAAGCAGATGAGTTGATCTGAATCAAAAGATCAGGGCCATCAACTACATCTCAGCTCTGTTGTCCATGAGGGCAAACAGCTCACCAGCCCCCCCTCAATTTTCAGGGCAAAAAAGGGGAACTGCCTTCCCTGGGGGAACACTCCCATGGCCAAGTAACAAACTCAGCGAGCTATTTGTTCTCACTGAAAGCAGAACTCTGCATCCAAGGACCGATTTTATTGCACTTTCTAAAGACAGGTATAACGCAGACACACAGTGCAGTTCCTAAGGTCAGCAAACCTTCTGCTGCAGGTTGTCATGAAGAAAATAACTAAATCAACTACAGTTAGGCAGGAAATATATGAGTATCTGCTGTTGGACAGATGTGTTCAACAGCTCCAAAGACGTGGCATAATCCCAAATCTACCAACCTATGGATTCCTATAGAAAAAAAAAAAAACAAAAAACTTCAGAAGAAATTAAAAACCTCCTCCAATTATCCATCAGAGCTTTTTTGGTTTTTGGAGGAAGGAAGGAAGGTGTATCATATTTTAACAGATATTTCTGAGTTCTCAGGAACCTTCCACGGGAACAGAGATAGCTCAATAACCACACTGTAGAAATATCTCAGCAACACCAAAGTCAGATTCACCTGTATTTCAGCATATGAATTTTAATGCTTCCTCCCTCATCTACATTATTTATCCCAATTACTTTTTTTTTTTTTTTCAAAAAAAAAAGAAGATATAGCTGAAGAAAAGAGCCATTGAGGAGCCCTATTTGGAAAACACGGACAAACTTAAACTGGAACACCATCCCAGTTTAAATCCTATGTTTTAAGTCAGAATTTGTACAGCTGATAACAGAACTAAGAAACATCTTACATGTTTTACTCTTACTTTTGGGAGGGACAAGGAGGGTTAGGAAACCAGCACCTACTTCTGTACCACACAAAACACACCTCAAACTAGTACTGATTTGGTAACAGTAAATGAAAGTTGTCAGCACTTACTGCATYCATGAATGCTAATGCATAACAGTTAATGTTCAGAAGAGACTTAATGAATACATATGAGAGCACCTATGTGAGACAGAGGATTTCTGATTATTTCAAGAAACTGAAATTTGTCTACTGTTGTCATAACAGCAGCAATAGGTAAAAGTTGAAGAAAGTTTGAGAAATACTTCTTTTTTTAAAAAATACAAGTGTTTTAAGAGTTCCCCTGCATTTCACATCAGAGAATCCATAATAGACAGAAAATGTTGAATGAAACTAAAAATCCTGCATAAGACTGAGAAGAACATTTTGTTTTTCAGTCAYTGGTTCCATTTAAAAATGTGCATGATTTTTGATGAAATTCAGCAAGTCTGACTCCGACCTTAGAGATGCTGATCTGGAGCAATTCTACTAAGACAGCAGAAGAATGCAAGACACAGTCTCTTTAAAGTCACAGTCTACTAGTAGTCACTAGTATCTACTAGTAGTCACAGCAATCCCTATTACAGCATGTACTGCTTCTGAACCTATAACAATGCAAATTTTAGACTTAGGAAACCAATAAAGTGACTATGACCACAAAATGCCATTATGCATCCTGAGATCAAAAGGTTTTTGCTGAGATTCTAGACCTGAAAGGATGTTCCCCCCAAAAATGTGATTGACTGTCTAGCCCATCCATCAGTATCTGCATCCTTCCACATGAAGTCCTAGCAGGGCTGCACTCTWGCTTTCAGGTTTTATTTTCCTCCATTCGCCCTCTTGTGTCCATACACAGGCTTACAGTCAAGCTCCATCCCCTACCGAGCTAGGTGGAACCAGCAGTCACAAGACCACAAAGGTGGATTCCAAGCCAGTACACATACTTAACAGGAYAACAGACATTTTGGCAACATAATAACCATGACACAGACACACTACAATGTTTATCTTCCCATTTTATTTGTAAGTCCTCCACATATTCCAATTTTGATGGTCAGCCCCCCCCTCCAGCCTTAGCTAGTGAATGTGAAAAAAAATAATTGACTGAGAACAGTCAAACCATATTGGGCCTGACCTTGCTACTGGACTCAAATCAGAGAGCTGCAGGATGCAGCAATATTCTCTGATCCAAATTTTACATGCTTAGGTCTTTGCAAAACGTTGGATTAGCCCATCTCTATCAGTTGTT
Organism: Rhea americana; assembly: GCF_003343005.1. Taxonomy (NCBI): domain Eukaryota; kingdom Metazoa; phylum Chordata; class Aves; order Rheiformes; family Rheidae; genus Rhea; species Rhea americana. The sequence goes on along the minus strand of NW_028186868.1, from coordinate 727,313 downwards.
AAGTCACAACTTTTAACAGGGCAAACAAAACCTTTCAAAACAACATATTCAATCCTACTTGCATTTCCACARGACTTTGTGGAACACCTTCCTGTACTGAGTCAGTACAGCAGGTGATGTGATAAAGCAGAGATGGTGGGGGAAGAGGAGAGGACTGTGCCTCAAGCCTAGCTAGTTGTTTTCAACTGGGAGACCACTCCCAAGTTGGTATTTCTTACTCAGTTACCACAATACATGCAACAATGTAGACCACACATTGAACCCTCTACAAAAAGAGCAACCTCTCCCTGCCCAAATGGGCTATACCCTACCTTCCAGAGTACTTCTATATGCAGAAAGAGTACCAGACCCTCAGGTGTGGAGGCAGCAGATCTGGTTCATAGGCCCTCTTTGCTGAAGGAGGTGGTCTTGCAGCATAGYAATTAGTGACAACTCGAGCAGCCTGAAGTGCCACCACTGGAATCATCAGGCACAGTTTGTACCATATACAAAACCAGATTTTCTTTTCTTTTTTCTTTCTTTTTTTCTTTTTTTTTTCCCTCTTTCCTCATAAGAGCATCATATAAAAAAGGAGGTGGAAGCAGGGGGGGTATTCATTATATCTAGGAGTGGTTAAAGATAGGGACATCCTCAATTGCCTGTACTTCCAGAACAGGGATGTGATATCTGACCATCCTATAGAGTCCAAGAGGTGTGGGAAGATGATGATTCTAGTCAGTTTTGTGGAAGGCWTGGAGATATCAGTAGGTTTCTGCTGCCTTGTCAGTTCCTAGCCTTTAATAACAGCAATAGGTCTCAATTTAATGGCTTTCTTGCTGATGCCAGCTGCATGGCAGGTGTTTACCACATCTGTCACATTCTTATAAGACTCTGGTGCCTGGAAAGGAGGAAAAGGAGAAAGAAGGAAAAAGAAAAAAAGAGAAACAGAACTATAAACAACCAAGAGCAATAGAATGTAAGCTTTTGATATCCTTTCTTTTCTGTGTAAAAGYAGAACTACATATTAACTGAGGGTCTAGAAGTAAGGGGAAGAAAACTGAGAATCTCAGCAATTTTACATAGCTAAGAGGTCTGTCAGATGCTTGGCTTTAAAAGCAAGGTTCCATGATACTCCACAAAATGCTGATATTTTGGCTTAGTTTTTCTGGTATCTTCAGATAATCCAGCCCACCAGCAGGAGATAACACAGGCCTTAGTATCTGGCAGGAAGTCACTCCAAATATCTGCTTACAGGAGACAGCCTTAAAGATCTTCACAGTCTGTTTGTGACTGGAATAGGGCTTGGACTTTGGAGCTTCTGCCTCAAGCATTCTGACAAGGAAGCTTTTCTTGAATAGAGATTTTAACACAGTGAACATGTTCGTACAACACTAAAACCCATAAGAGCATAGTTATAAATGATTAGCTGGCTTCCACGAGTGAGGCTGTGAACAAAGACGACATTCTATGATTTTACTACAGAAGAACTAGGAGTCACAATATTCATGGTTTCCTAGTCATTCAAAGTTTTCTTCTTGAGGAAATATAGGAATTTGTCTTAAGAGAGCGATCTCTCATACACTGCTAATAAGTTATGGGACGGCTACAGTGTACAGTGAGTTTAAAGCTGGGAGAGCATCACATAAGAAGGAACTGAATCCACAAAACCTAACAGTTTTTGTGATGCTCTTTCATGAAGTCTTCCCAGTATGGAGAGTAAGTTATCCCTAGATAACCAAGAAAACCCAACCAAGCAAAACCACCAACACCACCAAAACCACAACATCCCCTCCCAAACCTGTCAAATACGCATTTTTTTTTTCAGCAGGATTTTGGGGACAGGGAAAACATGATATTAATTCCCAGAAAACAGGACAGCTCTTTAAAGAATCACAGAGCTGTACATTTAGCATACTAGTGATCTCAACACTGCCAAGAATCAAGTCTGAATCATCCAGCCAAGGTGCAAGACTCTGTTTCCCCTCTCAGATAAAGCATTAAAACTTACTTCTTCCATCACCAGTTTGGGAGAAGCAACACGGATGGCAATGCCCATGTCAGCCAGTTTGTCCAATACATCCTGGAAGTCCAAGTTACGTCGAGATTTGGCTCGAGACAGTGCACGGCCCTAGACAATAGTCTTAAGTTAGTTCTGCTTTTTGTAGCCATAGGGAAAAGTCAGAACTCTTTAGTGTTAAAGGAAAACAAAAACAAAACCTAACAGATRCATGCTAGAAGCTAAGCCATGTTCTCAACTGTCTTGAGTGAAATGAAAGAGCATATATCAGAACAACYACTAATGTAAAGTGACTGTATATGCTGACAAGGAGGTAGATTCCTGGGACAGAACCCCTAGAATATTCTTGGGTGAAGTTCAACACCTATTGCTACACTCAGCACATGCTCACAAAGTCAATTTACATTCAAAGCAAATGCAGAATGGTTTGAGGCACAAACACAAATAGTTTTAAGCCACAAAACGGGATATGAATTTAGACTTTAGGTGATGGTCTCCTGCATAACTGCACATCTGGTATGACGACTTGGAAAGTTCCACAGTCCTAACATACTAGTGTGCAAGTTTCTTTTTATCCAAATCACTTGTCAGACAATATTCACAGTCCAGAGTTTTACTGGAGCATTTGCTATCTATTTCTCTTCCTCRAACATCCTTGTCTCAGGCTATAAATAAGAGGGGAGACAACATTTTCTTCTTCTTCTTTTTTTTTTTTTTTTTTTTTTAATATAGGGCCTCAGGACATTCAGTCCTTCTTGTAAACTCAAATATCAGAATTTGGTAATAGGAGCTCATCCTCCAGATCTCCATCTTAATCTTTGCTTTATATAAGGAAGCATCCCATAATTTTATGCAGGAGTAGTCAAAACTAATCAGTAAGAGACAGACTTTCAGCCTACATTTCTCCTGGGCTAGGATTACTGTGGTAAGGTAACCACAGATGAACCTCGCACCAGATGACCCTTGAACAAACCTGTTCTTTGGATATCAATCCCAACCCMACCCCTTCCTGAAATGATTTAACTTACAGCTCCATGACAAGTAGTTCCGAAGGTCTCAGTCATGCCTTGCTCTGTGCCAGTAAGAACGTAGCTACAGGTACCCATAGTCCCACCAATCAGAACAGGCTGTCCAGTCAGCTGTGGATGCAAAATAGCCTTAACTAAACAAGCAGTCAATAAAACTCTTTCTTAATAAATACCTGAGGGGAACTGCATCTCTACAAAAAGGAGGTCAGGCTCACATATCCTCAGAGTATTCCTACTTGTCTTAGGTATCCAGTATCAAGGATTCTGGAGAACTAGCCACACTGAAGGATGCAGGCCAGCATAGGAARAGACTTGTGGCCAACAGAGAGACATGACAAATCACTGCAGCCTGCTCTAGTTATGAAACACTCCTTTGTTTGCAATCTTCCAGCTGTTCTGTATGTGTAGGAAGAGGGAGTCCTGTGTCCCAAAGACTTATACACAGATAAGCAGAACATTGCATCTTATTAGCGTTCCAATGCTATTAGTTCAAAACAGGAACACACAGCATTTAGATCTGTTAGCAATCCTAAAAGTGCCCATTCATCCAAAAGCCTTTTCTGATCTTTCTTCAACAGTTAAACTTACTTGATAATCAACAGCAATAAGTGGATGGTGAGGAGGGAAGGCCCTAGTTGATCCCTTCCTGTGCACCAGCAGTGTCCGCTCTTTTCCATCTACTACATGTTGCTCAACTTTGGCAATGTTGTGAGATACATCATAGATGACGTGCATATCAAGGTCATCTGGGGTTGTGTTGAAGACTTTAGCAAAGGCCTAAAGAGAGAGCAAACAGGGACTTAAAATATAAGAATATATGCTATGTAAATGAGGAAGATTTCTAATACTTTTAGGAATACAAAGARAAAAAAATTCTTGAAAGTATTTCTTACTGATAAACCAGTAACCTGAACACTTGATATTACAAATAAGAATCCTCAAGGAGATTCAGCCATGATGGAAGTGAATGCAGCACTGCTGAGGATCTTGGAACTGRGCTTCACTAAGCCATTTATCTGCCCATTGACAGTTGTAATGCTGGAATTTAATCAGGTATCAACTTCATGAATTTTTACAACTCTGAAAAGATGGGTTCAGCAGTGTGGAAACAATTTTATTGTATCCTCTTCTAGTTTGAGGCAGTATTTCTGAAAATGCCTTAGTGGCTTCTGAAAGTGCAATTCAGTGATGTTAAGAGGTTCTAGACTGATTACAACGACTGCAGCTTTCTGTAAGTCTGTCCAGTAAACAGCATAAAAAGCACAGAAGCAAAAATTATATTCAATATTACAACTACTGAGTTTTTCATGTGTCTAGGATAAAGCAGAACATCTCTACAAGCACCAGAATATTTGCAGAGAACTCTGCTCCTACCTGTCTTGTTAAGAAAGTCATAGAAGAGCGGTTGACCCATGCATAGTTCCCAGCAGCTGCCATTCCCTTAAGGTAATCCTGTCCTTCTGCAGAGGCAATTCTGGCACATGCCAGCTGGCGATCATTCACTATGATTTTGTCTCGTTTCATAGCTTTTTCCATAGCCACCAATGCATCTAGGAAATAAACATATTAAGTAGAAGTCACTTCTTAATACTGTTTCTGTCTATGCAATGAAACATGAATTTCTATTATTTAAAGCTGAACTCATCAGGCTGATGTTCAAACTTACTTTTGCATTTAAGAGGAAGCTGTAAGTATGTGGCAGAATCACATCAGCTGTTCACAAATAGGACACCTCAAGATCATTTTTAGAAAGAAAAGTTAAGGAGTTTGGGTGTACTTTTGGGAATTCTCTGCTTCAGCAAAAGCAGTTCACCTTAGTGATATGCTCTAACAATCTGAACACTTCATCTGGGTCTTAGAACAAGAAATGCAGATTTAATACCTTCTTGTGACCTAAGAATTTACAGACCCTTTTCCTTTTCTGCTGCAGGAATGCCTACCTTTGTTATAACAGAGATTAGGCCTTACCATCCTATGCAAGTATAGATAAAGAGAGCCCCTGACATAGGTTTAGTGAAAACCTCCATCCTCTCTTGATGTTAGAATAATTTAGCTTGGAAGGGACTTCTAGAAGTTACCAGGTCCAACCCCCACCCCTGCTCGAAGCATCTCTAAATAGATCAGGTTGCTCAGGGATTTGTTCAGTCATATTTTGAGCATCTCCACAGATGCATATTCTACAATATGCCTAAGCAACCTAACATTTGACCATCMTCATGGTTAAAAAATCAGGAACAAATAAATAAGAACTCTTTCATCTAAATGGAATTTCCTGCATCCCAATATGAGTCTGTCATCTCTTGTCCTGTCATCATGTGGATGAATGCCAGATCAATACTCTGCAAGACCAGAAACAAGTGACATATTGATTTTAAACTTTGCARTAAGAAGCTTTAAAATACACCCAAAAGCAAGCAAAACTCAAGTCAATCCCTGTCAAAGCAACTCAGATCCAGCAAATACACTGTATGAAACACTATTCAGTGCTGGAGTTTACTGTCAATGAAAACACCTCACTGAAGAGTTTGCCTCACTCCAAGTACCTACATGAGTCAGATCATACCTGTTGCAACTTGGTGACCCAAACCTCTGCTGCCGCTGTGGATCATCACACACACCTGCCCCTTGTGGTCAATGCCCATTTTCCTGGCAGCATATTCGTTGTAAATGTCATCCACAACCTGGATCTCAGCATAATGGTTTCCTGCTCCCAGGGTTCCCAGCTGGCAAACACAACRTATTGATGAGCATCAGTTAGCCAGCCTCTAGGAGTACATGGGAAAGCCACAGAAATGTGACGTAGGGCAAAACACTACAGCAAGGTTTTTAGTTTTAGAAAAGCTTTTCCAGGGGTGGTGGTGGGGAACATATAAACTGAAAGGAAATAGAAAATAGTAGCATCACCATGGTTCCCTTTGATCAGATTTCTAACTATTTTTATTGTTGGAACAAGACTGTCATCAATCTAAAGGACCAGTATCTACAGACTGTGATACTACTTTTTTGTAACTTGCACGTCACTGAGAGGAGGAACAGAGTATTGAGAAACCACCTTCAATTTGTATAGGCAAGGCAGACAGATATAGTCTTATATTTGCTTAGAACTCCAGGAAGAAGTTACAACATCCTGTTAATTAAGTTTTAAAACTTACCAGCAGATTAAAGCAAGGTATTTCATTTCCAAGTCTCATTTTTTTCAGTTGCATAAAAGACAATTACTTATTTGCAAGGAGAATGTGAAAATTGAGGATGTAAGATTATTTTCAGGTTAAAATGCTGTAAAACGCTTGCAGCATCATAATTCATAAACCTCAAGAAGTCACATAAAAAAACAGYAACAGTAGTATTAGTACAGCTATCTCAGAAGTGTTACAGCCTGAGCAAAAAGATACGATTTACAGAATTGGAATCCAATCCTCAAAACACATTCTAAAGTTCTGACTTAGTCACATTCAATCTAAAATCCTTACTTGCTCTGCTGTTTGCTCAGCCAGTTAAGAAGGAGAAAAGTTATAGAAAATTTTACTGTTTCTTTACAAAACGTTATTTGGATGGGGAAATGCCAGCAAATATGAATTCTAGTACCAAGTGTTAGCTGATGAAAAACTGATGGCCTCAGGGACCTTGGGTATATCCATATACTCTGTTCCAGTTCTGTCAAGACTTGCTSAGAACCACATCATCATTTCACCTCTCCTTTTCCCAGTAAGGCTAGACAGTTTCAAGATAAGATACAGTATTAGAGAACTACCTGCTATCTTGTACATATGAACYTTGTGAGCACTCACAATCCTCCTGAAACATAACATTACCTGAGGGAGGCCTCTTTTCTTTGCTCTTGAAGAAACTTTGTTGGGATCAGCCTGCAGCATTCTTCCATACTCCTCACAGTGCTCCTTGTCCTCTGCCCAGGCATAGCCTTCCCGGAGAGACCAGTCTACACCCATTTCTAGAGCCTCTTCCAAATCTCTGCAATTATCAAACACCCACATAAGCATTATCCTTGGATATATTCAAAAGTCAATCGGATTCGGCCCTGAGCAGTCTTATCTAACTTTGCAGTTGGGCCTATCTTGAGAATTAGCCATTCTTTAACCAGGGGCCTGAACCTGAACTGTTCCAATTTTATGATGGGTCCCCCAACTCCTCTAATAAAAACGTGTGGCTTCCTGCCACTTCATGTAACATCTACAAAGACATTAAGATGGAAAAAGCACTGAATAGATTATTACTTTTTCCTTTGTTCTGTGAGGGATACCTTGCTTTCTCTCTCTCACCCCTTTCCAAAAATAGCTCTATATTTAAGGAAGTTTAAGGGAAAGTGTGAACCTTTCAAGAAACCTTAGTTATTTTAGGGTTTTAAGTGAAGGAAGGAAACAYTGACTTCATGCTGTAACAATTATGCCAGTTCCCCTAGTGAAACATGCATGTGAACAGAATGGGAAAAGGTTTAGAATTTGTTTCTCTTTCTTGAAGTCTCCCATTGATGAATCTTTCACCAAAATAAACACCAGAGATATCCCCTCAGCTGACATGAAGTCATTCTCTTACTTGGCATTCATGGGGATGACACCCTTGGAACCAACACCAACAGGAATATGGTCAAACATAGCTTGGGCAAGCTGCTCCTTTACAGGCTGTACATCACTTTCATCCAAATTTGTACGTAGTAAGCGGACACCACAGTTGATGTCAAACCCGACACCGCCTAAAAGTGTAGAAAAAGTCACAATGTTAATAAAGAGTGTATGCTGATGGCAAGCATTTACTGCATTGATCTTCAATCGGTAAGCTTCCTGACAGGGAGTGTGTACTGAATGCTGGGATCTGATACCTTCTGTCTGACACAATACTGGAAATTAGGCAGAACAACTACACTAAGCTTAACATTAATAAGGCTATATGAAGCCCTCAGATTCCAGGACAGCCAAAAATGCAGTCCTGCAGAAAAAGTAAACCTGGATCTCTTAAAAAACTTATTTTTCAGTGTCTCCAGCAAATGCTCTACAAACACAGCTGTACAATTCAGAGCTTTCATGTTAAAAGTTGCTCCAGCAAGAAGACAAAAAAACMAAGACAAAAGAAAAGACACATCTATAGAGTAAATGGTTTACAGAAAGTAAATAGGCATTTCCTGTTTCCCTGCTTAAGGAAAGTGATTTGTGATGGAAATTCGAGCATAGCTACCTCAAATAAGAAGTTCCTAAATCAAGTCTCTGAATCAAGTCCCTGAAAATTATTCCAGTAAAAATTCAGAAAGGACTAAATAATAACTAATTAAAACCAGCAATAAATACTTACTAGGGATATTAAACTTCATTGTTCAGTAGTTAGGCCAATTCTTAGCATTAAAAGGAAAAAGAGTGACTGCACATGGCCTAGCATAGAAGATCAATTACACTATCTGATACTAACCAGCATCASAGAGGGGATACCAGACTAAGACCACCTTGGGTTTGAATTATGTACGAACACTGGAACTGCCTACAGAAACCTGAAACATGGCTATCAGCCACAACTACAAAAGCCTCTCCAGACATCAGTAATGAAAAACTGAAGTGTTTGTTAAAAAGAAAGAAATATTAAGGTAACATTTTTAATAAAGTGTAGAAATATTCTAAACAGAGGTTTTCAAATGTTGAAGAAAAGAACCAATTCTTTATCTGCCTAGCCAAACCCAAGTTCACTGCTTTGTGCCATCTCTTCATGACTGAGGACATCACAAGCCCAAGCTAGAATAACAAGGGCAACCCTGTCCGCAGTGTTTAGGTTTTTCAGGGCAACTAGTGGCTCCATAAAGAATAAGGTTCTGGGTGCAAGAATCTTAATGCTTCTGTATCTTTTTTTTGGCTCTGTACTGTAAATTCCTGGCATCCCAAGAAAATATTTAAGTCACCACAGACATTTCTCAGTGCAGATTAAGTCAGTCCTGAAGTAGCCTTACCTGGTGACACCACTGCTTCAGGATCATTCATATCRAAGGCAGCCATGTTGCCAATGGCAAACCCATAGCCTGAATGGACATCCGGAAGACCTATTGATCTCTGGAAGAGGACAAAGCACATTTTAAAGTCTTATGAAACTCGGTACTGCAGAGAGATTCATTTTAGTTATGCTCGACCTTGTGATGGTGGCTGTCACAGATAAGTATCCAAACTCCCACCATTAAAGGAGACATAATCAAGGGAACCAGAGAAAAGTTCTATTCTCTCTAAAGTAAACACCTAGTGAAGTCAGCTGAGCCCTGTCCTTAGCTGCATTGACCAGATTTCAAGAAACCTTAACAGGAGGTCAAATATCTAAAATGTAGGAAACTTAATGTCAAAGTGAATTTCAGCTTAGCTTTTCTCTGAATTCAGAATTCTTGTATTTAAAACCTACATAGGTAGCAGCTTATGGGTAGTGTGATGCAGAGTCGTAATAGTGAAGATAAAGTTGTCTTTATCAAGTTTATCTAGAGATACCTACAATGTTTAAACAGTGCAAATGTAACAAGAGCARCTGAATGTTATGGAATAAGATCATGTCAGCATTTTCCCGTTTTAGCTGTGTAACTGAGCACTGACCGAAGATTGCGCCCTGTAGGCAAAAAAAAGTCATGTAGCAGATAGGAGTCAAGTCATTTTATTTTGTAAAAGAATTATTTTTACTGATCCTTTTCATACTACTACATTAAAGAAAGTGCATGCTCCTACACAAAATACATGTAGCCTGGCAGACTGAGATTAATACACCACAAGCTCTTAAAAAATACTCAGAATACTGTCAGAAATTTGAACTTTTCAGATGTGTTACCTGTTTAATTGAGTATTAAAACAAAAGAATATTTTTCAGAGGATTACGCACTGAATTCTGCACTGATTCTGCCTCCCCTCATAATCCCAAAGGAATCTCTTGGTTCGAAACAGAGTGAAGACTGAAAATGAGATTATCACAACATTGTTCCTATGAACTACCAGCCAAAACACCAACTTTAACAGGTTAAAGTTATTCTCTCTTATCTCCTTTTTGGTTGATCATTATAATAAAATATTTTTAAATATTTTTAAATATTTTATTTAATATTTATTTTTAAATATTTTAAAACAGCATGACATGCAGCCTTTTACTGCAGCAAGAAATTCTGAAATTTTGCTCAAGTAACCAAACAGACAATAATAAAAAACTCTTCCGTTATTTTTTATTATACAAATAATATTAAATATGAAGAAGACTACTTCCACAGTGTATTTAGAGCTTCTTGAAAAGTGATCAAGTCTACTATGATGTTTCATTTCGAAAATGCATGGGGCAAAGGAATGGAGTGCTGAATACACAGGAAGACTCACTATCAACATCAGAATCATAGTGCAGACAAGATCAGATTAAAAGCAAGGACAAAAAATAGAAAGCTACCAAGCTAAAGCAAGCATTTAACATATACTCTGCCTCAAACTAGAATATACATACCAAGTACGGAGTATGCTCTAACAAAATCAATAACCCTAGTACTACACTTACTTTTCAGTGGGCTTTACCATAACTGTATCCTGGGCAAGCTCTTTCAAGGAAAAGAAAAMTGCCACTGAGCTTTTACCCGTAAATAACGGGAAAGCCTGTATTTCACAAGAAGGGTGACGGAATTAAGAAATGAGAACTCAAATGCACAGCAAGTTTCCCTGATAGTTTACCTCAGGCACATTAATGGTTCAAATTAAACTTGACAGGAGAAGAATCTAATTTAATCTCTACTGCATATAAATAAGAGAAGTGGAAGAGTGGCATCTCCTCAAGACCAAACAGCCTTAGCGAGAAACCTCTTGAGGCTATACATACTTTACAGTCTTTGTCAATATTAAATCATTACATATTCCAACAGACAGAGGGCCAAATGGAATCTTAGCTGCCTTTAAACATTTCTCCTGCCCAAGGAGAATTTCTAGGCTAAATTTTCTACAATGTACCCAGGATGCAGATCTGTTTTCAAAAAACTTCTAATGATTGAGAGCTTAGGAGGAAGTCAGCATTATACTCCTACCATCACATGCTGCAAACATGAGTATACCACAACTGAATAAAGAGCTCCTGTTAACACCAGGAAGAAATGAACACAATGGAGAAATTGAAGAATGAAAAGCTTTGAAAGCTAGGGAAAYACACAACAGAATATCATTTTTCTTCCTTCTTTTATTTAAATCTCATTTGCTCTGATTTCCAATTAATTTGAAGCACTTGAAATTGTTTAAAGGTAGGAAAAAAACATCTCAAGACATATATAAGCATAGAGTTAATAACATCAGGACCAAATAAACAAAGAAACTGGTCCTCTCCCCCTACAACCCCACCACTTTTCCTCTCCTCACTCCTCCATACCTTCCAGGTTAGCAGAGACAACTTAAGAACAGCATAGACTGTATGAGCTGTGGAAAAAGGATGGCTCAAGCAAAATAAACAGCATAAAGCAAAGCTCAAAAGCCTAAATATCAAACAGCAGTTGATGAAGTAAATAAATACTTCCACTTCTGCCAAATTAATTTTGCAAGCTGGTCTTGCAAACACTTCTTACTCAGATACAGGTTCCTAACGCAGAGTATGGACCAAAGCTCATTTCTGTACAGTTTACGTCACAAGACGATTCCTACATGGAAGGCAATAATCACTGGCAAACAAGAACAGAAAAACAGTATTTCTTTTAGAGCACCTACTCACATGAACAATGCCAGGTAATGCAGCCACATTCCCAATCTGTTTCATAGCAGGCAAAAAGCCACCTGCACCTGGAAAAAAAAAAAAAAAGAAAAGAAAAAAAGTTGAAGGATTACATAAAAGACTGCTGATTTACCCCACAGGGATCACCAAAGCCAGCGAAGCATTTTCTAAACAGCTGGCTCCAAATACTGGCAAATTGCTAGCCGGGTTAAAAAAAAAAAAAAAAACAAAAAACAAACAAAAAAAAAAAAAAAACAAAAAAAAACAAAGGAAAGGGCCAACCAACGCTACCCACAGCCCGCAATTCCGTTAAGTGGGAGAGTTCTCCCCCGGCCGCCCCCTCCTCCGCCCGGGGCGGAGGGCCCGGGCCCGCTCCCCGCCGCCGCACGCACCTCCGCCGCGGCAGGCGTTGCGCAGCTCCTCGAACATCAGCTTCTCCAGCGGGTCGTTCACGTAGAAGACGCCTTCCACCTGCGGGCACAGCGGGGACAGCCGGCCCGTCAGCCCGGGCACCGCGCACCCCCCCCCGCGGGCCCCTGTTCAGCCCGCCCCCACCCCGCCACGCACGCACATGCATGTTGGGCACGAAGCCCTTCTTGATCCGCCAGCAGTTCTTGTCGAGCTTGTCCAGGTACTGCAGCTCATCGTTGTAGCTGCGGCTCATGGCGGCGCCGGCCCCGTGTCGAGGGGCTCCTGCCGCCAGCACCCGGCCAAGGCGGGGGTGGGGGAAGCGAAGCGAACCAAGCCGCGCCGACGGGGGCCGCCGAGGGCCACGCCGCCTCCGGAGCGGAAGTAGCKGACAGAAGCCGCTGAGGATCAAACCTCCTTCGCTGGGCTCCGGGGGCGGGGGAAGCAGCGGCGGCTCCGCCCCGCGCTGCCGGCGCCGGGCGCCGCGGCCTGGCGGGGCTGTGCAACGGCCGCGCCCGCGGCTTTAGCTGTGCAATGAAAACAGTTTCTCAGGTYAGCCCGGCTGCCTGTGCCTTGAGGCCTCAGAGGCAGCCCCTCGTTTGGCAGGGGCTGCGTTCCGCTCCCCTCTCCGCCCTCCGAGGGCACGGACACCCCGTCGCTCCCTCAGCTCAGGCAGCAGCCAAAGCTGAAGGAGAGACAAGATGCAGCGCGGCAGAGCCCGGAGCCCCTCGACCTTGGCGGGGACGCAGAGTCAAGCTCTTTCCCAGCCCAGGGCGAGGGGGCCGGTACCCACTGGGTGGGGGCAGGAAGGGGAGCACTGCCTCTGGCCTCCCTGCCTCTTGCCTTGTGGATAAGGACCGGTTTTGACCTGGACCTGCTCGGCTGCGGGATTGAGGGGGAAACAGTCTACCCACCGACAGTCACCACGTTCGGCAGGAAGTATTTAAGATTGTTGCGGTAGGAAGAGAAGCTTAACTGGAGTGTCTGCGCTAGCCGCATTTTAACAATGCATTTTTCCTTTGCTTGAAAACAAACAAAACCCCCAAATAAGCACACCTTTCTGGAAATGTATAAACAAGATTTTATTTTGAAGAGAGGCATTAACCTTACAAAAAGAAAAAACCCACAGCTTTGCATCGCTAAAAAAAGAAAAAACACCACTCAGAATAAATAATGCCAAATGTGTCATATGTTTCCTCTGAGCCTCTGCTTGATACCACTCTTGCACAGCCTTAAGCTTTCCATCAGCRTCCTTTGGGCTTTCCCTCCCTCCACAGACCAGGACAACATTGCTCTTGCCAGGGCTCAGGTTACAYGTTTCAGCAAAATGGGACTGTGCCTGACCTTCAGAATCACATTACTGATTTGAAGTTTGTGATTAACAAATGGTCTCTCTCCTCCWTTAGTGTTTGTAGTGAACATCAGTAGAAATCAACAGGAAACCCTGAAGGGAGAAGAACAGTCACTGAAATGCTGTGAATTACAAAATAAAGGTTCCCTCTCACTCCCTATTTCAATTCTTTACTAGTGTTAAATATCATAAAATCTACTGAAAACWGATGAAACTTGAAAGTAACATGTTTGAGAAGTTCAAAGTACAGAGACTTTGAACTCATAATAGCCCCATCTTCTGCCTCAGGTCCTATCACTTTGCACCATGCTAGCAACAGAAGGTACAGCTGAAGATCATATAGTTTACCCAGGGAAGTTCATCTCAGCTGTGAGGGAACAACTATCATCAAGGTGGGATTATTTTCACCTGAGTAACCTAAAAATTAACCATTTTATCTAAACTCCTCCTTTAAGGCTTCCCCATTGTCAATGCAAACACTGCAATGAACCTCTGCAGAACAGTCAATCACAGTCTAACATGGTATCTTTGGAAAGAGTTACCTGTCTATTTTTATTGGCTATAGCCAATAGACTGGACTGGAAGAAGAGACTATAAAATTAACTTTTAATGGGAACCTTGTTCATATTGATAAGGTAGAACAGTTCTGCTGTGTCCTCTCRCATTCCTAGTTACTGATGAAGAGGTAATGGCTTAAAAAAAAGTGGGGAGTGGGCCCCACAGAACCACTGAAATCCTTGGCTTATATTTAGCCTTTAAGGTTGCTGGCAGCTTTGGCAACTGCAGGTAGTCTCCAACTTCTATTTTGTAGGGAACTAGGCTGCCTCTAGATAAATGGAATACAAAGAAAGATTAAAAAAATCATTTGCATTTCTGAGTTGTGCTCTGTGCTTGAGCACAAGCAAGGGTCTGGAACTGTCTCTGGAGAGTAGAAAGTGACTGAGAAGTTAGAAGACAAGTGGAGAAATTTAATTGCCTCACCCATTCTCTACAAATTCTCTCTACAACTCTATTTTCTAGCAACATACTGTACATTCAAACTAAGGGAAACRGAGTGCTGCAAGATGCACAGAATACTGCATGAGTTGGAGAAGAATAATCATGAGGCAGGGGATKTTTTCTGAGAGCTCAGTTACTACCTTTGGCTAATAGTATTATTAGATTTTGTTAATAACTGGTTACCATTGGCTGAGGCTATGTGCACAAAAATCAAGTTCACTTCTCTCTCACGTTTCAGCTATTCTACTGAATTCAGGAGGACTGCATGGGTAGGGGTAACTAGTTTCATTTGATTAGCCAAGCCAATTTTGAACAAAAATTTAAAAGGCTAGTTTGTTTTCACACTGAATTGGAACTTGCAAAGCTGAGCAAGCTGTGTGGTCAATCACTCCAGGCTTATGTATATAACTTAGTTTTATTTTCTCCTCCCTCAAAAAAAAGAGGGGTTGTTTCTAATGAGATTTTACTGGTATTACAGATCTCATTTTAAACGTATAGATTTTTGCTACTTATCTAGCTGAAGATCCAGGAAATCTGTGCAAACAGAAGGTGAATATCACCCTCCCCGCCAAAATAGGAATAACTATTTCATAAGAGTGTCAAAAATCTCACCTGCACAATTGTAATATGAGGTCTTGTCAAGGTAACATTGGCCAGATTAGGAAGAGGGAATCCTTTTGACAGTTTAGCTTAAGAAAGGACAAGCACAATGAGTTAGGTATGCAGTAAGAGGTTAATAAATATCCACCCTCCATCAACACTGYTTATCCAGAAACCCACTAGGTTGTCTGTTATAATTAACCTCTTAGTCTTCCCAAGCAGCCCTGGGAGGTAGGTGTGATGCTCATCCTACCAGCAGGGAAAGAATTACAGATGTTCTTCTCTTGGCAAAGTGTTGCCGTCCAACTAAGACATTTCATGTTCAGCACGTTATGCATTACATTCTGTGATTTGTCTTAATTACCTGAGGGAGTATTAATACAGCTCTAGTCTTCACTAGAAGCTGTTCCCATTTGTCTCCATTAACTAAGGAAGGTGAAGTTCATACTAGTATAGAAGGCTGACACAAAGCTATGTCTCCCTCTTTGGGGGCTTAAATAAGATTTATATAAGGCCAAAACCTTCTAGCTCTAAAGCCTTTCCTCTAGAGAGGAAARCATTTCACCTACAGCAGTCCTCAGGCATACAGGTATACAGACTGGAGAGACACGCTTCCAGTCTGATTCATCAGCTGCCTCAGTTATGACTTTCAGAACCACCTTCACTGATGTRAAGGTGGATGAGTTTCCCAGTCCTTTCTGTCTGGGCTTCTCTGCCAACGCTGCAAAACAGTGCCAGCGAGGGAGTGTACTCATACYCCTACAAAATCAATCTCTGTTCCATGGCTTACTAGTAAACAGCCATTTTCCACTCAAGTTAATGGGAAGTGGTAACCTAAGCAGTAAAAGTCAGTGGAAGTTACTAGAACCACCCACTGTGCTAGAAGCTTTTAGCTGATCATTAGAAATGTCACCTTACCATTAGCCGATGGAATTACTTCAGTCTGTAAAAYATAGGACAGGATGTTCTCTAGAAGTGAGATCTATCACAGATAAGAAAACTGAGTTAAAGATTACTTCTTGGTAGTGGTGGAATTGTCAAGCCCTAATCCTGGATGGAGTTTATAGGCTCACATTCAACTGTTCAGCTCACTTGGCCCAAGAGAGTCACAAGTTAGTGACCTTTGGATCTTAAGCCTTTGAAATGATGCAAAGGAAATGAAATGCAAAATGCAAATGGTTCTCATCATACTTGGGCAACATTTTCAAAAACTGTCAATGTCCTTTACTTGTAAGATAGTTTATCTCCAATAGAAAAGCAGGACCAGAGCAGTTTTAATCYTCTCTCCTCAGCTTCTCAGAACTGATTGATTGTCAACAGAATTAAATGACTCTCTATGGAGGGAGAGTTTTCCTTCCTAGTGCTGTTACAGCACTATTTCAGCCATTTGAGACTAGTTTTGGCTCCCACTCCCTACTGTAATTATGAGCATCTGTGATGAGTACCACTGCACAGAGTGCCTCTCGCTCAGTCATGCATGTATCACTTAAACAGCACACTGCTCTGTGTATTACGTTTCAGATTACTGCTGTGTGTTTCATGGTTATGATCTGAGAGATCTTTGTGCTCACTGATGAAGTATGACACACCAGTCAAAGAGA
Organism: Rhea americana; assembly: GCF_003343005.1. Lineage (NCBI taxonomy): Eukaryota > Metazoa > Chordata > Aves > Rheiformes > Rheidae > Rhea > Rhea americana. Next base: position 710,642 of record NW_028186868.1, on the reverse strand, counting down.
CTGCAGAATGTTTCATTTTCAGAGCACTTAACTTGCCCAAAGAATATACTTTAAAAAACTCACAGAAGAAAGGTAGCTGCCAGGAGATGGGAAGAGCCATTCAATAAATGAAGCCAAATGATTTCAAAATAATATAGACAGAATTCAGCTGCTTACTCTCAAGCCTGGCTATCACTGAAATTCTTGGTTTGAATATCAGCTTACCTCAAAAAAACCAACATTAGAGTGGGTTAGGGAGTACTGGAGCCTGAGGGAAAGAAAAACAAGATGAGCCACTAGAAAGGACAGATAAACATTATCCTAATCATGTACAATTACTGCTGTAGGGCTCCAGGCCTGACAAAGCACCTGTAGAGAGATTTTTCTGAAGGATTTCAGAACCTTTGCTTAAAACTTTGATGTGAGCCCTACTAGGGCTGGAAAGAAAAAAAAAAATCAGTTCATAGTCTGTAGCAGCACAGACGGCAGCAACAGCATGTTTCCATATTCAGAGTTGTTTGGATAAACATCTATTCAAAACAGGATTCCTGATGTTCCACAGCACTAGCAGGCCAGCTCTCAAGGCAGGTTTCTAAGCACACCGTGGGTTCTCCTCTCTGAATGCTGCTGTGGGAAACTGATAACACTGTCCTCAGATTTTTAACATCTCACTAGTGTCCTTAAGCTCCTGACAGAGTCTGAATATCTTTAACCCTATAGCTAACTCCCTAGAAGGGACCTCTGTGAAATCAGGATCCCAGTTTCCAGCTATGAGGTCACAGTGTGCGGAGCTTCTCTCTCTAAAACATGACATGCTAGATTTCTAAAGTCCGGTCACCATCTTTGTGGCCTTCTGGAGGCTGCAATGCCTCAGCTTGGGAATCTCTGCTATGAGAATATCCACATAGGGGGAACCTGCAAGGGGCCAGATTCTTTCCTGTGTCTTGGACCACTCCGCACTTAAGCATCTGGTGCCACATCTGGTGACACAAATGGGCTGGAAAGCTGGCCAACTGGAAGGGGATGAGGAAAGCTCTCTAATGATTCAGGGTCATCATAACTGCCCTCTGCATACTACTTTTACCTCCCCTCGCGGGGAAAGTAGACATCAGGAGCAGAGAGGTCTGATGAGCACACAGTCTTGCTATAAGCATCAGTTGATGAACAGTCCCTTGGGGACTGTGTCAATTGTCACAGAAAAACCTCCTGCTTTAAACTATACAAGCACACACAGCCACAGAATTAAGGAGTCCCAGCTAAATCTTAGCCCAGATGAAAATCTGTATGAGTGATTTTAAGAATAAATTGAGCTACTAAATCAAATATAATTCCTAGAATTGATTGTTTCACTCACTAATTGCACTGGTTATAGCAGCCACATTGCCTCAGGTTGAGAAAGTCTGTCAAGCTCAGAGAGATGGATTCATTACTGAGGATTCATGAGCTACTGCAGCTCAGCAGTAACTGACCTTTATCCCGTCACAAGCATGAGGAAAGATATGGGAGCTCAGAGCTTTTTCCTGATGGGATTCCTCCAGGTGAACTCACCCAGAGAAGCACAATCATTAAGTCACAGTAACCTGGTCATGAGTCTAAACAGTTAATGTTAAGACTGCTAACACTGCTTTGTGAATGACCTTGGGCCATTCTGTCCCAAAGGTTGAATTACCTGTTCAAACATAGTGAGCCCATCAATTTCTGATCAAATATATTCACAGAAATACTGGTATTGGCTGCCTGCAGGAGAAAGAAACCTTGTGTTACCAGGCAAAGAAAACAAAAATCCTTGCTTAGAATTAATCACAAATACAAAAATATCATTTTCTTGGTTATATATAGAAGCTGTTCTATATAGTTGCACCTTTCTCCCTAGCTCATGGTTCATGTAGCTTGCATACAATAAATGTCTGGTTATCTGAATGGCACTGACAGGAGCTGAAATGCAGGTAATAAGATTTCACTAATCAAAAGACATTTTTAGATGAATGAGCAAGATGTCAAGAGATGTGACTCATGCCTGTAGAACTGGATGTTTGGAGAAAAAACTTCAGGTAATCGAAGCTAGGATATAATTGGATTTTTGTTCATCTATAGGAAAAGATTCTTTCCTATAGAAATTTCCTGTAGGCTAAGTTGGCCTACATGGGCACTGCCTGTGACTGAGGTGAATTTGCATGTTTAAACAGAAGAAATCTGGTCCTCTCTGTTTCTATGACAGACTTAAAAGGAAAGAGCAAACATATTTAGATCTGAATTAAACATAGCACTGTTCATTATACTTACTATGTTCATTGTAAACAGCAACTGAGTGGTTGAGTCTGGCAGAACAGCAAATACCTCCATGGAGCCCTGGATCTCTAGTGTAAAGGAATCCTGCTGTAAGCTGATGATAGGTGTTTCCGTAGCCATTAGCTTCAACATCACTGGGTATGGCATAACTGAATACTGGGCTACCTGTAAGGAGCCAAGGCAAAAGAAGTCTGAGAAATGCTTTTTTGTAGAACAGATCAGATTGACACATTTTCCTCATTCTCCAAAGCAAGCATTTTGAAGTAGCTCCTTCAGGTGAGGTTTTAAGAACAGCTGCTAACATTAGATTCCTTGAGTAAGCTGGAAATAGAAAATTTCCTCTGGTGGTAAATCAAGAGTCTTGGCCATATCAAGAATGCAGTGAAAGTTCCTTTTACTCTAGGAATCCTGTTTTCTCTGAATCGCTTCCAGAAAAAATAAACATTAGTTGTGAACACAGGAAAGAAATGGAATGTGAATGTGACATTTAAGTAACATAACAAAAGAGCTTAGGAGTCACTTTGAGATTCACCCATCTGATAAGGTAGCTTTCTGCTCTGGACTATCCTCAGAGCCTCATCTGTCCTTTACCAGAGAAGGGAGTAGATTTGCCAAATAAATTAGTTACTTAGAGCAGGGGGATGGAATATCAGCATCAGAGCTCAGGGCATTTTATGGAGAAGACTATATTATGCCAGCCTTTGCAACAAACTCCTCAGATTTGGAGGAACCTAGTATCATCTTGTAAGCAAACAAGGATATTAAGTTCCTGGAACCCCAGGTCTAATTTCATCCATCCTTGGAACTCAAAGCCTRGGACCTCTTACGCTCATTTTTGGTTGCTCAGTCTGTCAAGTCTGGTAGAAGCCGCATATGCTCGTACTTTCTCTCCTGTCCTATTCATTGTCTGTCTTGAAATAAATGGCAATATGTTTAGTCTTTTCATAGATGCAACCATTTCCTGCCCATCTGTCAGCTTGTCTTCTTTCTGCTAATGAGTCACAGGCTGCTAGTGAAGCAAAGGCAATCATGCAGCAGGGGCATGGGCAGGGGAAAGGAGTTATTCCTGAGCTGAGCAAAGCAGGACTCTTGACTGAAAGCTTTTTCCTACCCCAGACTGGTTTTAGGTGGAAAGAGCAACGGCTTTGGCCCAGTACCCAGAGCAAAGATTTATGTGCAAGGTTATGGGCCAAATTTGGTAACAGCTTAAATAACTCGATTGCAGGGGTTGGAGTTGGGAAGGCCYATCTGCTCTGCTCTTAGGATGCACAGATATTCCCACTTCTCCACTGCAAGAGCCCCACAGGCCTTGCAGTTTTTGGAATATACCAGTGTTTAGGTGTCTCACACCTACAGGGGCCAGGGATAGTGGTTTCCTAAGTGAGTGTAAATGACAATACTCACCTCAGGGATGATACTGCCAAATATCTCTGTGCTTATATTAAAATAACTGCAAATCTGCAAAAAGAAAAGACAGACATGAGTTTACTAGACATGATTTTTATGCCCAACTTTTCTTTAAACGCATTATTGCTGTCATTTCAATGAATTTTTGATTTTGTACCTTTTTTTTTTTTGCCTCAGAAATATCCTTAAAGAACTCAGCACACCTAAAGCTGTTCCCCAGTAACATATGCCAAAACACTCCCTGGGGAAGCAAATACTTAATAAGGCGTTCTGCAGAAGTACAGGTGCAGTAATATTCTTACAGTCTGGGCTGCAGACTTGGTGCTTTGGGACTTACAGAACCACCTGGAGACAGGATAGCCAAGCCTAGCTGGCCTCCAAGCCACAGCTGCTGAGGTTGGTAATATATGCTCTGCTTCCATGGCCCCTATAGCACTTTGAGTAGGCAAAGACTTATTAGAAAACGGCCACTAAGACAGATAATTCCCCAGGGTAAATCCTCTTTGTCCATCTCTCTCTTTTTTTTTTTTTTTTTTTTTTTTTTTTTTTTTTTAATTATGGATCTGACATAGAGGCCCATTATTTTTGCAGGAAAGTTGCCAACATTTGGTACTTTGCTCAGTGGAACTGGGCACCTCTGGCTATGTCCTAAATAATCTATATAGCACAAAACAGCATAACAGTACCTTTATGTTTATGATCCACCATCACAGGACTCACAGGCCAATTAGTGAGTCTGCCACTGCACTAACAAGTGGCATGTTTTGGATTACTTGGACAACTCTGAACCCATTCCTCTGTGAATCCTACTCACCTCTTCTGAAATCGTTATGTTGAAGGCTCCTGCTGTGTAGTAAGCAAAGGAGGAGGTCTGAAAGAAATACTCAGAGAAGGCAAGGTAGAGCATGGAGTCGCTTTGGTCTGGGACAATGAAGGGAGCTGCCACAAAGGGAGGAGCAATATAGTTTCCACCTGGGTAGACTATCCCCTGAAAAGTATTGTCAGAAACAAAAATGAGTACTGCTCCAAAGTTCTGACTTCCTTTCCCTTGTTCCAACCCACAACAGGGCTATTCCTTTAAGTTATAAATGATTACAAAGGCCTTGTAGCACACCCCAAAACCCTTTCAAGCAAGCTGTGAACACAAATTTCAGAGATGAGATTCCTCCACAGAAGACACCTGAGATCTACCTTTCAAGATGCAGATCACCTTCTGAAGGCAGTTTACCCCTCAGGCAATAAAGTCTCTTATTTAAGGACCTAAATACTGAATGAAGAGCATGACTAAGCATAACTATATTTCCTTCTTCTAGAAAAGCTAAGAAGCTTTACTTTTCTTTCCCCACCTCCATGGATTGAAATATGAGAACTGCTAGCCCAAGCTATCCAATAGGCTCAATTAGAAGATGGATCTCTAAAACCACAGAGGCCTTTCTAGATAAAAATGAAGACCATATTCTACCCAAAAGCAAATGGGTAACTTGTGCAGACAAAAGAATGCCAGTGAGATAAAAAAGAGAGACAACAAGACTTGTTGTCAACCAACACCTGTGTTGTCTTTTGTGCTACCCATGATATTAGCCAAGGCTTGCAGATCTAATACTTCCAAAAGCTTCTAGACAAAAAGTAAAATCTATTTATAATGGGGAAAGTTAAGAATCCAGAAGTTAAGATGACTTTTTAAAAAAATTTATTCCCTTTACCAGTTTCTCCTTTCTGTTTCAGCTCAAATGTATTCTGTGTGTCTTTATCAACCCTTCCTCATCTATTTCAATATTTCTGTCACCTCTTAAGGACTATCAGAATACTTACAAAATATTGGATCTCTTTGCCAATGATCTCTACATTCAACCCTAACTTTTTGAATTTGATGGTTGTTGACTTTGTATTTTCCCATGTTACATCTTACATGGGAGAGTAACTCTTGTAAACACCTATGACATTACCATACTAGTCTACCTTAAGTCCCTCCTTAAAAACTACTTTGCCTTAATACCCAGAGGAACTCGATAGTGATCACAGAATTGTTGTGCTGAGACTAGTGCCTAGCATACTCACTGACATTGCTCTTTTGTGTTCCTGTCTGTTTTTTCCCCTGTTGTCTCTTGTTTATACTTAATTTATAAGATCTTTGTGCCAAGACTGTATTTGTTCTCCCTTTGTAGAATACTTAGTACTTAAGAYCCTTAACGAAGTCTAAAACTCCTTGTGCTGTGGTGGTGATGATAACTAACCTCAGCTAACTCATCCTTTCACCTTACATAGTGACAACTGAGGCATTCTAGAATTAGAAACTTGTCTAATGCTGGTCTGAGTGCCTAAGAAGAGTTTATTTCTTTTTGTCTTTTTCTTTGTTTGAAGGAAACTTGCATGGCTTTTGACCTCATCAGCACTCCTCAGAATTCCATACTTTTTCCAAGGGTCTTCTCTCTTCCCATTCAAAGTGAGAGGCTTAATTCTTGTTTCTAAAGGCTTGCTCTGTCTTTTCCTCTCTTCTGACAGCAGACTCATCTAATTTACTGAGATGCATAGAAATCTTCCCCAACTAATTTAAGAAGTCCCAGATACTAATCAACAGTGACAGAGCAGGAGGAAGATGGATACTTCTCTCCTTTCCCTTTCTCTTTTTTCTTCTAACTTGCTCAATTTCTACTGCTCTCTACTTTCTGTAACCAATTCACCAGCAATTAAAAATGAAAAGGATGTAGTTTTTGAATAATTTGTTTAACATCAGGATTGCTAAAAATGATCACAATAACAAACGTGATAGTGTCTTGAAATGTCTGTCTTCTCTGATATTGTGTCTTAATATTCGAAACAGCAATCCTATTCATCTAGAAATAAGATCATATCATAATAAACCAATCTTGGCAAATAGCACTGCAGACAATTACCTTTAAGTCCAGGTCAATGTGTGGTCGGGAGACTGCTGGCAAGCTATTTAAAGAGTAGTCTACTTCAACCAAATCGTCAATTGGCATTAGGACTGTAAGGGTGGCAAATAAAACAAAATACTTGATATTGCAAAAGTACAGAAAGAACTGTACTTTACTGTACAGAAAGAAGTTTAGATTTAATTAAAACTAAGCCATTTTTTTTTGAAGAGAAATGCATGAGGTTGTCCCTAAAGAGGAGAAGTTAAAAAAAAAAAAAAAAAAAAACTATATATATCAAGGGAGGATCTCCTAACATGCATTCTAACTGAAGGCTTGCTGTTTCTACTGGCAGTTACTTGAGAGCACCTTCTTTAATTTGCCTAGCATTATCCCATTGTAGAAAAATAGGTTTGATGTAACCATAAAAAGGAAATGACTGTAACAGTACTTTGGGACAGGAGGAGGTACTGGGCTTTCTTGTCAATCAGGTCTGCATCCAAGGAGCCTCTAGCTTCCAGATGCTTTCCCAGAAAGGCTGGCATCTGACCTGTCTAGGCACTTCTGTGTTTGCATACAGTATCTGCCTAATATTTTTGGTGCCTAAATACTTTTGCAAATCTAGCCCAAAATGGTTGCAATGAGAAGCTTTTTTCATTTTGCCTTTGGCAAGTCAGATAAGCAGCTAAGAAAGACCTAAATTTCCAGGCAGGCTAAGAGATCTCGCCTCAGCTTTTAAAAGGCAGATACATGGAGAACACATGGAGCATAGGACATGGGAAGTGAAAGCAGCTTCATCATCAATGTTGCTTGCTAAACAGCACTTTTGACAATGGATGTGCTGACTGCCACATTTGCAAGTTGAGAATCACTCCTGAGTTCTTGACTCCTCAGAAGCATCCTGCAAGCAAGGCAGAATGTAGAGCTCATACTGCTTCTGGAGGCTTTGCTGAACAGCTGCTGCTTAGGGAACTACAGAATCTCACTGAGTAGGAGACAGAAAACACAAGGAAAGGATATCACTAGTGACTCACCATTCAGTGATTGGAGGTCTTTATCTATCAGCTGGATCCCAGATCTGATGTTGGGACATGACTGTAAAAGCACACTCAAGTTAGGGCTTGATTAGTGTGGGCCTGTACCCACCACTCTACTGTGTGCTGGCAAAACTGTCTGCATATGTGACATACATTGCAGCATTTGTCAAAGCTCCCGAGCTAGCTTGAGTTTAGCTATCTGGGTCCCCAACATCAGTATTTGCTGCAATGTGAGCATATTCTATGTCAGAGCTGCCTTTAGGCAACAGTCAAAATAGGAAGTTGCTTAGGGTAGCACCCTAATACAGGTGACAAAACTAGCAGTTTAGTACAAGAAAGGACAGATCTCACCTTGGTCTCACAGCAGAGATCCTCATTCCGAGGTAGAAACACAGCCATCTCAAGCTGTCTTCTCTCAGAGGCCGTGGGCAGTTTGGCGTCTGAACTACTCACCTCTTTGACACAGATTTATGTATGTCATACTATGAGCTACCATACTACAAGATCTGTATGTGCCACCCAATGCATGTTTTTTTCCCCTCAATCTGCTGAGTCCAAAGATTAACAAATAACTAAAATACTTCTAGATATATAGGCATATACTTATTCTGGATTACAATGGGAAAATAACTACATGCTACTGGCCCTGCTACTGCCCTGATTGAAACTAACTCTGCATCAGTCAGCATCTTGGTCATGAACTCAGCACTTTGTCTGGAAGCATTTCTGACTGGCAAAATGCTGATGGTGCTCTCAGGTTATATTTTTCTAGTTCTTTTGCCAAGTTCCCAGCACTGACTTGTGAAAGTCATTTCTTAAACCCCTCCCGCTAAGCAACTGAGACTTACATTAGTAGCTAAGCTCCTGTGAATGGGTTTCTTCAGATACTTAATAAAGAAGTTATGCAGGAAGCTACAGGAAAAGAAGAAAAATGCAATTCACAGGTCAGATACTACAGTTGTTGACAGATTTTTATACTTCCTGGGTGTACTTATTTATAAAGCTGTTTCTGTAGGAAATCAAGCATCTCTGCACATCACTAATTTAACGGCCTCAGAGCTGATATTTGAGTTCATACTGGGGCTTTCTGAAACGTAAACACCGTCAGAGGGCCACCATTTAAAAGAAGAGTTTCAGCACTGTTCACCTCAATGATTAGACTGGACAGGTTATATTACTACCCCTGTGTATATACAAACACAGAATAAATAAGCAGTTGGTGCCCCAGGAGCTTTCAGTGCAAGTTTTTTTTTCTTTAAAAAAAGAGACAGTAGTTGAATTTAGACAGTGAAAGATGTGCAAGAAAACAATGAAGTAGTGGCGCACAGGGTTGTATCCAGAGGCACAATACACAGCAGCCTTGTTGCTGTTTTGGTAGTGTTGTGACTACAAGTGCTTAAAGCAGACTACAAGCATGCAATTCCACCTAGGGTTGAGGATGAGAGCAGCATTTGGAAAGAACTGCATGCTGAAGGAGCATGAGGAATTATTTGTTCTGAGTAGAGGACAAACAGTGCAATTCTAGTCAAGTGACAGCATGGACAAATGGCACAATGACATTGGTCAAATTTGGTCTGAGAAAACACATTTTAACGCTGGGTTAAGACTCTGATTCTCACCTGTGGTGCAAGCACACTCCTAAAAGCAATTCTGGGTGCCCTATTTTGTGAAGCTGTCTTCGTGCCATTTACATTTAATTTCTCCCTGAGTATATACAAAACTCTTGCACTTACCCACTTTTTCCATTCAATTTGATGTCTATATCACCAGAAGTCGTCCGGCAGCTTGTAAGTGATATCAGTGTATGACCCATGTTATCCAGAGGTGTTGAAAAGATTGCAGTAACAAATATCTTTGAAATGTACACTGTGCTTCTTCCAGTGTCTTTGCTGCATAAAGTAGAAAAATATAATAGAAAGAAAAATCTATTTTGGGGGAACATTCAAGACTCAGATTAACTGTCAAACACTTTTTTGTTCATTGAGGATGAAGCTGTTTATCTGAATATTTTTACTGTATTTCTTATAATGAAAATAGATTCTAATAGAATCTGCAAAGAGTCAAGTTCTCTACACAGTAGTATACTAACACTCCATGTTAGAAGTTTGGAGAGAAAAAGAAAAGGATTTGGGGGAAGTTGTTAATTCATCATTTTACAGTAATTCAATCCAGTTACAAGACAAATGTATCCACCACAAGGGGAACTACAATATATCTGATATGTCCTGGATCTGGTCTGATGCTAACTGAGCAGAGTCTACGCATAACTGATGTCAGAAAGCCCGGCCTGCCTTGACAGGCTCTGCRGTCCTATCTCACCACCATCCCAGAGGTTTGATGGTCCATGCTCAAGACCAGCTCTAATATGGTGCAGCTGTGTTATCTTGGATCAAACTGTTGTGAAAACAACTCAGTTGTGAGAAGGAGCTGTGAAAAGCTTCACTGAGGGTCTCTGTCCCTTGGCTCAGGAGCTAACATTCAAAATCAGTTCCTTGCCTGAGCTGTGTGTATAGCCTTGTACTGTATTAATCCTGATGGTGTCTTGCTAGCTTACTTCCCTGCTTGGCCTCAGACCTGCCTCATCCTTATGGGCTTATTTTGCAATTTGGAGTGGTGGCCGAGCCTGAGCCTGTTGCTGATTTGCTCTGCTTGCCTTTGAGTTTYTTACCCCTGCTGCTGTGCTGTCACCCTCACAGAGGGTGCTCCCCTGCCCTCACAGTGTGTCCAGCACTCCCTGTCCCTGACAGCATAAGTCTGGAAGAGCAGCTCAGACTTTGGTAATTCAGTCAGTTTAGCAATACAGATAATGAGATTTGGAGGAGAAAGAAGAGGAAAGATTTCTTTCCTCTGAAGCGGCCCAAGACTGGGAAGGTGAGGAGACTGATCTTGCTGAATYRCAGAATGGTTGAGGTTGAAAGGGACTTCTGGAGATCATCTAGTCCAACCCCCCTGTTCAAGCAGGGTCAYCMAGAGCACATTGGACAGGATCATGTCCAGGTGGGTTTTGAATATCTTCAGAGAAGGAGACTCYACAACCTCTCTGGGCAAGCTGGTCCAGTGCTCTGTCACCCTCACAGGAAAGAAGTTCTTCCTCACATTCAGACAGGGCTTCGTGTGTTTCAGTTTTGCCTCTTGTCCTGTTGCTTGGCACCAGTGAAAAGGCCCCATCCTCTTGACACCCTCCCGTCAGGTATTTATAGACATTGATAAGATTTCCCCCCTCCCCCCCCAGCCTTCTCTTCCCCAGGCTGAAGAGGCCCTTCGCAGCTGTTCCTCACAGGGCAAGTGCTCCAGCCCTCTAATCATCTTCATAGCCCTACACTGGACTCTCTCYAGTAGCTCCATGTCTCTCTCATACTGGGGAGCCCAGAACTAGACACAGTACTCGAGATGAGGCCTCCCCAGGGCTGAGTAGAGGGGCAGGATCACCTCCCTTGACCTGCTGGCAACAGTCTTCCTAATGCACCCCAGGTGCATTGGCCTTCCTGGCCACAAGTGCATATTGCTGGCTCATGCTGAACTTGTCATCCACCAGCACTCCCAGGTCCTTCTCTGCAGAGCTGCTCTCCAGAAGGTCAGCCCCCAGCTTGCACTGGTGCCTAGGGTTATTCTTCCCTAGGTGCAGGACCCTGCACTTGCCCTTGTTGAACCTCATGAGGTTCCTCTCTACCCAGCTCTCCAGCCTGTCCAAGTCTCTCTGAATGGCAGCACAGCCCTCAGGTGTATCAGCCACTCCTCCCAGCTTGGTAKCATCAGCAAACTTGCTGAGGAGGYACTCTGTCCCTTTGTGCAGGTCAGTGATGAAGCTGAACAAGACTGGACCCAGTACTGACCCCTRGGGAACACCACTGGCTACAGGCCTCCAGCTACACTCTGTGCCACTAATCACAACCCTCTGAGCTCTGCCTTTTAAAGTGTTTGTTCTTTTTCCATTGGCTTCTGAGCTGCTTCTCTTGGATAGTTTCTAACAGTGAGGCTGCACTTTTAGTATCAGTGGGTTTATTACACTAGACTGATCCACTGTATCACAGTTTTTCAAAATGTGTAATTAACTACAGGCTGGACCATGTCAGGTGTTCCACCAGAACTTCAATCTTTTACTACCCACAGAGATGCTTCTTTATCAATGCTACAGATTAGTGGACTGGGGCTATCTCCCACCAGCAAACTGGTTGAGARGGAACAGTCTACTCTTGGGTTACTGGTGTTAGCTGTTAAAGAGCAACTTTGTCATAAACAGGTCATAAGGAAAACTAAAACTTGCTTTTTATCTTCACATCCTTTTTTATCAAGAAAACACCCAGGATACATCAGCYTCTACTTACAACATCCAGGTCCTTATGTTCCAGTTCATATCAATGGTTAAAGAAACATTTCCAATCACCAGTTTTATCCCTGTCCCRGGTATAAAGGAGATGGAAGCACTGGGGAATTCAACAGCAGTGACTCTTATTCTTTAACACAAGGGAGAAAGAGAGAGGAAAAAAAGAATATGAATAAGATCTTTTTACTCCAAGATCAGGATGAAGCCAAAACAAGGTTTAAATTTCAGTCACATACAATTTCCCCTCAGAGAATGAAATGGTAGGATATCAGGATAACTTTGACCTTTTATGGAACCAAACTGAATGTTTCTGTTTGCTGCTTCTATGGYTTGCATTGTCTAACAATTGATTTTCTGGTGAGAATATCATAGAATGGTAAGGTTGGAAGGGACCTCCRGAGGTCATCTAGTCCAACCCTCAGCATAGCCCATACAGGGATTGAACCCATGACCTTGGCATTAACAGCACCACGCTCTAACCAACTGAGCTAAACCTGCCCCCCCACATATTTTTGTGATTAATATTAAATCTATTTTCTGTAGCGTTCCTGAAGTATCTATTTACAATTTCCTGCAACTCAKCTGGTTAGTAAACAAAACAGATGTAATTATAATACTCAATAGAGACATGGATACTAATTGTACTTTGAATTTCTTTACTCTCAGTCATTGCAGCATTTATGAACTCAGCTATCAAATGGAGTCATTCCTGCTCCTGTTTGCACTTTTTTCAGGCTTCGATAGGTGTAATCTCACGCCTGTGTCCTGACGTAATTTTACATTCACTTAGCACAACTRAATAGGCAAATTAGTTAAGTGCTTGTCTGAGCAATCAGCAAGGTGCCTAAATTAACTTTGTACACATGTTGCAGACCAAGCACTGAAGTGCAARATGTTGCACCTATGCAGTGGTGCTCCTCCATGCACAGATAGGTGCTTCAGTGTTCAGAGTATTTTACATGAACAAATTCATAATAGCCAAGTGAGTGTRTTTAATAATAATTTACATATTATTGCTAGTCCTTTGGTTCCTTTAATTTTTTAGCTTATTTCAGCTCATCAGCAACTGTTTGATTTCTGCTCATTTCTCTCTTCCCAATAAATTTTAAGGGGATATTCACATTAACAACCTTTGTGCTAATGCATGAGGACTTTATATTTCAAAACTTTACTCTTTTACTATTTCAAATCATGTAGCATATTTCTGCATCTCTTGTAGATCTTAAAGGTGACTGCCTTTAAGAAAATTTGGAATCTGCTGTGCGGTATGTGTACTGTCAGAGTYATACTACAGAGTGTGATTATTTATTCAGATTCAAGTCCTGGTGTTTACAGCAACTACAACCAGCAGCAAGCAGAATACAAAGCTAACATTCTTTCTGTCCTGCTGTTAAAACATGCCTGTAAATCCAGGACCACTACCCAAGTTACACTGCATAGCATTTTAAAAACAATTCTTATGGATGTATTCCAGATCAGCAGCTAGTTCTGMTCCAGGTTCTTCTCTGGTCTACTTCTCTGGGCTCCCTCTCTAGTTGATGGAAAAACATCAACATCTGCAGAGGATGATCAATCTCGTTCTGAAATAGGTGTCTAAAAAGGAGGTGGAACTTCCCTCCGAGTATGTGAGCTCTCTCCACTGATCACAGTAAGAGCTTAGTTGACTATATTAGGCCAGTTAATTTCCATCTAGGAAAAAAAAAAATGAAAGGAATCACTATGTATGTTTGCTGTGACTTCATCAGGGTTTCGATGAAGGTCCCAGGTCACAAACGAGGGTGTTCTCCTTTAAGTGATAGTTACTGTAAAATACATTGACATTCCCATAATTAAGATACTATCACTATATGTAGCACTGTGCATGCATAATCTTAAATTAAAAAGAGCTATTTTGCAGGATTGTTACTTACCTTGAGATGTTGTATTTGACATTACCTAGCCCAAATTTCTCATAGCCAGTTAAATCAGGGAATTGCTCCTTCTCCATGTTCTGCTTCAGGATCTCAAGCCCAACCTCCTTGGCTGCAAAAAGATAGTAATTACTTCAGTTGYCTTTGGTGTTGACTGGGAGTTTATGCTTATGTGCTTCCAGTTTAGGAGACTTAAAATACTGCCAGCTTCCATTTGATTGGATGGACACAGAGACAGAAGAACGAAGGTGTCTCATTTGAGGCCYGGCAGTGCTATTTCAGGTCTCATTCTTGGTCACCACAAGAGCTGAACTGATTGGTTCAGTATCTGAACTSAAAATGAACCTGGATATGTTGTAGTGGGCTGTCAGTCACCTTCCTGTATGCCACAATCATCTCTGCTTTAGTATGTTCTTAAACCTTCCCTTTATTTATAGCCTCCAATCAGCTCATTTCYTCCCACTGCCCTCACTCCAAGATGTTTGTCATATCAGGATTCTGTGCAATACCACCACTGGCTCCTAAAAAGATACCCCCCCCCCAAAAAAAAAAAAAAAAAAAAAGAAATCACACAAATCACACATACCATACTCCAGCCCCTTCTGGCTGATCCTCACTTTGAGCCCAGGGTTAGCTTTGAGTTGCAAGCCAAGCAAACTTAAGAGGAGGAGATAACAGCAAATCTTCAGCATCTTCTTTGTTCTTTACTGGACCTATTAATAAATATTGGTARTGATAGTGGACACTCATGCAGAAAGCATCATAACTGATGAAGCATCAGCAACCTTTGTCACATTGTGGCTATACTCCTTTCTCCCTTGTTCTATCAGCTTTCCCTCTAGAATGGGTAAGATAAATACCCAGCAAGCATGAAAGAGAAGCCTGTTTTCCACAGATYATTTGGGAAATGGAGCTCCTCAAGGTGGAGGACACAAGTCAGCCAGTTCATCACCCTGGCTGGAAGTGAAAAGAAGTGCTTGAGAYGCACCCAAAAAAGGACAAAACCTTTTCAAAGGGGAGTGCTATCACATTTTTAAGGTTGTAATTCCCCCCCCCCCATACAAAAATAAGGAGTCTATTTTTCCCCAAATATGCAGAGCTGTAAGTGTCTGGTGGTGATTCAGCAAAAGTCACTGGAATGTGGCACTTTGGAAAACCTGTTTATCTCATTTAACTATAGAAATGGATACTCCTGCTTTAGGAACCACCTGTTAAGATCTTAGCCACAATTTGGAGAAGCCCTTTATTATCCCTCCTGACTGTCGACAGAATGAAGTAACTTTTGTCAGCAGAGAATGTTTTGTATCCCCCCCATCTGCATGTTAATAAATACATTCATTTTTATCCAAAAATTCTCCTTGCATACTTCATGTTATAATGGCCATTTATTTTCACTTTTATTTCATTCCTGTCAAACAGTTTTTGGTTCATGATGAAGTTTTATTTCTCATCCCAGGCTTCCAATGGATCCTTGTTAGTGTTCTGTGGGAAACTGGGAAAATGYTGAAACAAATCCAGCAGTTCTACTTTATCTTACATTTTTATTTTCCCCCCCACTTCATTTTGCTCACACCACCACTGATTTTTAATGGAGTTGAGTGCCAACACCTAGCTTCTCAAATTGGCAGTTTTGTACCTCTGTGTCACAGTCCAGATATTTTTCATGCCCCCCTCTTTCTTTTGGGGGGGGGGGGTGCCTATATACTTCTTCAGTAAAATGAACCTGAGATTTCCAGCATCTTATTGAAAGCTTGCTTTAGCCTGCTCCTCCATGCACAGATAGGTGCTTCAGTGTTCAAAGTATTTTATGTGAACAAATTCATAATAGCCAAGTGAGTGTGCTTAATAATAATTTACATATTATTGCTAGTCCTTTGGTTCCTTTAATTTTTTAGCTTATTTCAGCTCATCAGCAACTGTTTGATTTCTGCTCATTTGTCTCTTCCCAATAAATTTTAAGGGGATATTCACAGCCTGGGACAGTAACCTAATGCCCAGGACAAAGAAACCTTATTTACCATTCACAAATGRCTTCCCTCCAGGTTACACTTGGGTGGATCCAGTCTTATTTAATTAGAGTCATTCAAAAGTTAGAGCTCTCATATGGGACAGTCATCTTCATAGCAGAGAGATTCATTCCACCTATCTTGCCCTATGGGGAGTGCTGTCTTCCTTCTGTGACTGCAGAAGGATTCTCTGTTTACCTCTCTGAGGTGGGTCAAGGKAGGTAGGCTAAACCTGTATCAGTTTTAAAAGTCACATGAAATGTGGAATTAAGCGCCAGCTGTCACCAGTCACTATGGTTGTGGGTGATTCTTCAAGTAATGGGAGAGCCTCCCACACCTCCCTGCCTTCTTCACCGAGAACCTGCCCCTAAGGGCAAGAAGGTCTTCTGGAAGACACATGTCTTTTGAAAGCTGCCAGCAAATAACCTGTCAATAACTAAACAGATCATTGTGATGCTAAAGATTGCTAGTAACATTTTCCTAGAATACTGTGAGTATGACCTGTCATTTCCCTTTCTATTTGATAGCATGTTTAAAAAAAAAAAAAAGTACAGGTGGCACTTGGCCACAGTGAGCTTAGTGGGAGGATCAGTAGTCCCTGGTGGCTCTACATGGTTTATCACAGTGATAGTGAATGAATTAAGCAAATTCCCATTTGTGGGCTTTTGCAACTGGATTAAAAAAAAAAAAATCAGAATAAACTAAGCTTTGTGACCCACTGGCTGCATTTATTATGARAGTAAGAAGCTGTTGCTGTCAGCAGTTGTTGCTGACAGCAAGATCTCCCAGGACGAGCAGGAAAAGCCACCTTGCTGGRGAATTTTAAAACTGGGCAAAAATCAGAGCAGAAAGAGTCCTCTGTGGAGTTATCAGTCACCTGAAGTTCATAGCGTGAATGGCAAATAGCTCACCTAATGATGGTTTTCCTTTTTCCCAGCAGCCATGCTGCATTATGGACAGCTGAAAATACATGGGAATGTCTTTTCTGGCATTACTTTTATGTTAAAAAAAAAAAAAAAACTCTCTAGTTATGACAGGGAGTTGATGCAGAGCTGGGATGGGAGGCTGCCTTCATAAAACCATCTGTACTTACAGCACATTCCCCTAACTCATGAAAAATATTTTTTTAGTGTTGCTTTAATACCTTTCCATTATTTATTTCATTATCTATTAGAGATAATAACCCACTCAAACCTCTAGAACATTTTCAGTCATAAGTACAGTTTAAGCAATACAAAATGCAAAATTGTGAGATAAAAATCAGCCTAGTTTTTGTATACAATGTAGTTTTGAATAATATCACAGGACACCTTTGTCTCTTCATTTCTCTAACATTTTCTCCTTAGCTTTAACCAACACAAATTGAGAGAGGAAAGAAAAGCATGCTTCATATGTAGAATAAAAACAAAACACCAGAATTTTGATAAAGTGTTTTCTACCTATGCATAGTTATTATAATTTAATATCTAAAAGTTCAGCCAAATGTGGCTACTACTGTTCCTTCCCAACAAGTCACTCCACATCAAAGAACTATGAACAACGTATTTGTTATCCTACCTCTCCTCTGGAAACTGCAGAGAAAAGTCTTGCTATGACRAACCTGAGGGCTGAGGAACCCTCTTTTAAAGAGAAGAGCTGTGAGGCTGAAGATAGCCAGCTGCTGCTATCTCCACAATATCACACAGGGAGTGGTCTCTCAGGTAASGATGTCCCAAACTATTTTGGGTGTCACAGGTTAAATCTATCAGTCTAATTTCATTTAGGGACTAAGCAGGGGGCAGTGTAAACTGTTGGGTGTGGGCGTTCACAGGCTGGGATGCTGAGCTTAATCATGTTTAGTGGGTGTGCTGCCTTTGTGGCATACCACTTCTGCACTCGCTTTTCAGAAGGACTTGCAAGGACTGCCTGATGGAGACTGAATTTCMGTAGTTCCATAGGACTAATATTCATAGGTGTCTATATGAAAGAAACAAATGGATGTACGATTGCTAGCACAAACAGATGGAAAACAGCATTCTAGGTCCATCTGTTCTGAAATTGCTCAGGATACAGCACAAACTATAAATATGTGTATCAGATCCTTGCAGTTAATATTTTTCTGCTTCTTCTGCTTGCTTATCCTTCAGCTAACCAGTACTATCTGGTTTGTCAAAGAGGTGATTTAATCAATTAGCTCCCATGTAATCCAGGCAAATTCCCTCAGGCATGGTAAACTTCACTGGATAATCTGAGTCATTTCATTGTGCAATCCATGAATAGAAAAGCGTAGAGACAGTTGTCAGTCAGTTAACACTCATACTATACACAAATTTGATTTTCAGGTCAGAGAGTCACATGCATAATCATTCTATTATTTATATCCCTGTTAACTGAGGATGAAGAAAAATCACACCCTCAGCTACATAAACTTCTCTATTCTTTTTTGCCCAAGTTCCTTGATTCTGTCAAAGCAAAGAAAAAGCTCTACTGTTTCCATCCAGATAGATTTCCAAGATTTACAAATGCCTGGACGTGTGGATGTTATCTTAATTTTGCCCTCATCATATCCTTTTAACATTTTATGGTTCTTCTAATGCAATACCATCCAGTTTAGACAAAACTTTCAACAAAAGTTAACAAAGACAGATGGAAGCTTCCAGAACAGTTTCATCATTTCTTTCTACAAAYATAGCAGTAAAAGCCAGTTATCTGTTTACAGATATATTCAGGTAACATATTGAAATATGCTATAAATTATTTCTATATCCAAACTCTTCACCTTTCAAGATGTTACAAAGAGACTCTAAAAGCAATATTTTATTCTGATTTTCTGTTTTGAGCCACCAAGCATCTACTCCTGTGTGTATGTTAAAGAGGGCATAAACCATGAGCCTTTATACCATGTCTGCAAAGAAACCCAACTAGCTCATCAGCATGGCAATAGATAGAAACTTGTTGCTGCATGTCAGCAGCTGTCTGACTGTTCCCCCTCCCTGCCTCTTTAGTTCTCCCCTTCCTCCACACGCTCCAGTCTGCAGCACACTGATGGACACGTACAATTTCTGTTGTTCTGTCAACTAGAGATCAGTATCAGATCAAAATGAACATGAATTAACTTTTCTGGCATACAAAGAAAGAAAAAATGTGATTAGATCCTTCTAGAGGGTAAAAGATCTCTGATTTACATTTCAGTGAAGGGCAGGCATAAAAGAAAGAAAGCATCAGAAGAAATAAGGAGGATAGGGAATGGCAAAACAGATATGATCTTGCCTTGTGAAACATCACCTCTATTGTCCCTAAATCGGTCTCAGTGGAAATGTTCACAGAAGGGAACTAGAGTGAAGGATAAATGTCACCCACAGGTACTAGTGGCTCCCCTAAATTCCAAATGCTCGAGAGTGCCATGTACTTTGCCCACTCACAGCTACTCTGTTCTCACCCCTCTGTGCCTTCCTGGGAGAGGAATGAACAGGACAATGGAAGTCAATACCTGAGGCTCCTGTGATCAGATTAGATTTAGGGCAATTAGTGCCAGAAAGCCCCGCTAGGTAAATATAGGATGATATAGAGGAACTGTTGCTGTATATAGCAACAGTTGTTTAGTCCTCAGAGAAACAATTGCTTTATCTCTTTGTGAGYCCTCTGACTGAAGCTTAAGGAACAGTGGCATGCTATGGCATGGCCTGTTTTGAAAAGGYTCATCCAGCCATGGCACTGTTGGTCAGACCTGCAGCATATGTCCCACTGGAAKAGAAGAGAGTTGGAGGACCTGTGGGAAATTGCCCAGGAGAGCAAATCTTCAAAGCTGGCTAACCTTCAAGGACAACCTCCTTGGAACACGGGAACGATCCATTACAATGTTCAGACAGCTGAGCAAGTGTGGCAGAAGGCCAGCGTGGATGAACATGTATCTCCTGACTGAGCTCAAAAACAAAAAGGAAGTACACAAAAGGTCGAAGCTGGGACCAGCTACTTGGAAGGAATATATTGCCTGCACATGTAAGAACAAAGTCAGGAGAGCCAAAGCTCAGAGCTGAAACTAGGAAGGGAAGTGAGAGGCGACAAGAAAGGTTTCTGTGAGTATAATGGTAGCATAAGGAAGGGTAAGGACAATGTGAGACCATTGCTTAGTGGGATCAGAGACATARAGACAGCTGACATGGAAAAGGCTATTTTCACTGGTAAGGCTTGCCCTCAGGCCTCCCAGTTCCATGAGGTTCCCAGCAGTGTCTATGGGAGTGAACAGTACCCAAAGTAAAGGAAAAAAGTTAGGGATCGCTTAACTCACATGAACATACACAAGTCTATGGGACCAGATGGGATGCACCTGAAGGTGCTGAAGGCACTGGCTGGCCAATGTCATTATGGAGTCACTCTATCATCTTCAAAAACTGATGGCTTTCGGGGGGGGGGTTCCCGATGACTGGAAGAAGAAAGACACCACATCTATCTTCAGAAAGCACAAGGAAGGAGATCCAGGGAACTACAGACTAGTCAGCCCCACTTCAGTCATCTGGGAAGGTATGGAAGGAAACATCTTAGAAGCTATTTCCGAACACATGAAGGACAGGAAGATGATTGGGAGCAATCAGCATGGGTTTACCAAGAACAAACCATATCTGCCCAGTCTCATTGCTTTCTATGATGAGCTGACTGACACAGTAGACAAGGGGAGGGCTGAGGATGGTGGTATACTTTGATTTTAGCAAGGCCTTTAATGCAATCTCCCTTAGTCTCATCAACAAATTGATGAGAAATGGATAAAGTGTATGGAAATTCGAGCCAGGCAGTCCAACCAGTAAGTTCTGATCAGTGGTGCAAAGCCCAGTTGATAGCCAGTAGCTAGTGGGGTTCTTCCAGGATCAGTACTGTGACAAATAATGTTTAATGTCTTCATTGATGATCTGGATGATGGGGCAGAATGCATGCTCAGCARATTTGTGGATAACATCAAATTAGATGGAGCAGTCAATGCGAAGGCAGTYGCTCTGCCCCAGTTGCAACGGAAGGCAGTGCTGGTATTCAGAAGGACTTGGACAGGCTGGAGAAATGGGCTGACAGGAACATCTTGAAATTCAACAARAACAAGCAACAAATCTTGCATCTGGGAGGGAATAACCCCCTGCAAGAGTTCAGGCTGGGGGCTGACTGTTTAGGAAGCAGCTTTGCAGGAAAGGAATGAATCAACAGCATGAATCAGYAGCATGGCTTTGCAGCAAAGGCCACCAACCACATCCTCAGCTGCATTAGCAACAGTGTGGCCAGCAGGTCCARGCAAGTGATCCTTCCTGTCCATTCAGCACTTTTAAGATGGTATCTGGAGTGCTGTGTCCAGTTTGGGCTCTCCAGTGAGGAGAATAAAAAGGATATTACTTACTGGAGTAAGTCCAGCAGGGGCCACCAAGAAGGCTGGAGGATGGAGAATATGACATACAAGGAGAGGCTGAAAGATCTGGGCCTATTCAGCTTGGAGACTAGAAGGCTTATTGATGTCTACAATTACSTGATTGGAGGACACATAGAAGATAAAGCCAGACTAAGATAAAGCCGGACTCTTCTTGGAGGTGCATGGTGATAGAACAAAAGGCAACAGATCAAGTTGGAATATGGGAAAATCTGTGATTAGATATTAGGAAAAAAAATTTACTTAAAAAATGGTTAAAAGGCAGAACAAGTTGCCCAGACAGCTTGTGGAATATCCATTGTTGGAGGTATTCAAGACTCAGCTAGACATAATCCTGATCAGTTTGACCCAATTAGTCCTGTTTTGAGCAGGGGGGGTGGACTAGATGACCTCTAAAGGTCCCTTACAACCTAAATTATGATTCTGTAATTCTGTAACAATTCACTGTGTTTCATATATCTATTCCCACTCATGGTATCCATGGAAAAGTTGTGAAATTCTTATTCACCAACAGAAAGATCTCATTCTATACAAGAAGCCTTGCTAAAAATAATGGAGGTAAGCTGAATAATGCAAGAACTTTTCCCCAAAATTAGTAGCACTTGATGTCTATAATACCAGTAAGAAGCAGTCACTTCTCCGACTTTAAACACCCCTAATACTGTGCCAGCCACACCCACTGTACTAAAAAGCAACAGATGCAGTTGGTGAAAAGTTAGATTTTTTTTACTAAAACATTTAAAAGAATGACCAAAAGGCATGCAYCTAAGTTTATAGCATCTACTCCCTACAAGCTAGTAGAAGGAAGACTTCATTTCTGTTATTAAGGTTTGAATGTAAAGGGACATTAGGAAAGACTGAAGGTCCTCATCTCCCTCTCACTTTTGTTTGTAGTGGACATCAGTGGAAATCACCAGATGGCCCTGAGGAAAAAAGAACACATAAAATTACCTTAAATTTCAGATGGACATATTCAGGGTCAGTTCTCTGGGGCTAGATCCCAAGGGACAAGGGTGGCTTTATGCCTCATGAATTTAGTTGACTTTAAAGTAAGAATGGGATCTAATGTAACATAACCCTCCAAAAGGCTGGGTAGCACTTACCACAACAGCACTCAGGCTGCCTTTGGACTATCCTCCACTAAATGATGATTAGAATAACGAGGACTCAATCACTCAATGTTCTTCTGGCCTCTGGGGATATAAAAGCTGYCCTGTGGTGTTTCTACATTGCTAGCATTCCCCAAAGGGTTTGTGGATCGTTTATAACCTCCTACTGCTCAAATCTGCAGAGGGGCTCATTTTTGACCTAGAATTTGCGTTTTATATATAGTATATAGTCAGGTTTTAATATTAGCTACATTTAGAGCTACTCAACACAGGTGCACGCACATTAAAAAAAAGGCAAAAAAAAAAAAAAAAAAAAGCAACATTCTTTAACAAGAAATTGGGCTTCTTACCTGATTCATTTTTATTACAGGTCTGATGAGAACAGTATGGGCCAAGTTAGGAAGAGGAAATCCTTTTCCTAGTTTATCTTAAAAAAGGACAAATATAAACACATCTGTATATAATAATATACAGATATCTAATATACAGATATTAGATAAATAATAAAACACTTGCACTTCAGAAGTATCTTTCATTAGGAACTGAATGTACTTTATAGTTTCCAATTAAACAGCCACCACCATCCCCCGAAAGGGAGCCATTACTCATATTTGTTGAAGAGGAAAAAGTCCTGTGAAGAAAGTAGCATACAAGCCTCCCCAGTCTCCCCAGCTGTCTGACACTGGCATCTGTTTGCCTTTGCTCTTTTCCAGGTATGAACCCATGCATTCTGGTTCCTGCTGTTTCCTCCACCCAACTTGCCCTCTATCTTAATTTTCTTCTCTACCTGTTCCTCTAGTCCTGTTGGTTCTTCTTATTCTCACCTATCCCTACTTTCCTGGGTTAACCCCAGCTTGATTCCTATTTCCTTTTCCCAACATGTGACTTTTGCATTCCTCCCTGTCATTCCCCTTCCTTTCTCCTCATGAATAGCTCACCTTCCCCCGCAGCAATCTCCTTGTCCCTGTTAAACTTTATTGGCACTGTCTGCACTCTTTCCTGTTCACACATGCTTATGTTCCTTTCCAGCTTCACTTCCCCTCTTTCTTCATCAGCTCTTTGCATCTCACAGAGCTGATTCTCCTCCTCATCTTGCCTGAGGCAGCAGCGGGAGGACAGAAGCAGAGGAAAGGGATAATGTGACAGGTTAGCCCTAGACCCCAAGATACAAGCATGCTTCAGAGCTTCCCTGGTCAGGGACATTCTCTGCTCATGGCTGACTCCATGTCAGGATGACACAGGCATGTCTCAGCTCTGCTGCCAGTGGGAAGGAAACCCAAGCACAGTGTTTGGAAGGGAGCTGAAACATGCTCTGTTCTAGCCTCTGCTCCAGGCGATTTGATGACCAGGCCTGAAGATCAGCACAGCATAGACCCATCCAGGTATAGCCAAAGTGACAGAAAACCTCCCATAACACACAGTCCTTAAAATTGTGGACTCCCTTTTTTAATTTGTCTCTTTTTCCCACCAACTATGCTCAGGAGAAGGCCACAATCCTTACCATTGATTACTGGGATCGCTACACTCCGTAAAGCATAAGACAGAAAATTTTCCACCAGTGAGACCTGCTGCAAGGGGGAAAATATATGGTGATTATTTCTTGATGTCTGTGGGATTGCAGCTTGAGGGGAAGAGAGAGTTAGAGCTGGAGTCACATTCAAAAAGATCAGAACTTGGCAGAGAAAACCTCAAGTAAAAAAAAAAAATTCTTTTTCTCATCTGCAGCTGCATTAATATACACTGCAACAAGGTGTCCATCTTTCTTACAATACTTTAAATTGAAATCTTTTTCTTTCTTTTTTCTTTTTTTTTTTTTTTTTTTTTTTTTTTTTGTTCTCGTTAATTATTGAGGCTGAACCTTAGCTTTAGGAATAAAGTACATTTAATCTCACTTCCAGCTTCCAGCAGTCAGTTCTCAGAACTGAACTGTTCTCTAGAACAGGCAAGACTTGTCTCTGTCCAGATGCTTTGTTCTCCTCCCTTCACTTAAAGATGTAGTTTGGGCTGAGCTTCTGCACAGTTGCACTGACCACCTCTCAGTCTGCAAGTCTAACCAGTGTCATGGTGTTTCTTTTACTCCCCTTTTTCACTTGCCTTTTATATTTGGTTGAAGTGATTCATGATAACTCCTGAAACTGAGATTAAATCTGACTTTGGACTCATTCCAACTGCTATGCTTACTCAGTCCAACTGTGAATTCAGGCTGGCTGTCAGAAACTGCTAGAAGAGGAGCTATCCCCATGCCTCCCTTTGTGCTGTTGGATATACAAGCCAGTAGAATCAACTTGCTAGGTCACGAGGACCYGGGCAGATCCTTCTCCCTGTTTCAATACTGTAATAACTTAGTAAGATTTTGTCCCTCTGATTAGAGAAAACACTCTGAGAAATATTTTTTTCTTATTTAAAAGAAAAAGAAAAGCAGAGCATATACTGTTTTAAAGCAGAAAGCAGGGGCAGATGATATCCCCAGGACAGATTAAGAATTCTGCAAGCACAAAGTTCTGAAGAATTGTTTCTGTCTTTGAAGGGCTCAACTACCTTAACTGAAACCACTAACTTACCTCAGAGAAGCTAGCAATGGAGTGCAGCAGGGAGAACTGGAGCCTGAGGGAAAGAAATGAAAGAAAACGATTTGCTAGAAAGGATGAAGGCACACTAGAAAGGATGAAGGCACAAGTTATGCTCCATCACTGCTTGAAGATGTGAGGCCATATGAAATAAATTGTCTGAAAGAAACACAACTTCGCAGCCCACAGAAAGGAATAAATGTATCTTTTTCTTATGGTGCTGCTTAATGTACGTGCAGAAATGAGATGTAAAAGAATTCTATGCAGCAGTGTGAATTTGCATTTCCCTATAATTTCATTTTTGCAAGTTTTTACTGATTTCATGCTGATTCACACATTTGACTTTGCCACAGATTCTTTGAGTCACAATACCTTTTAATCAAAATTGATTCAACTACAAATCAGATCTAGAATCACTGGGATCTTTTGGAAATTAATCTCCTTCTATGGTCACATGTAGGCCGGGGCTGTGACTACAAGACTTGTAAAGAAAAACCTTCCCTTCACAAAAAGGCATTCAGAGAGTTGGCTATGGTGCATGCAAAGAGCTGGCTACTGTGGTTCAGTGCAGTGTTTACACTGTGGCAGTTCTGTTTAGGATTGTCAGACATAGCACAGAAGAAACAGATAAAGGGTTTACAATAAACTGGTGAACCTCATCCTCCAATATCAGCACAGGGGTAAACAGATGCCTTTAAGATAACTAATAAATTAAACACTCTTGTCTGTTCCAAAAACCTGTTCTAAATATCTGCAGCTGTTCCAAAATATCATTATATTTCATCTGTGAGATTTGGACTAAGCAATTGAAGTATCTTAGAGCCCCTGTGAGAAAGATGATAACTAATTTTCTTTTTCTCCTCGTGAAACAAGCACTGTCAGCTGACAGAATGAAATTCTGTTGTGTCGTAGTGCTAAGATCATTAATGTTGCTTTCTGAATTTTCCTTGGTTACCTCTTCAGAAGTAATGAGATAATCAACTTCTCTTTGATTACTGTCAGATTCACTCTGGTACTGGCTGTCTAGAGGGAAAAAACAAAAGTCTTACGTGACTGTATACAGAGCATAAGGTCCTGTCTTAGATGAAGGCACAAATGCAATTGCTTTTTGTGATGCATAGCATCTAAACTTATTATTTGATCATTACAGATATTGAAATCTTTCATGAGTTTGCAGCTTTCTGCCAGCAACGGGGATTGCATGAGCTAACCTACAATACTGCCTTGATTGCCTACTTATCATTAGGATCATTTAAATCTTTGTGTGGCTAAGATAACTGGTTTGCATTCAACCTAATGAAAAAAAGTCTGGAGACACGATGAACTATTTTGTTACAAATGAGTRAGGATGACAGAACATCAGACAATCAAGCTTATCATATGTTACAATTCATTCTTCCTGAAGAATGACTTAACCACCTCACATGGAAAAAAGGGCTTTGATAATTTGCTCCTTGCACCTCCATACTAAATTCTGCAATATATAGTGCACATTTCCTCCCTGACAAAGGCAATTGAACAGTCTGCATGTTTGTGGCAGGCCTGTATATTCTATGCTGTGCTGCCCTACATGACTTTCGAAGGATTTGTAAGGTAACTGTGTGATTTGTTCAGCCCCAAGCCTGAATGTTACCTTCCAGTTTACATTGCTTACTAGGTTCCCTGTAAAGATGTACTGAATGGTTGAGTTTGGCAGAACAGCAAATACATCCACACAGCCAGTGATCTGTAGGCTGCATCCATCTGCCTGTAAACTGACCACAGGTGGTGATGTAGCCATCAGCTTCAACAGCACTGGATGTGCTGTTATGTAATACACAGCAATCTGTTGAGTTTCAAAGAGAAAAGAGGCAGAATGCTGAGTTTCTGCAGAAGAGATTTTTCTTAAACTCTGGTTTCTGTGAATACATCATAATCAGGTGCTATATGTGAATCTCTTGAAAATTAACCAAATTATTTAAAAACTGCATTATAACTACACTAAATGAAATGATAAAATTAGCATGGCATAACTCTGAGCTTCAGAGACTGTAAAAATGACAAAGTTTTAGACCCACTGATATTGAACAAGATTGGAGAAACAATTTAAGGGCTGTTCCTGAAAAATCCTGTTTCAAAAGGAGATCAGCACTCTTTTTTTWAAAAAAATAGGGAAATGTGTGATTGATGTTTAAGAAAAAGATCATGACCATACAAAGAATTGGAAGACAGACAGGCTTCCAAAACAGCCAATCTTTTGAAGAATTTAGAAATCCTAGAGGACAAAACTTCAGTTTGTGATATCACAGATGCCAAATTTCATAATCTTATAGTGAACATTGTCGCAACAGGCATTTTTAAAGTATCTCATACTAACTTATTTTTCTGCATCAGATTTACAAACTTCACTCTTCATGCCTATTACCCTCCTAATACCAATTACTGTATATAAACTTCAGCAGCTCTCAATCGGGTATCTTTGCTTAGAGAAGTCAGGCTACTAGTAGCAGAGATACCTTAACTTTTGACAGGAATAAATGGAGACTGATCTCACAGGTGGCAACCATGTAGTCTTTAGAAGTGCTTCAGGGACTGACAGCAAATCTGACACTTACGGAAAGCAGAGAGTGACCAAGGAGTAGCACAATACAGAATTAAGAAGAACATGGAGTTATGAGGACCTGTAAATTCGAGTCTTCCACTAATCATACACCAATTCTTTCCTTGYCTCCCCCAAACTTTTGGAAATGAGCTTGTACATAAATAATATCCACATGAAACTAGCTACTGCTCTTTCTTATAGGGCTGTGCAAATACAAGTACTTACCTGAGGAACAAAATCATTGAATATGCCTGTAGTTAGGTTAAAAGAAGTAGCAAGCTGTAAACAAATGAAAGAAATTAGATCATCTCAAGTCAGCTTGGAAATGAACTTTCTGTTGAAAAAAAAACATACTCTGTATTTTAGTACTAGGCAATCCATGTCTTGATTTAGTGTTTCCTTGCCCCAGAATGATTCTTAGGGAAGCTACAGTGTTCTTTGGGACAGAAGAGAGGCAGATGTCTCACAGATGCATCTCAGAAGCACATAGCAGACAGAGAGCAAGCATTATCCTTTAAAAGAGCAGATCTGTCATYCTGCTTACTTTCTGTCTTTGGGGCTCTCTTAGATGGTATATAGTGAATCAGTTGGAGGCAGGAATCAAAATATCATTTGCCCTTTTGCTGCTCTGTGACAGTGTCAATGCTATTTGTGTTACCACTTTTTATATAGATTCCCTTGCACTGGTTCAGTCAGCAAAGCTTTCTCGCAATGCTAGTATGGAAAAAGTATTTTGGGGAGAAGTTTTCCATGTTCTTCACCCACAACTGAATGCTCAGTTTTGTTGCACTGTTTCTTGTCCCATTCTGCTGCTTTGTTAAATCTGATAGTTTATTCTAGCTTTCAGCACATCGAGTTCATTCGTTGTGGGCCTCCATGCAATAGACTGCAGTAGTTAAGCACACTTTTTCCTGTCTTGCACCTTTTTTTCTTCTACTTGAACACAGCACTGTAATCCGCGCAGAGAAAGGCTTTTTTCGGTGTTTTCTGCCACCCCTTGCATGTAGGCTCTGTTACGTTTGTAACTATTACTCCCTGCCTAGGCCTTCCGAGAACTTCAGAGTTAGGCCAGAGAGAGACTCTGGCTATAGAAAACGGTGAAATGTAGAACGAATGTTGTTCACCACTCTTAGAAGTGGTAGAAGAGTGACCCAAATCTTTATGAGATGGTAAACAGCTCTGCAAAATGAGGTGTAAATATCTTCTGCTGACTATCTAACTACTGTTACTTACAATTCTATCATTTGCAAATTATACTCACCTCTTGAGAGAGGGAGATGGTGATGTTGAAGATCCCTGCTCTATAGTAAGCCAGTGAAGCAGATTTAAGAAAATAATTGGAGACTCCCAGGTAGAGCATGGAATCACCCTGGCTTGGGAGAGTAAATGGAGCTGGCATGAAGGGAGGGTCTGTGTGATTTCCTAGTGGATAGACTGTGCCCTGAAAAGAGTCATTATTAAGTATTTACATTTATAAAAATCAGTATATGTCAGAATTACTGGTTACATTAGCAGTGGCTGAATGGAAAGAACTCTTATTCTCTCTCCCTAACCTGAAGAAATGCTTGATATTAAAGAAAATCAGAAGTAAACAAGTAAGCTTGTGATACGCCCTGAAAATTAACAAATTCAAGTTCTTTTGGAAAAGCACAGAAGCCACAGAGAACACCTGGTCTCCATCCTTTCAAAGTTCAAATTTGAGCATTCAAAGGAGTATTCTGAACTGCAACCAGAAAACTGTTCAAAGAATCCTCCGGACCACTGCGTTTCTTCTCTTGCTGCAAGTAAGAATCAGCCTGTTCAAGGGAGCAATGAAGGCCAATGCTTCCTTACTTGATTAATAACTGCCTGACAAAGACTCACCACTCATCGATGTCTCAACAGGGGTGTGCGCACGTTAAAAATTAGCCCAGTAGCATGTAAGAACTAGCCAGCTATAGTACCTGATAAATAATTGCTTTGTACTTAAGGTGTGTATATCTTGCTTGCAGAGTCTTTTTTTGTGCATGGTAAAAGTTACCTGAACAAAATAACCAAGAAGGAGAGTATCAGCCATGCACTAGTGCATCTTTCTAAACTGAAACCAGWTCTGAGAGTCATGGGAATGCTCTAAATCACAAGGACTCTCTGGGCTGCTGGAACAGCTAGGTATTGCTGGGATATCTCTTACCAAAGGGGGATGAAAAAGAGGTGAGAAAGGAACTGCTGTGTGCTCCTCAAGGACACACTGTGAAAAGCCTCTTTTTTTGGGGTGTACTCACAGATATATAAAACCTTCAGCCATATCAGATCAAATGCTTTGAATTACAACCACAGCTACATTGGTAGCTAGCATGAATTATGTATCACTGGTAATAGGTGAAGAACAAGCAGTAGGAGGAGAGCTGTGTATTTAAAAAACACTTTATAATGTTTAAAAAGCACCTCTTCAACTCTGAAATAATTTAATTTTAAATATCAGCTTTGGATAAGTAACTGACACCAGTAATTTTTTTAAACAATCATATCTGTTTTCTACAACAGCTGTTGCCCAAAATGCCCAGATGTCATATTGCTCTTTTAATTAAAGAGTAGAGAGGATTCTCTGAAAACGGACCAACACTAAAGAGAACCAAAAGTGTCTTGGAGAGAACACAGGGATATTAAAGGCAAATTACCTTCAAATCCAGGTTAATGTGTGATTTGAAGACTGCTGGAGAACTAACTAGAGAACAGTCTATTTGTGCAAAGGCATCAATCTGGCTTAAGACTAGAAGAATGATGGACAAAACAAAACAGCCATTATTAGAAAAACATATCACAAACAGTTACTGCTTAGCTAAAGGCAAAGACATTTTGGAAATGATGAATCTGAAGAAGGAGAATGGTGGGAGAAGGTAGAAGAAAATAAAAAATTCCTAAGGGACAGAGGAAGAGATTTCCCTCTGGAAAAGTCAATGATCCCTCCAGATTTAGGATTTGTGTTCCTGGTGTTCCACCACTGAATATATTCTTCACAAATCTCCTCTTACAGAGTAAAGGAATAAGTATCTAGGGCAGGGCCCCTATTTTTGTTATGTGTTTATGTGCTATGTGAACTCCTATATGATTATGATGCAATACTGGTAAATGTTAATAAATACTTTGAGACATTAGCACATTTTTGCACCTATCAGTTTTGAAGACAAAGGATGCTTGTTCACAGCAATAGAGGGGACTTTATCAGACAATCTGATAGCAGACTTTTTTTCCTGAAAGTTCCTCACATGCAGCTTCAGTCTAATTGTTATTTTTTATCTGTAAAGTCTGTTCATGTTCTATAAATAATCAATTTTAAAAGAAAATAATGAATTCACAGAGACTAAACTCCTCAATAGGGCAACACAGACTAAAGTGCACTTAACCTGAATGTTTGGGTACTTGCTGTGTAAGACAGTGTTCTTGACTACCATGGTTTTCAGTAATATTTGTCAGTGCTTGGGAAGTCATTTTAGGAAAAAATAAAAGCCTACTTACTCTGCCTCTGAATATGGAGCAAATGATAGCTATATTCATAATGCAAAATGAAGAGTGAGACCAAACTCTACAACCTCAGTTAGATGACTTAGGTGAATTTGAACTGGCAAAAACTACAAATAAATATTCTTATTCTTGGAAAAAAAGCTACAGATACTAATTGAGTATAGTAGTAAAAATCTCATATTTATATGCTTTTATGAATCATAGATGATCTATTATCTTAGTGTCCCTGCAAGAGTGACATAGGAACTCTTACTGATGCGAAGAGAAATACGCTTGGTGTGACACTGTCTTCCTGCAGTATGTTGTTACCTCTCTGAACTCCAGTTCAAAACAAGATTTACTAAGTTTGTGGGATCTGATATGATTGCACCGAGGATGGGATGTTTGCTAGCTCTTTAGTGGATTACTTTAAACTCAGTTTTTCTTGCATCCACAGTACGAAGTGCATAAAGGATTAATTTTTCGCCTCCAAAGTCTAATGAAACAACAGAGCTGAGCCATAGCGGGCTGAAAGCTTACGCATGACCTGCTGTGGGCAAAGAAGAAAACTGAATGTTCTGCATAAAGTGCATGCAAGAAATTTCTAGGCAGGAGTCCGGAACAGGGCTAAGGCACACAACGACGGCAGCACTTTCCTTCCTTTACTTTTTGTACCATGAACACAGGAACATTGTACTGGGTTTGGCAGCAAATAAAAAAGGCTATGAACAGAGCACCATGAAAAATTCTTAATGAAAAGCTCACCTTTAAGCTTTCTAAGCTGTGCATCCATCACTTGGATTTTGTATTTGATATTTAGGCACAACTATATGAAAAGAGAGAAAAGTCAGTAAAATAATGGCTGTATTTGAACCCCTTCCTTCACTAGCTGAAACCATCTTTGTGGACTTACATTCTTATCCAGTTTGGTCTGAATGGGCTTCTCCAGATAACCAGATAGGAAGTTATAGATCCAGCTGGAGGAAAAGAAATGAACATAAACTTTTAAAAATCAGATATTTTGATCCATGGTAAAAGATAATAAACTCATGTAAATGTTTGCTCTATATACAGTTGAATATTCAAATTTGTTGAAAGTCAAATAATCTATATTAGAATAGTCTAGGTCAGAATGGTGCTGTTTGAAATGCAAATCTGTGAGATTGGGCATTGGTGTCAATTAGATTGGCAGATTGTGCAACTGATTGTTTTTATTAACTTGCCAGTCTCAGGTGCTAGGGTTTCTCAGTCTCCTAAGTGCTAGCGAGAAGGCAATCTGCAAAGCTGTGAATGTTCATGTTAATATGTTAGCAAAAAATGCTCCATTAGCCACATTCTCTTTTTGAGTAAGACAAGAAAACATTCTAGAAAATCAACATGAGGGGAACTGCAACCATAATTTTATATTCCTCTTTGAAATAAAAACCTTTACTCTTAAACTGTAAGTCAACTTGTCAAAATGTATTATCAGTCTAGATCCACTTTCATAACTGCAGATTTCCATTCACAATCTTATGATTTAATACACCTGTATGGCAAATTTTTCATACACAGTACATCTGGTTAGCCCATTTGTCAGCACATGGAAAAAGGAGAGTGTAGACTATTCACACTTTACACACTCAGTAAAGGAGTCTGTTTTTGAAAACAGACTCTTAAAAGCTTATTTTCATAGCCTTGGACAGTTGCTTGTGTGGTGTAACTGGATCCCTGAAAGTTAAATTTTGGTCCTTTTTGTTACAAATTCTGATACTTCTCGCAAAGTAATCAGAAAATCTCTTGTACTTACCTAGATCCTCCATTTAACTTGACTTTTACGCTATTAATGATCAGTTGGCAATTGTGTAGCAACATGGACAAGTGTCCTGTGCTATCCCGTGACACTTCAAAAACAACTGCCATAAACAGTCCTGAAAGGGACACGGTAATTCCTCCTTGGTCTCTGCTGCTCAGATGAAAACAAAAACAAACTCAGTCATGAAACATCTGCTTTAAAGGAGTAATTCAAGAAACTACCTGTAAGTTTGACAGGACTTTGCTTATATCATCTAGAGTAAAGAATAGATTTTCTAGGAACTAACATAGAATAGGGACATGCCTAGCATTCAAAGCAGAATACATGCGTAAGTCTTCAGCACATGAATTTTCCAGTGTTATGCAGGATTTGGCATGTCTGTAACAATGTCATAATTTCTCAGTGACTTTCTGATGTATTTTCTGATTAATCCATTAAAATATTTCAAGATAAATCTCCCTGAAGGCCTCTCGGACTGCAACAGAAGAAGTCAATTAGGTAATATATACTCCAGTGGTTCTCAATTTTGCAAATTTTCCACTTCTTTCTTGTAAAAATTTTCCATAACTCTCCTAAATATATACATTCCTCCATTCTTTTCCCTGCCCTAAACCCATTTTCTCCTTCCTCTCTGTAAAAATCTCTACTAATA
This sequence comes from Rhea americana, assembly GCF_003343005.1. Lineage (NCBI taxonomy): Eukaryota > Metazoa > Chordata > Aves > Rheiformes > Rheidae > Rhea > Rhea americana. The sequence goes on along the minus strand of NW_028186868.1, from coordinate 677,250 downwards.
CCCCAAGAAAAACACCAGTATTTTCCACATTCCTGCAAATTTAGCCATTAGGACTATTGTTAACAGTTGTAGACTGATCAAGCAGGATACAGTGAGCTGAACGACTTTAGAACAGCCTTATAAAAACCAGCACCAAAAGCATCACTTTTCGTCCTTTCATTCCAGTTATTCAGATTTTCTTTTCCCAGGCTCTGGTATTACTGCAATAGTTGCACCATACTGGAGAGAAAGAGCATAATCCAGTATGAAGCTCAACCCATGTGTCTCTAAACTTTCCTCTTTATTTTTCTGGCTAAGCAAAAGTCTTAGGAGTAGAGGTTTTAATCCTGAAACATGAATCTTAACCCTATCCAAAGCCATACATAACCTAACCATCCTAGCGAGCACCATTCCAGCCACAAAATTCCTCCTACCACCACTGCCATTTCCACTTCTACAACTCTCTGTCTACACCTCTGCATTAAACTGTTGTCAGGAAGAAACACCATTCTTCAGACCCTCTTTTTTTCCAGTCCCTAACCGAAAMACAACCCCAAAGCCATGAGGCGAAACACTTTCACAAGGAGAGCAGTGCAGCACAGAACAGGTTATATAGAGMGAGGCTGCAGAACCATCCTTGGTTAAAGAGTGCCACTAGATAGCTGACCAGATCCAGTCTTGTGACTGCCCTGTTTTGAGCTGGAAGCTTCAGAAAATGACCTGCAGAGATGCTTTCCAAACCCAGTCTTCCCTATACTCCAAGGACAGGGTCAAGTTCTCTGYATCCTCCTCCCTTTCTTGGCTGCATGGGAGACCAGGGTAAATCTAGGTACTCAATTTCTCCTTCCTGCATCCTTAACTCCTTCTCTTCAGGAGGAATCCTGATTCGTGGAGGCAGGATCTCAGCTCTRGGTCTCTGGGAGCAAAAGGCCTGCCAGGAAATTTTGTGACTGGCAGAATGCTCTGGAACACAAACGAAGAGGAAAGCTACAATGAAGGCTAGGAACTCACAGATACTGCCTAAAATGTGGGATAATATCCATCTTTTATTGACCCTGGAAACAATCCAGGAGGGTTGGATTGCCCAAGGACTCCMTTGGAAAGTTCATTTTTAGCTGGGCCCTCTTTACTATGCTGAGGGCAACATGTAGGGCTAGGGAAGGGAGAGGCTGAAGAGTTGGGCACCTTCTGGATCTATTTCAACCTGCAGCCATACATAGAACCTAATATTGAACAGAACAACATAGACTAGTCCCTCTGCCTCTAAAAAAGGACAAGAAAACCCCTTTACATCCTAAACTCCAACAAAGCCACCTCCACCATGTATCCTAGCTCTTTGACTCCCTTGATGCAAGTGAAGTCCTTGGAGTTTTATGCTTCTGGGTCTCTCCAGATTATATTCAGGTCCTTACCCTTCAGCAAGAGGGAGAGATGGCTTCCTATTTGGGAACAGTTGATCTGCTCTGATGAACATAGTATCTTTTCCCTCACAATACCAGTATGACAGAAGGAACAGAGACAGGCTGGGGCCACAGTGACTGCAGTTTCTAGTCAACAGTACCTTATACTGAATGTTGAACTGTGTGTCTGTGCTCCTTTGAAAACAGGACATGTTGTGAACTGGCAGTCTGGTGATCCATCTTTCTGCACTGTATAGCTCATAAGTACAGTAATGCCTACTCCTGTTAATAATTACTCCATTAACCCAATTGGCTGAGATTAGCACTTTGCAAGTTCTGCTGATACCCTAGAAATTTTCACCTGAACAAAATGAAAATCTAGAATATTATATTAAAAATCTGCAGCAAAAACACTGAGATTAAAAAAAAAAGTGGAAAAAAAGAGTATGTGATCATGTCATTACAGACAATATGCTGCACTTACGCGTGAAAYCAAGCCAGTTTTCCAAAGCACTGGATTCTGGAATCTCCTAACTTCTGAACGTTCAGCATTGCAATAGTACCATCCTTTTAATGGAAACACTTTGGAAAATAATATACAGTAGTAGTGGCAAATAGATAATTAGTTATATAGTCAATCATTCAGCCATACTGTACCCAGAAGGTAACATTGTTACTACAAACTCTGTGATCCTGAATAGTCATGTAATATATAGTCTGGACAAGCTGAGTGTATTAACAGGTATTCAACCTCACACTCCCCCTTGGAGTAGAATCTTTAACAAAAGAAAACATTAGGTGGCAGGGAATGTTTCCTTCTTGACAAGTTTATGCAAACAGACTGTTGTTAAATGATAAAGCAGATCTGACCTGAAAAATATTAATTAGTAATTAAGTTTCACAAATTCAATTGTAATCCTTCTCCCAGACACCCCCTAGGACAGGGTACAGTACTTACAGAAGCCATGCTTTCATTCTCCAGTCTGCACTGATAGTAGCAGAAGCACGTGCCACTGACAGACTAATGCCAGTGCCAGGAATAAAAGATGCAGAAGTTTCTGGGAAATCTACAGCATTAATTCTGAGCCTAYAGAAAACAGAAAGAGGGATATTAGACTGCATGTCAAAAGGGTGAGAAGGATTTCTGATTATGGAACCCTTTGCTATAGAAGGCAAAAATCCATGYTTCAGTAAAAGAGTTTCTCAGAAATTACTGAGCTTGTAAATTTTAGGGAAGAAAGACACCTGCTCCATTACACTAAGTAGCATTCTTGGAAAATGGAATCCTTGATCTCTGGTCAGGGAAAAAGCCTCCTCCAGGTAGAAGAGCAACTCCTCAAAGTGAAACGGGCCTGCTGAGGGAAAATAAGTCTATATGTTGAAACCAGATGGTACATTTATAAATAAATCCAGGTTGTTGGAATGCTAACATTTGCTGAAGGAAGAACATCATAATCYTTCTTCTCTCATTCGGTCCCGCTCCCTTGCTTCAGCAAAGGGCCCTTTGAGAAACTCCATTTCTCAAAACAAAATCTTACTTAAAGTTTTCCCTGCCAAAACAARTATTTCTGTTATTCAAGGGTATTGTCTTGTGGAAGCTGAGGAGACTGAATTGAGCTGAACATTGTAAAGATATGACCTGCAATCTTATCATATAGTTCACATTCTTCATTGTTTCATGATATCTGGCAGAAATCTTTTGAAATAATTGCTTTTAATCTAACCATCCAACCTCTTCTATTACTTTTGCTGCGGGAGAATGCCCAGCTACTTTTAGTTAAAATGACCATAATTTTCCAGYAACATCTTGGGCAGCAGTAAGACTGCTTTTAGTAATCCTCTTTTGCAGTGAACTAAATCAGATAGCCTATTGGGAAGATGGCTAATCTATGGTTGGGAGAATGAACCGGGATTTTGAAATCACAGAATAATGTAGGTTGGAAGGGACCTCAACAGATCATTTGATCCAATCCCCTGCTGAAGGCTAGTCCTGCTGAGCTGAGTCTTGAGCATCTCCAAGCACAGAGATTCCCTAGTCTCTTTGGACCCTYGTTCTGCTCCCTAGATGTTTTTCATATTTTACCTATTGCAAATCAATCCAAAAAGCTCCCATAAAAGCCATTCTTCTGTCTTTTCATCCTTGTCAGCCCAGATATACTATCCCCATGCACACATTTTCATCTTATCCCTTTGCCCCCTTTTTCTCACCAAATATAAACAAGTTTTTTCATTACTACATGTCCTTCATGGTATCGCACTGTCAATAATGCCACCTCTTCCCCATCCATTTCCCCTGCTGAATCATAGCTATGCTTACTTCTGTGTTGTCCCAAACTTTGAAACAAGTCAACTGAAAAACAGCCAAGGCATTCATTCAGAGGCTCTCTAAAGTGCTCCTGTGGGTRTGGTAGAAGGAAGTACTTACAAAATGAATCAGTGTTCAAGCAGTAGAGGGTCAGATGAAGCATAAAAATTTTACRCTGAACAGAAGAAAAGGTTACATAATTATTATTGCCATATCCTGGGTAGTGAATGGGAAAGAAAATCCTCCTTGCCACTACTATTATACACACACATACAGAGAATAAGCTGTTTCATCCTACTGCTTTGAAATTTATTTCCTTTACTTACCCTGAGATTTTGTAGTTGACCTTAACAAATGAGAAGCTCTCCTGCCCACTCCAGCTTGGGAAGGTCTCTTTCAGTATTGCTTGCTTCAGGAGTTCCACCCCAATCCTTCTGCCTACAAGAAGACAGAGAAAAGAATACACTTTTCAGATAGAGCTCGGGTAGCCAAAGGTTGAGATATAGTGCCAAATAATTTGGACACTTTTAACATTTTTCTCAGAAATCTCCGATTCTTAAACCTTTACCTAGACCTAGTTCCAGTTCTTCTATCATAAYCTCCATTAGCCTCACATACAAATTATTTAACTCAAGATCCGGATGATCCTTTATAAGGAATTGTATCTCTTATTCCACAACTCTTTTCAGGTTTTTGAAACTGATACACTTCCCTCACTTCACTCACAATGTGGATAGCCTTGGGAAACACTTGGTCATCATACTTACCTAAGATTGACTCGTATCTGTTGAATGAAAAGGATAATTAAGAAGTAGCATTATGACTTCTGTGTGTAGTCCTTACATAAAAAGTGTCAACACATGCATCTGAAGTGTCAAATACASAAGTATCTGTATTGTTGTTTGTATACTGGAAGTTGTTTAAGGTTTAAATCCAATCCTTTTAAATGTTCCCTTCCCATTTCTGTTTAAATATTTGTGTTTTGCCACTGCACCTTATCTGTTACAGAATGCTGCAGAACTCCGAATTTTTCTTTATTTTCTCTCATTGCTTTAAGGAATCTCTACTTTCTTGAATGTTTCAGTGCTACTAATGCTTTGATAATACACAGACATTATAAGCAACAAACAATAGGTACATCTTTAAATCCCCAATTCCTTGTCTTTTTTTCTTTGTTTATCTTTGAGAAAGATACCATCACTGAATGATACCTGGCTTTCAGATCATATTTTTGACATGGGGCTTTAGGCCTCACAGTTGCTGAACTGAAACTATTTTTTTTTCCAGACTTCACAGTTTATTTAAAAAGAAAATAATTGAGATCAGTGATAACTCAACATTGGATTTTTTTTTTTTAGGCATCTTTTATGAAGAAGGAGGGCTAAGTTATGATTCCCAGGGAATTCTTGCCTACAAAGCAAAATATTGGCTCTGTCTGACAGGAGTAACCAAAAGTTCTCTCATAACTGTAAATAAAAGCAGCTGGTGAGCCCAGGTAGAATTTATCTCCAGGTTCTGGCATCAGGCAAGGAGAYAGCAGGCAGGATCTATTGCTTCAGCCTTCAAATCTCATATTGAGAGAAAAGACATGACAGGCACCATCCTCTTCAAGTATAAGATTATAAGTACTTCTAGGAGGGGCACAGTTACTGCCTAATCTTATCCCCAACCACAAACACAGGGGTGAGCAAGCTCAATCTATTCCTCCAGTACTCATGGTGAATATCAGCATAGCTCTGCTGGGCTCACACTAAAGAAATACCAGGAAATCTGATTTCTGAATTCTGATTTCAAAAGGCATGAGAGATCCCCAGAGAGCTCTTCTTCCTATGTGTCATAAGARGATACGGAGATTAGTTGTGTTTTAGATGACCAATGTTTGCCTTGCACTTCTCAACTCCTCAAAAGCCTTTAAAACAATGCTCATAGAGAGAAATAAGTGGACCTGATCCTTGCTTTCATCTCAGAGTCATAAACCCTAAGCTTCTACTTTTCATCTCACAAGTCCATTGTCTACCTGTCAGCATGTTCAGAACATAAATGAAAATTAATCCTCAGCATGACCCAGCCTTTGTTGAATCTGTGCCTTGTTAACCTTTATTATTAATATTAATTCTGTAAACAATCAAAATTGTACTAAATGCCCTCCACACCCATGGAGTAAATCTTAGGTAAGAGACAGTGAGAATTAGCAGGAATAGAAAGAGTAGGGAAAATATATTGTGGACATAGCAGATGGTTATTAGATTTTCTGAGAGAATGGCAGATGCAGATGCTGTCTCATCCAAATGGAGGAATGGGAGTAAAGCTAGGTGACCCAACATGTGTATTCCAAAGTTGTAAGGTTTTTTTCCCCAACTATATGTTCATTGTCTTCAATTAAATATTGAATCATTCAATTAAATATTGAATATTAAAACTTGTCAATCAAGTTTTTGACACTTTTTAAAAAAGAATAATTATATAACCACCTCATTCTGGTTCTAAGAAAGTAGATCAACATGAAGAGTGTAGCAGAAGCACTGTTGGGTTGTAGGAGAATGCACACACCAGTGCAAGGATAAATTCACACCTGGGGTGTGCAAAAGGGAAGGGAACGAGTGAGAAAAGAGACATCGGGTGCTGATGGTGTAAGATAACAAAAGGAATTTGCTCTATTTCAGCATTTCAGGACCTTATTTTGGACCTTATTTTTACACTGCACCTTTATTAAGAAACTATATTTTGTGCAAAGAATATTTATTGTAAATTAATTTCTGGCAACATCACACATACCGTAGTCGAGCCCTTTCTGAGTAATCCTCACTTTGAGACCAGGATTAGCTTCAAGCTGTAAGGACAGCAAACACAGCAGGAAAGAATACCACATCTTTAGCATCTTTTCACCTTTGTCACAGGGACCTGTTAACAACATTTACGATGCAAAGCTCATTTTAAATGATGCATACCATAAGTCACCAAAAAATGTGCATCCATCACTGTACCCTCAATGAATCTGGGGCAAGGGTGGATAGTCCATAGAATTTTTGCTAGTGATTTTACTGCATGGAGCAGAGCTGGATGCTCTGGTGCTGGAAATCACTGCAGGAGCAGACAAAGGACACTAATTGGATAGTGCTTTGGTAGGTATCAGCTGCTGGTGAGATTGAGCAGTTCTACTCCACCATACGCTTCCCCACATCCACATCTTGGCTGGTTTATTTTACCATCTGTCCCACCTCCTGTAACAGTGAACGTGACAGAGCTATACCAGCCAAGGAGGCCCACGCCTGTCCTCCTGTAGAATACTCCTTTTATATTCACACCCTATTCACACTGGATTTGTGAGTCCAGAAGTTTTTCAACTACATCAGTTGGTCCRATAAAATACAATAGGCCTCCCTTGCTTTCTTATTACATACCAGGCTCTGACTTAATTCAAACACTGACACAKGAGATTGACTGTAACAGGTTATGTGAGAAGGGACTGCACTGGCAAATATAAAACACACAGGAACTACAGGGGGATCACATCAGAGGAGAGAAGGATTTCATGATACTAGACTGCTGCATAGTGAGTGTTTGAGTGAAGAGCCCTGGCTGTGAGCTGATATGTGACGGGATAAAATCATGTGACATCTAGTGTCCTTTGGAAAGATCTTCAAAAAAGCTGTGGCAAGTGATTTTTTTCCATTAGATTCTTCTAGTACAAAAYTAAGGTTCTAATGACCAATGATAGCCACTGTTTGATTCCCAGGAAGTAACAATACTGCTTCTCAAGACAACTTCAAATCTTCCAGTGCTGTGTTAGGGAATTACTTGTTTGGGGCCTATGGTAACTTTATCCTCGCATTAACATAGAGCAAAGTAGCATATCATTTTCCAACATGTAAGATTGTCATCATGGGATGATAGCTGCCTAGATACAAAATCATATTAACTAATAAATAGCAAAAAGGTCTTGCTAATTTCTCAGTCATTCCAGCCTACAGGATCATTCCTGGATCTCCACAATAAACCACGCTGTCTTGGTAACTTGTGACAATTGATTCTATAAACTGCTAGAAAACATACAAATGCATGACAAAAAAAAAAGTCTCTAGTAGACTTATTTCTGTGTTGGAATTAATACTGATCAGGTCAGACTCTAAACAAGTACAAATTGAAAATCTGTCTAGTAACAGAAAACATTGCTCTACAATGAGCTTCTGAACTGGACAAAATACATTATTAGTATTTCCCTAATATCAGTTCTCTGACGGAATTGGTACAAGGCTATCTTAAGATACTATGTAGGAAAAAATGGTTCCAGCAAAAAGCGTTCTGAAAACATAATCCACATTGTGACACACTCTGAAAATCCCCACTGTAACTAGTCTTTCTCTCTTTAGTTCTTATGTTCGTTTAGTTTTCTCTGTTTTTAAGTAAACCAAACTAAAGAATTATTTTAAGCAAGCAATGTTATATTGTGCAGAACAAGTCTTCAACTTGTTAAAAAAAGTGTCCTCGCTTTTCCTATAAACATACTACATTTTCTAGTCTAATTTGGASAATCAATTTAAAAAAGATCAATATAAAAACAGGAAGATTTTTCTGTCATTAAAATACATAAATATTTACTAGATAACTATTTAGCAAGATTTCTAAAAGCGTTGATGCAGGTGAGCTACTTCATTCATATTGAATTTCACCACCATTGTGCTCTGCAGCTGCATGTTCTGATTTGGCTCTTAAATGTATCCACAGTGGCAAGCTAAAAGAACAAACAGCAACAGAACTGCCATGACATCAGAAAAAAACATAATTTCATATTGCTTTCTCAAACCAAGAGGCATTACTTTTACACTCCACGGCTGATATTCTGGTTTCATCAAAGCCCCAGGCCTCTGTCAGATGTATAAACTTAATCAGATGAGAGGAAGACAAAGCTAAGAAGTTGGAAACTGTCAGCTGCCTGATAGTCTTAAATCAGAGCTGCTAACTGCATTGTTGATGACAATAGATGGCAGACAAATTGCTGATTTGTATCTTCAGTAACTGAGCATGCATCAAGCAATTCTGTGATGCAAATCATTCTCTTAATTCTTTTGTCTTCTCAGAGGTATAGTATTCAAACRCTTTACATGGGAAGGAAAAAAAAAAGGAAAAACTCCTTTGTTTCAGTCTGTGTACCTGTCTCACCCTAATGAAGTACTCYACTTACTAATCTGAAGATACCACATTTGGGTTCTCCTTTGTGAACAGTCTGCAAAAAGTTTAGATAAAGCTTCCAATAAAGATTACAGTTGAAACCTGCCTAAGAACTAAGAAAGTTTCTGATATGAAAAATGTCATTACCATTGTCTTATATAGATTTAACATAGCCATAAAATCACATTATCTTAAGCTGACCAACAACTAGAATAGCTCTGAAAAAGAATATTATCACTGTCTGGTCTTGATCCTGCACAAATGCTCCAGTTGCAGCCCACAATGTGCTCAAAGAATTTTTTCAGTTACAAGAATTCAGAAAATAAGTAGTTAACAAACACAAGACAAACATTCTCAAACAAAATATCTATCCAACCTGCACTCCAGGAAAGGCACTTCAGTTTCCCAAATATCTCTACTGTTAGTAAAGAATGGGGATTGTTATTTTTTCAGTTTCTTCCTTGCTCCATTGTTTCCAGATAGTCTGCAGCATGCTCAAGAACAGGTAGGTTTTCCACAGCTCACTTAACAATGTCAAAGCAAGAAGGACTCGATAGCGTCACGATTTTAACCCTTCATATACCCTGATATTCCATACGGAAAATCACCTCTGAGGGAAAAGGAATACAAAATTCTTATGGTAAGTGGGAAAAATGTATTGGTAGGAATGGTCACAGAAACCAGACGATACAAATAGACAGGATCTTGCAAAACGACAAAAGAACAGGTGTCCTCTTCCTCTCCACAGCCTCTGGAAATACCCATGGAGAAAGAAAAACTCCAGTAGGTTCTGGCTCGTGGTTTCCACTATTCAGTGTGGAAAGCAACACTAGCTACTTCGCAACTCAAGAAGCAGCAGGCCATCTAGCTGACTGGTATCTTCAATCAGAATCCATAGGAGGCAATGGTCATCTAAGCCTAAGGTGTTATATTTATGAGCATCTCAGGGATCCCGGCACTTTTTTGGAGGCTTCCTGAAAGAGTCCTGTTGCCCCAGCTTTTCACGAGTGTGACTGCCTGCAGACAACCTTCATAAAGGCTGTCAAAGCCTCAGAGCTGAGTTGCCAGAGAACTACTAATCTGTGCCAGGCTGCAAAATAAGTAACATAGCTKCAATGCCTACAAAGAATCTCTTAAGAGTGGGTAAATATATTAAGTGGCAGTTGTCTGATGGGCTGATGGAAAACAAACAAGCACTTTCCACTCTTTGAAATCATTTAGTTTATGCTGCTGACCTCTGTAACTGCCCTATTCTAACATCTTAAGCCAAGACTCTTTCTTAACTTTTAACAAAATCCACTTAATTAAAAAAAAATCAGCACTCTTATTCTAGCTCTGCAGGACACTGCACATTGCCCTCAAAGCTAGGAACTGTAATGGCACTCTTAAGTTAGTCCTCAAGACATAGGGAAGAGCAAGAAATATTGTGAACCAGGAATGCAGCAGACATTATTCAGTCTGGGATCTACCCACATTCAGATTAGAGTCTTTCACCTGAGTAGATCTGTTGCAAGCTTTATTCTCTGCTTTTCCTCCTGTTTTTGGCTCACCCATTGGTCTCTTGAACAACGAGCCACAATCTTCTTTAGCAAGAGTAGAGCCATAGCATTTGCCATTTACCATAGTGGGTCCTGATCCTCACAAAGGCACATGAGCATAACTGAAATAGAAAGAATAATGCCATTCCAATAAACATTACCTTTACAATTATTATCATGAAGCTCACAGTGGGATGATGGGCTCTTTCTGTCCTTATGGACAATGCAGTCTCTGCCCTTACTTAATATAAATCACAATCCTGTAAAAAGTCACCATTGGTTCCTAGAAAGTAGATGTAGGTAATCTCACCAAGAAAAATCTGACCCTCTTGGTTCATCATAAGGCACAGGAAATCTTCCTGTGAGAATCTTCCTCCATATGTGTAGCCTCTTTTTACTACTCAGAGAAATGTGATTTTGGATTTGTTAATGCAAAGATATCAAACTCTMTGTCTCTGAGGAGTAATTCTGCACCCAGCTCTCAGCAATTTATCAGCAGAAATAAAAAGAAAAAAAAMMCAGTAACTTGCTTGGGAGAGGTAGAATGTGATTTATGAAGAAAGAGTTAAAGATTTCCTTCATAAACTTATCAAGCATTATCCATGACATGATTGCGTAAGATATCTAAGATAATATATTCTGTGACTCAGGAGGTCCCTCCCAAACCTATGTTCCTACATCATTGCTGACAGCCTTGGAGAACAGCAATGCAGCAACCAGCTGGGTGACGGCAGGACGAGAAATCCTGAAGGACATGGCTGCTTCAGACACCTCTGTGAGATTTTCACCAACTCCAGTAAAGGAGTCCTGTGATCTTTGCTCAAGAATGATGATGAGGAAGCAATATAAATTATACAGTATTTTCAAAAAGGAGTGTTCTTCTATCAGCTTGATGAACAGATTTACAATGAGCGGAGTCCTGGTCGCCAGTTCTGCCATGGGGTTGCCTATTAGCAGCAGAATCAAACCACTGTCCCAACTCGTGGGCATTGAAGATAAGAATATAAAAACTCCTTCCTCTGTTGTCTGACAGATGCAGCTATCATCACTGAGAAGCACACGTTTTATGAGACCTATTTTTAGGCCTGGCCCACACAGGGAACTTGCATGAGATTAACAAGAATTGGTTGGCTTTAAGGAACATGCATTCATACCAAATCTGTTAAGCTGAGCTGTTTGGTATAATCAATCATAATAAGCAATCCTTTTCAGATTGTACTTTGTAGCAAATCTGGTTTTGGATTTGTGCAGATGTATTCATAATTACCCTGTTTGCACCAGTTTTGTACATATTATCTCACACTGCATTGCATTATACCTACCTAACTGTGTCCGCATAGCTATGTGCCTCACAGTGCTATTGAGTCATCTTAAATCAGAGACAATCTCCCTATGTTTATGCCAACAGGCACCCAGGGTACTCCTTTTCCATATGCAATAATAGTGAAGTCTATTACTCACGGGCAACACATTTATCAGAACTGTGATGTCTCACTATGAACTTTGGATTGTGGCATCTTCAGTTCTGTCTCAAGGAAGAGTCATGGAAATGCACATGATTGCAAGACCCTCTGTAGAAAAAGAAGAGAAGCCCTGTGAGTGGGTCTCACTACTGAGTCCAAACAAGGTATGTTAGGAGTATCTGTAGGCACAGTAAACAGAATAGGGCTGTCAGTGGCCCTACTGTCTACTCATACTACAAAAAAAAGGGACTGTAATCTCTTAAGTCACCCCCCCCCCCAAGAAAACACAGTGGTGGTAGAAAAAAGGCCTGAAGCACTATGAAAAGCACAAGAAAACCCACCTTGTTCCCATTTGACCAAGTATTTTCATCAGAAATAGATTAAAGCAGTCAAGAGCCATGTGAACAAGATCCAAGACTCCGTAAGAGCCTTGTGCAGGCAGCTGACCTGAGATGCTTGTAAAGCAGAGCTCCACCAAATATATCATAGACCAACAGCATAAAGGGCTCTGTCCACTGGCTCACAGCCTTACTACTGCACTCAGCTTTCAGAAAAATATATCCCATGAGGTATGCAACTGAACCAAAAAGACCTTTACTTTTTATAGTTTTCACTGCCATGGGAAGTTTACTGAAGGTCAACAGGACTACTACAGCTGTATCAAGTTTCAAATTTCTCAAGTAAAACCTTAACATTACTGCTTAGCAATGTGATTTTGCCTCTTAGCTGGAATGTGTTCTATTGCTTGTGTTTTACACTGATAATGTAAAAAAAAAAACAGAGTAAAATATTTTGAGTTGAGGAACCACATTATCTTTAATAACCATTTTGTGTTACTTCAAGTTGAAAGTCAAATTCTCCCACATACAACTATTTATTCAAGCTTGTAAGAATACAAGTTTCTTGTACTACTTTGGCACATTTTTCTTCACAGCCTGAGGTCAAGTTCATACTTGGCCATTGGAAGTCTTCTGCCTACACAGAGACAAAATTAAAAGAAAAAAAAGTGGAGAAAATGGTGTCAACTATCGGCTCTTTCAGACAGATGTGAAAGGAAAAAGAAAGTAGCACTTCTGACTCCCTCCAACTGTAGTTTTTYGTTTAGCTTAAATTAGTTTTTTATTTCACACAACTTGAAATCAATCCTAGCCGAAAGCCTTCTTACAGCCTTTTGAGTTTGTGAAAAGTCTGAAACTTTGTCAATAGCTTTACTCCCTCAGTCAAATTTYAGAGGCAGAGGTTGGTAGGTTGTACTTACACCTTGAAGATGGTGGTTCTGGGTCATATGAATTTAGTAGAGGCAAACATTTAAGCTAATTGTTTCTTAGCAGATTTTCCTGTTTAATACTCACTGCTATGTGAAGAGTATGACTCATGAAATTCAAAACACATTTAGCAGAATGCCAGCAAAAGTGCTCACTTGCAACTGGTGTAGGTGGTTACCTAATAACAAATACATGGACAGAGCCTGAGAAATTGAACTTTCTTGCTTCACACAACTACCTGTGCAAGCTACTTAAATAGTGTTTCTGCCAGAAACATCACAACGGTACCCACCAATATTCTCAGAATAGGAGAGCCCACTCCTCCCATCCTAAAGGAGAACGTGGACTGAGCTACCCTGCAGCCAGTAGGAATGCAGGAGGTGGCTGGGACAGGGACAACACCAAAGGGCAGAAATAKAGGAAGCCTGTGGCCATGGGGAAACCATCACACTGTTGAGGCAGCAGCATGACTCATTTTGGATCCAGCTCTTTGCAAGAGAGAGGAATGCAGAGTTTCTGGCAGGCATGGTGCTCTTGATTGCTCCCCAAATAGTCTCCTCTTTTCAGTCTTCTTTGTCCCTGCCTTTGCCACTTCCTTCCAGTCGCACCCCCTCTGCCTCCTGCCACAGCAGCACATCCTTCTGGCATTTATCCACAATGTGGCTCCATTTGATGACTGTTATCGGAAAGGGTGCAACAAGCTTCTCATAAAACAGTTGTTTTAATGTTCTCAGTAAAGGACTAGGTATGCAAGACAAAGTTTACTGCAAAAATCATCAGCTCCTTCATTGTTCAATGAGCGGTATTTTTCCATTTTCGGTAGGGTCCCTTTTATCCTTTTCTTCACTATAGCCTCTCCTTTCCCCTGATAAGTTTATTAAGTTGTTGAAACCAGATGATGATTGCCCAAATATGCCCACAGGCATATTTGACGCTAGACTCTGAAGTGAAATTCAAAAGCCAGATTCACCTGGGTTGAATGACCATGTTCAGATGACTAAGCCTGAAATTTTAATTATAGCCCAGAACAGGTTTTATGAAGTTTCACTCTTCTCGCTGCACCTGCCTCAGAAAGGCTAAGAGAACAGAGATGAGGTTTAATGCAAGTCATTGGACAAAGTAAACAACCTGAATAATTTGTGCCTGCCTTTTAATATTTTTCTAGATAAAAGTGGAAACATTTTTTGTATCTCATGTGTGGAGGGAGGTCTTTTTCAAGCATCATGGACTATGAAAATAGAAGTCAGAAAATCAGAAACATCTGCTGCACTTTGCATTTTTGGTAAAGACATGGCAACTGCAGGTGTAATAAATTACCTCTGACAAATCACCAGTGTACCTCGAGGGGGGCAGGGTGGGAAGAAAAGCCATAGAGATGTTGTAGAGTTGAGTTTTTACTTTCCACGCTTTCAGTAACAGAGYTGCTTTATAAAATCAAATACTCTGGGGAGCAGTCTCCACCCTCAGCTTTTCCCCTAGAACATCTATTTCCATGAACGTTGCCAGCACAGAGTTACCTGAACAAGCTCTTTAATACTTTTAGCATAACATCTAAAATGGCATCAAATTGGAGGGGGGGGGGGAGGAGGGAGAAAAGGAGGCAAACTAAACTACCGAGCGCACAGGCAAGCAAACAGTTTGCACAGAGTATTCCCGTGAGGCCCTCCAGGCACGACAGGGATAATCTTCGAGTAACAACGGAGGAGCAAACACCACCAACTGCCGCCGCTTGGGAAGGGCAAGACGAGCGACCGCTGCGCCCCGGCGCATGCGCACGCCCGCCGCCTGAGCGCCCAATCACCGATCGARCCTAGCGAGGCAGAGCGGCGGCCCTCGCGCCGCGCAGGCACGGCGCGGAAGGCCGAGGCATCGATCGGCCGGGCCGCCGTTGAGCGCGCGGCGGCGGAGCCGGGGGCGGGCGCGCTGGGGCGGCGCCGCGCCGACCAAAACAACGACACGCCCCGGCAGCCCTTGCGCCCGCTCCCTGTCGCCGCCACTGCCGCCCCGTAGGCCAGCTCGGAGCGCCAGGCGGGCGCGGAGAACCGCCGCTACCGCCATGAAGCTTCGCGTCCGCCTACAGAAGCGGACGGCGCCGCTGGAGGTGCAGGGGGCGGAGCCGACGCTGGGGGAGCTGCGCGCGCAGCTGCGCCAGGCCCTGCTGCCCGCCTGGGGGTACAGGTAGCCTGCGGAGCGAACCATCGCTGGCGGGTGCGGGGGGAGGGGTGGGACGCGCGCGCGGAGCCGGSGGGGCCGTACCACGCGGCGCGGGGGGGAAGGGCCGGGCCGGCCTCCCCCGGGCCGCGGCAGCGGCGCTGGTGCCCCCGTGCGGGCGGCGGGAGCGGAGGGGAAGCGGGTCCAAAATATGCTGCGTAACCGGGGTTGTGAGGGCTCGGCCGGGAGGGGTGTGCGGGGACTGCGGCTTTCTGAGAGACTCTCTGCGTTAGGCTTCATAAAAGGTTTCATGTGCGAAGAACTCATGGCAGTGTTTATAGGAGATTAAAACCCGTTAAATTAATGCAAGAGTTACCTACAGAAGAAGCTCGTTTTCTAGGAGTGAATAAACTGTTCGTATTCACAAATCTGTCATCAGGCATACCTACATTCGATAGCACTGCACTGCATACTAGTGTGGGCTGGAGAAATTCAAAGTGACTGTGTGTCCTGCCATGGTGGGTGTATTTTATAATTTATATCTGATAATGGCTTTCATGCTAACCACTTCCATGCCTATTTGATTTTTTTTTGATAATTGCTTCCCCTGAAGCATCATTTCTTATTACCCACATTTATAACTGCCATGCTGGAGGGCAGCTGCTGACCTTTTGAAGCAAACACTTTATTAATCAGAAAGCAGGATGATCGATCTGCAATAGTACCCTGTTTTTAAGTGATCTGAGTCAGTGGTTTATGTAAGGCTTGTTTTGCTAGGTTTAGTATGTTTTAATTTGGAAGGCACCTGTTTGCTTCCCTTCTTAACTGTTTTATGAGCAGTTATGGTAAATGAAGTTATACTCAGCAAGCAACTTCAGCTATTTAAAACACAGTTGGAGAGAAAAATGAGGAAATCACTTCATAGTATAGCCATTAATTTTTCCTTACTCTTCCTTTAGCGTGTAGCTATTAATGGATTAAAACCCATGGAACAGTACTCTAGCAGTGTGCAATATGTGTTTTTAACTATACATCTGGGTAAAGTTACCCAGATGCAGCTAACAGTGTCTCCTTATTTCTTTTCCATTATTTTGTAGTATTGACACACAGTTCTTGATAACCCTGAACAGCAAGGATGCCCTCACAGAAGACCAGAAGACCTTGGCTTCATATGGGATTGTTTCTGGTGATTTGATATGTTTATTACTAGAAGAAGCAGATGCAAAACCTAGCCTACCTCCTCCCTCATCTTCTACTCCTCCCCCACTCCAGAATGGTCACGAACCGTCCACCTTGATCCCCAACAAAAGTCAGGCCAGCAGACCAAAAGAAGAAAGGCAGAATGGGGTACCTGACAACCAGAAAGTTCAGGCAGAAGTTCAGAAGAGTGATGACATGGTAAGTCTGTGAGAATTGACCTTTACAGCACAGGGCAAGAAAGGAGGTATCTTACTCTGTCAGTTGCTGTACTTCATAGTATACTTTTTCATAGTATTTGGTTCTTAATGTTTTCCTGAAGTGTAGTTGATTGTTTGGGTGGAAATTTCTCTCTTTTTTTGGGGGGGGGGGCTATCCCATGGAAGTTAATTTTGGGGTTCTGAGATGTTAATGAGAAAAGATAGGTTCCACAGATGGTTGACTATACCAGCCTCATAAACGTGAGGGTGCATTGTGCCATTGACTATGGATGTGGGGGAGAAGTAGCTACAGCTCCTTTAGCTTCCATCTCCTTTTCCTGCCCCTTCCTTCAGGTGAATCTGGCCATGATTTTAATAAGCTAGTGTTTTTTATGGCTTTAAGTAGTTTTCTGGGAAAATGTAACAATACAATAAATTATATAATAAATGATGTGATTTTTAGGAGAAGAAGGGAAGCCATAATAAAGTCACTGTCATCCCCAAGTCTCAGTAAATACACTCTTTTGATGATTATTTTTCACTCTTTTGATGATTTATTTTTCAGCTATTTAAGTCTATTCTGTTTATAAAGAGTTTGAGTTATCATTTTGCTACTTGCCATGTGTGTTGACTCAGCTTAAACAAGTGGTGATACCACAGTGAGTAGATTATTCCCGTATGTATTGAGGGAATTCTCCTTAAGTTTTAATATACGGTTATCACTTTTTGTTCAAGAAGTATATGCAATAAAAAGATAGGCCGTTTTATGAAGGGCTTGCATTAGGAATATCTGAAAAAGACAAAGGCTCTGTATATAGTTCCTATTTGCACCTGGGGTGCTAGGACATGGAGGTGAAATGAGTCTGTGAAAATTGCATGGGAAATCTGTAGCATAGACATGGTGCTCCTGAAGACTGGAGTGAGTAGAGAAATAATTGTAGTGTAAATAGAGAAACAGCTTTCTGAATGAACATTTCTTTTTGTTACCCTTTAAGGCAAGATCCAGCCTAGAATTTGCTTCTGATTTAGTCCCAGAGGATGTTGATTTGGAGGAAGGTACAGGTTCCTATCCCTCTGAGCCAATGCTGTGCAGTGAAGCTGCTGATGGTGAAATACCGCATTCCCTGGAAATGCTCTACCATTCTGCTGAATGTTCTAGTGCCACTGATGCCTTGATTGTTCTAATACATCTTCTCATGATGGAAACAGGCTATGTACCTCAGGTAAGTGCAAAATCAAACAGGAAAGTCTTTGGTCAGTAGGAGAAAGCTTTAGAGTATCATGAGAACATATGGTGCAAAACATATCTGAAGCTCTACTTCTGGCTGTGTGTACGTCAGTCAGCAGCAGGGGCTGCTGAAGTATCAGCTTCTCTAATTTGCCTGACCAGTATGACTTAAGGCTAAAGACTAGAGCAGCGTTTAGGTATAGGAGAAGAGGCCTATCTCCATATTTCTTTGTCTTCATCATCTCTGGGACCCAGCTGATAACTTCCCAATTCTATCTGCTGTTGAGACTGTATAGATGTTCCTTAGGTTCAGCTCTAGGATCAGGGAGCATGTGCATTCAGTGCTTCTGTGTACTAGTAAACTAACTGTGTAAGTGTACTTGTACCTGTCCCCTGTTAAGAAAACATGCTCTCCCTTGTCTTTTCTTCATCCTGCTATTTTTTTAAATTGTTTTATATATTAAAAAGGAGTTTCACAGCAATATTTTGTATTAACATCTGTTCCTTAAGTTGAAGGAGGGTGTTATTCTTGTGCATACAGATCCATAATAACAAGTTACCTCATTCTTCAACATCAATATCTTCTCAGTGGTATCCAGCTGAAATGGTTAACAAGGCATAGGTCTGCCAAAATATTATCATCTAACTCATGTTAACTTCAGCTGAGTTCAGTTAGGCCTGGTTCCACTAACCTATATAGGTATCAAACTCGCACACAAGCATATACTGCATTATCCATATGCAGTGTATGAATTCATCTTTACCCTTTAGATTTTCAGACCTATGTTAAGTGTTTGCTAGAAGATGACTGAACATACTGAAAACAACTTGCTGTCAGTGAAAGTAGTTTAAATTCTCATGTTTTTCCTTGCAGTGAGGCTGACTAAGAACATGTATGGGGTCAGTTTAGCTGTCCTGTTGACCAACACCAATTTAATAAATGTGAACTTAGTTGCATTCCCATGGTCGGAAATATTTGTGATGAACATATTTACTGCTGGGAACGAAGTTTTTGTTTATGTTAATCAGCAGCTTTGGAAGTAGGGATGAAGACTGTTGTGAAAATTACTGAGGAAACAAAGGGAGGCTAATTGTACTTCCAAGTATGTTTTATCCCGATAAGGGATTCCAAGTGGGGATTCTCATACTGAAATTAAAAGGAAAAAATGTGAGTCCACTCAGATTTCCAAATGGTTTTGAAACTATAATCCTTCAAACCCTGTTCATAAAAGATGCAATGATACATTTTTCGTGCAGTAAGTTCATTCAGGAATTACCAAAGTTGCGAGAATGAATGACAGAATGGCGTACAGCTTTCAAAGAAATGGCCTTGAGTCTGTCTACTGAATAACCTTCCCTGTTGGAAACTGGGACAGAACACAAATTTCTCAATTTCTCCTTAGATTTGCTGTAAGGCATGAGGGAAAATATGTAATATAATTGCATGATTATATACTATCATAATACCAGTCAAATTAAATTAAAATTTAAACTGTAAGTGTAATTTTGGCGTTCCTGAACTTCCAATTCTCTTTTTGCTCTCAGTCTTGGTACATTGCTTAGGTATGGAAGTGTTATCTCTGTTTACTTTTAGGGGACAGAAGCCAAGGCAGTGTCTATGCCAGAGAAGTGGAGGGGGAATGGTGTTTATAAACTACAGTACACACATCCCCTTTGTGAAGAAGGTACTGCTGGTCTGACCTGTGTGCCTTTGGGAGATCTTGTTGCCATTAATGGTAAGCTAGTCATGTTTTCAGCCTGGATACACATTGCTGAATTTCACCATTCTTTAGGAAGTGAAACTGAAATCAGTGTTTAGAACTGCACCTTGATTATCCACATTACTGAGGTAAAAAAGATGCCACTACATTACACTGAATATTCTTGGCATTCCTTTGTCTCTGTATTAATCTTTTTTCTCTTGGAAAAAGTACAGAGCGATGCTTGGGGGGATTCAGCTGGCCTTTGCATTGTAGTATTGTAAAAATCTTTTTCTTTTCTCGTTTCATAAGAAATTTGATATACATCGCCAAATATTAAAGTAGGTATATTTGCTCCAGCAACAGTATTTTGTCTTGTTTAATGTTCTTTGCAATATTTATAAAAAAAACTTTGAGAATTTGTGTTCTCTAGTTTTAATGTATGATCTTCCTTGTCTTTCCTGAAGCACATGAACAGTATCTCTAATTATGGTCTCAAAAACTGTATTTAGTTAAAACATTTAAATCCAGAAAGTTTAGGGAAGTCTAATTTTTTTGAAGCAACTTCACTTTTTTTTTTTTTCTTATTTACTGTTTGCCCAATTCCTCATTTTTACAGAACCAGTATTAAATTGGGACTTGATTCTCATGTCAGGATACCTTTTTATTAAAGTTTTGTAGATCTATTTGTAAAACTTAAAACCAACTGTGCCCATTTGTGTAAGCACATGTATTTTCTCAGAACATGTGCACAATTTGCTCTCTAAAATTAGGATGAAATGCTTTAACCAAGTCAGGTTAAGGTTAAATTTCAGACAATGTTATAGTTACCCTGCATATAGCATTCATACAGTAAGATTGTCTGGTCTTTCAGTATATTTTCAAGTATTGGAGTTAATGTTTCTTTCATGACTTGATTGTAATCAGTGGTTCTCTGTTTACCACTTTTAGCTGCATTAAATCTCTACATGTGATAGAACTGTTGAAGGCAACACTAGGTTTTTGTCAGCAAAATATCTATTTCTTCTCTGCTGTTTTAAATACTCTTTTTTTTTTTTTTGAAAAATTTTACTTGTCCAACTGCTTTATATAATTGGATATTTTTTCCTTGATGGGGGGGGGAGGATAAAGATGAAAGAAAATAAAATGCCCTGAGGATAAGGCAGTAGTGAAGTGGTCTATGTTACCTATCAATATGGTTTTTAATTTTTAAATGTCGTCGTCTTATATTTGCAGGAACTCTAAAAATCAACAAAGAGATTAAAGGTGTGAAGAGAATACAGCTATTGCCAGCATCTTTTGTTTGCTTTCAGGAACCAGGTATGATTGAGCTATAATGTTCATAAGAGTAGATTGAAAAATAAGGCAGTGGCACAATGAGGAGGGATATGCTTCCTCAAAACCACACACACACACACACACACACACACACACACACACAGAAGTGGTTACCATTTAGGTGAGACATAACTTTGTGGTAAAAGGAATTTGGAATGTAGCCATAAACTCACATTTAGCTGTTAAAACAGTTTGAATTTCCTGGATTAGCTGAGTAAGGGAAGAACCTTGCAAAGTCTGAGTCATCTTTTGGCTCGTATGCATGTTATTTATGAGCTCCTAAATGTACGTGTTAATCTCTGAGGCAGCAGTGCGGGATTATTCTCCCCTTTTGCATGGACTTAGGCTGATAGTACCTACAGTCCTGTTATGGCACTGTAATAGTTACATTATTTTCACTGGAAAATATGTGCTGACCACATAACTCTCTCCAGAATAACTAAGGCAGGGGGAGGAGAAAAAGGCGGATGGATATGGATTCTTTGTGAGCATAGACCTGACTAGTTCTTTGTTCTCCGAAATATGTGTGAATTGATTTGTTGCTAGTTGATGCTGACTTGGTTTCCTACACTATGTCCCAGATACTGATGTGCCTGGCTAGTGAAAAGGTTGTAGAATAACTGAGCACTGAAATGTGTCCAGAATAAGAGTAGAACCTTCTGACTCCTGCTGCTTCAGTGAGCAGAACGGAAAAAATTCCAGTTGCAAAAATTAGTATTTCAGGAGTTTACAACATAGATGCTTGTTACACATGGGCTTTGAAATCTGATAAAAAACATTCTGACAGCATGAGAGCCAGTTTGTTTCTGAACAAATCAAATATTTTTCTTAATGGTGCTTTTTATGGCCAATGGAAAACCAAGACTACTTCTGACCATGGAACTGGTTTGTGGCTTGTTGCTGAATTACTGTTCCATGATTGTGATTCTATAGCTTCAGACCTGGTCCAATCAAGAGAGCTACTAAGGAATTTTAAGCCCAAATAGAAAACAGAGATTTCCTACTGCCTCTTTCTCCCACCTGCCACCTTTGCAGAACTCATGCAAATTAGAGTTCTACTTCTAAGAAAAAACAATCTCTCTGCTCTTGCATAATTTTTCATACTAACCTCCTGGAATTAAGCTTTTTGTCTCTCTGTTTTGATAGAAAAGGTTGCAGGTGTTTATAAAGACCTTCAGAAGTTATCTCGTCTCTTTAAAGACCAACTGGTATACTCTCTTCTGGCTGCTACCCGACAAGGTAAGAGAAAATATTTAAATTTTGAGCTGGTAGCACTTTTCTGAGGATGGAAAGAGTTTTCTATGCAAAGTCTCAAGGGAAAAGAGTTTGAAGCAGCTGTTCAGTGCTGGGTACATAAAGAGTAAGACTGAGATAATTCATACATTCTAAAGAAATTCGATTAATTTTCTTATTTCAAAAGTTTTACTATAATGATTATTTCCAGTTTTCAGTTTTGATTTCTCAAGATGAAAAGCTCTCTCTAGTCTCGCTTAGTAGACTGAAGTGATACGGCTGTTTTCCACACCTGATACTGAGTAAAATCATAGCACAGTAATTTTATGGCAGCAGTTCTGTAGTTTTGATCCATTTCTGTCAATGTAGAAAAATTGGTATATTTGAAAAAATGTAGAAAAAATGCATATTTTGGAGTGTAACCTCTGGAATTATGTTCTTTGTCACTGAGGGCTTGGAAAGGATGATGGAAAGCAGCCCAAACTGGTGTTTGTGAATCATAGAATCAGTAAGGTTGGAAGGGAGCTCTGGAGATCATCTAGTCCAACCACCCTGCTCAGCAGGGTCACCTAGAGCATGTTGGACAGGGTTGCATCCAGGCAGGCCTTGAATATCTCCAGAGAAGGAGACTCCACAACCTCTCTGGGCAACCTGTTCCAGTGCTCCATCACTCTCACAGGAAAGAAGTTCTTCCTCATATTCAGGCAGAACTTCCTGTGGTTCAATTTCTCCCCATTGCCTCTTGTGCTGTTGCTTGGCACCACTGAAGAGGGTCCAGCCCCATCTTCTTGACACCCTCCCTTCAGGTATTTATAGACATTGGTAAGGTCCCCTCTCAGTCTTCTCCAGGCTAAACAGGCCCAGCTCTTGCAGCCTTTCCTCATAGGGGAGATACTCTAGTGCTCTAATCATCTTAGCCTTATGTTGGACTCTCTCCAGTAGCTCCATGTCTCTCTTGTACTGGGGAGCCCAGAAAGGGACACAGTACTCGAGATGTGGCCTCACCAGGGCTGAGTAAAGGAGCAAGATCACCTCCCTTGACCTGCTGGCAACACTCTTCCTAATGCAAACCAGGATACCATTGGCTGCCTTGACTCCAAGGGCACATTGCTGGCTCATGCTCAACTTGTTGTTCACCAAAACTCCCAGGTCCTTCTCTGCAGAGCTGCTTTCCAGCAGGCCAACCCTTAGCCTGTACTGGTGCATGGGGTTATTTTTCCCTAGGTGCAGGGCTCTGCACTTGCCCTTGTTGAACTTCATGAGGTTCCTCTCTACCCAGCTTTCCAGCCTGTCCAGGTCTCTCTCAATGGCAGCACAGCCCTCAGGTGTATTAGCCACTCCTGCCAGTTTGCATCATCAGCAAACTTGCTGAGGAGGCACTCTGTCCCCTCATCCAGGTCATTGATGAAGAAGTTGAGCAAGACTGGACCCAGTACTGACCCCTGGGGGCGCCACTAGCTACAGGTCTCCAACTAGACTCTGCACCACTGATGACAACCCTCTGAGCTCTGCCTTTCAGCCAGCTCTCAGTCCACCTCACTGTCCACTCATCATCTAACCTACCCTTCCTGAGCTTGCCTAGGAGGATGTTATGGGAGACAGTGTCAAAAGCCTTGCTGAAGTCAAGTAGACAACATCCTCTGCTCTCCCCTCATCTACCCAGCCAGTCATTYCATCATAGAAGTCTATATCAGATTGGTTAAGCATGATTTCCCCATGGTGAATCCATGCTGACTACTCCTGATCACATTCTATTCCTCCATATGCCTGGAAATGACATCCAGGATGAGTTGTTCCATCACCTTTCCAGGGATGGAGGAGAGGCTGACCGGCCTATAGTTCCTTGGGTTCTCCTTCTTGCCCTTCTTGAAGACTGGTGTGACATTGGCTTTCTTCCAGCCCTCAGGCACCTCTCCAGTTCTCCATGATTTTTCAAAAATGCGGCCTGGCAACAACATCTGCCAGCTCCCTCAGTACCCATGGGTGCATCCCATCCGGGCCCATGAATTTGTGGATGTCTAGCCTGCCCAGAAGGTCTCTAATCCTTTCCTCCTCAACCAAAGGAAGGTCTTCTCTTCTCCAGACTTTCTCCCTCACGTCCAGGCTCTGGGATTCATGGAAGCTGCCCTTAGCAGTGAAGACTGAAGCAAAGAAGGCATTCAGTAATTCTGCCGACTCTGTATCCCTTGTCACCAGGGCTCCTGCCCCGTTTAGCAACGGRCCCACATTTTCCCTAGTCCTCCTCTTGCTACTGATGTATTTGAAGAAGCCCATTCTATTGTCCTAAACATCCCTTGTGAGACTCAATTCCAAAGGAAATCCAGCTGTTCCCACATAGATATTACTGTAAAAGATTTTGGCTTTCTATGTTGAAGACAATTTAGTTGAATTCCCTCTAGACTTCCTTGTAAAGAAGTTTTATGTCAAATGTATGCTTTGTATCTAATGTGTTTTTTGTGAATTGGAGCAATCTTTTTTTTCTTCATCTCTTCCAGCCTTTGTTCCGTAGTGTATGGAACGTAGAGTTTTAGGGTGCTTCTTGTACTTACAAGGACCAGTAGTGTTCATTATGAAGTGCCACTTGGCCTATTTTATGCACTTCACAAATACTGAGGGCTGCAAGAGATCTGTTTTATAAGAAGTCTCCACACAGCACTTTTAAGTGGTGCAACTGGAACAGCAAAGGGAAATGTTTTTAGGGGAAGACTGTAATATCCTTTGCTTCTTCTAGGGCTTTTGGGGATAGAGTAAACTCTGCACCATTATAGGAAATGCTTCTGCTTCTTCTACTTTGTAGCTCTGAACTTGCCAGACGTGTTTGGGTTAGTGGTCCTTCCTCTTGAGCTGAAGCTTCGGATTTTCAGACTTTTGGATGTTCGTTCAGTCATCTCTCTTTCTGCTGTTTGCCGTGACCTTTACACAGCTTCAAATGACCAACTTCTGTGGAGGTTTATATATCTGCGAGATTTTCGAGGTAATGTTGAGACACATGTTTTCTCTAATTACATCTCTATGTTAACAGAGGAATTAGGTCTGACACATTTTGGTAAGAGGTATCTCATGCAACTACTTCTATTTTTTTGAACACTGAAAGTAAATACAGTCATTTGTAATACTGACCCATAATGCAAGTGGATGCTCTCTTTTTGCCATGGAATCTACTGAGCCATTACGGATGGGCCACAGAGATCTGCCCATAATGTGATGTAGACTCTCCTTGTCTTCAACTGTTTCTCTAGCTACCTGGGCATGCTGACTATTGCAGATGTTATAGAATGGAGGGAAGAGGTATTCTTGCAAGAATCCCTCACAAGAGTTTGAAGAACTAAGATGATTAGGAAAGTGCTGTCAGAAGCTGTTGGGGTCAGTTTTTCTGGGATTTAGCTACTTACTGATTAAGTCTCAGAGGTGGTACTTTGTGTAGAACAGGATGTATGAGTAAATTATCTACTGAATGGTCCTGATGGTCCTGGAGTGCTTTCTTTTTTTTGAAGTTGCAGTGTCTCTAGTATCTCTACAAGAAATGTATTGCTCAAAAGCAATACTTTTTCTTTTTTTAATTATTATTTTCTGATTCTTCTCTAAGTGCCCAAAATAACTRTGGGCATCTTTGCCATGAATGTTACCAAAAAGTAAGAAATTACTCTTTTTAATTTTTGCTTCTCTTTGTAGATCCTATTGCAAGGCCTCGTGACACAGACTGGAAAGAAGTAGGTAGCTACTTGATATCATCTCTCTGAGATAGTCTTCATGTGCTAATTTGAGGATATAGCTTAAGCTTTGGGAGGTGATGACTTAGAGAACATCATACTTAATGTAAAATTTAACCCAGTGTATACAGTAACGTTGGTCAGAGTAGGAAAAAATAGCATCAAAATCTCACAGGGCATGCTTAAATCATGGAGAGGGGTCTTCTAGAGACGCATTTGGAAGACAGTGGAACTGTTCTGGGCTTTAAGACTGGTGAGGAGTGCTTTTCTGACAAGTTCTGAAGAACTGAACACAAGTGCTGAAGTTGGAACACAGAACACTTCTAGAGCTTTAAAATACCTTTGTTTCTGCCTGCAGCTGTACAAGAAAAAATTGAAACAGAAGAAGGACGCCTTAAGATGGAGGCATACGATGTTTCTGCCCCCTACACCTCATCCGATCCCCTTTCATCCCAACCCATTCTATCCTAATCCCTTTCCTCCCAACCCCTTTCCATCAAATCCAATTTATCCTCCAATGATCATTGGTGGAGAATATGATGAGAGACCAACACTTCCATATGCTGGAGACCCAATTAACTCTCTCATTCCTGGCCCAGGGGAAGCACCAGGCCAATTTCCTCCATTCAGACCACATTTTGACCCAATTAGCTCCTTGCCTGGAGCAAACCCTACACTTCCAGGACGAGCTGGTCCCAGTGACAGGTTTCCACCCAGACCCAGCCGGGGCCGCCCCATGGACATTCGCCGTGCGTTCATTTGACTGCTGTTTTCTTCCTAAGTGAGTTTTCTGGTTTCTGAGCTTGCTTTCTAACTGCAGGAGATTGCAAAATGCAGGCACTAACATCTGCCTTCTCTTCAGATTGTGGCAAGAATGTGTGTGCATGGTTATGTCTCACCCACAAAGGCTGGATTTGTTTATGCTCTAGTGGTACTGCACCATCTAGGACTAAGGTCTGTTTGGTAAAGAGCTGTGACTTAGAACAGTTTGTGCTGTTTTTTTCCCTTCTCTCTAATCATCTGTGAAGTGCTACTTAGAGACCAGAAGTCTACTGGCCTAACACTTGCTGCATCAGATAAAGAGCACTTTAAATACAAATCTTATATTCGTCTGTCTTATTTCAAGAATTTTATTAACTGGCTAGTGCAAATGACTTTGTTTCAACTCTACCTGGCTAACAGTCTTAACAAAAAAACTATCATGTTCTACATAGAATATGATTCTACCACTGTTACATCGGTAGATGTGAGTTCATAACATTTTTTCAAAGATGACACTTTCTTTTCCCTTTTATTTTTTACTAGGTAAAAAGCATTTTTGTTGATACTTAATACACAAAGAATACAAGGAAGGGATATTCTTTACAATGGAAATATTAGAGCACGAACCAGTTCATTTTACAAACAACTGAGTAAACTCATGCTACAGTGCAACTCAAAAATCTGAACAGAAGCAATATTACAAAGAACCAGCAGCAAAACGTTTGTGTTTCTCCTTGTTTGGACAGATTGACTTTGGAAAGAAGGAGTTGTAATACATAGCTGCATTTTCTGTGTATGAACTAAAGCTAGTGCAAAAATAAATCTTCCTGCCTAGCTTGCTTAATGCAGTAAATAGGCTGAAGTGGTTGAAGTGGAAGCAGGGTTACAGCAGGGAAAGCAGAATGGGTTCTTCACAGCAGTAAATTGCATTTAATTCCATTACTGCAGTATCAAAATATATCTTGCCAGAGAGAAACATGTCTTAGCATGTTATCAGCACCTTGCAAATGTTCTCTTAGTAGCTAATGGACAACTAACAAGACCATTGTTAAATATTCTAATGAGATCTGCAGTCCAATGCTGAAACTGAATTAAAGGAAAACTGGAATGATTAAATTTTTGCTAGAGCTTTTCATTTCTTTCTTTCTTTCTTTTTTTCTCCCTAACATGGATTGATCTCAGTATTTCTGAAAAAGTAAATGATACTGATGATGACTGTTGTGACAGCTGATGCTTGTTTATTTCCTTAAATCCTTTTGGAATTCAARTAGTGGAAATAGAATGACATTTCCTATTAAATATGAGCTGTTTTGTCAGTAATACTTACCAGATAATATTTCAGTGATTCTCATCAGCTGTCTGGTAGTTGTGAAGTTTTACCATTAACTCCAGTGAGGTCAAACATAACATTTTATCTTGCTATCAAAAGCTGTATTTCTTTCCTCCTTTCTTACATCCCAGCAATGGATACCACTGCAAATCCTGTCATTATTAATTGCCCAAGAATATGTATCCGTAGAGTTTGAAGATACTGATTCCCCTTTAGTACCAAGACTAGCCTTAATTTTTAACATTTACCTGTACTGGTTAAATTGCCTTATTCCAATACAATTTTCACTTAAGTGAAATGTATAGTCAAGCCTATTAGCTAACAATGGTTCTTTATATTCTACTGACTATAAAAAGGAGGAGGGATATCTGGGCTGCATTGGTGTTGTACCTTTCTGCCCTTGTCATGAGTGCTTTAGAAATGTATCTATAATATTCATAAAGGCACACAGCTTTAATTAGTACAAGAATTTGCTTGTAGATTATTCTCTTCACTTTTTCAGGTTATTTCTGGGATCAGTGATGTCTCTGTGTGTGTGAGAGACATTAGTCTCAGGTGACGTTGGTACCAGTGTTACCTCATGTTGCTAGTGCCTTGATGACATTCACATTGCCTACTCTGCTGACATGCTGTGCACTGCTCTGGAGTTGGACCCTTTCTGCCTTGAAGGCAACTGGGTCATTCTCCCCCAGGCTAATGCCACAGATTACATTTACACTGGATTTTGTCAGATGGATGCTTGTTTATCAAGAAATGAACTGAGCTTGAAATGAACACCCTACTGAGTTACCTGAAGGTATTTCTTCTCTTTTATTCATTGTTCCCGTGTGTTCTGGTGAAGGCCCTGTGAGCCAAAGATGAAAGAATCTGACTTATCCTCAACTGCCCAGTTCTCTATAAACAGTTTTGTTAATAATTCATAAACAAGATATGAAATACAATGTGGACATCTCATGGACAAGGTACAGAATTAGAAGGCAAAACAGGAAATGTTTACAAATTAGTTATTTACTTTGATAATTTGCCAGTTCCTAAAGCAGATTATGTGTCATTGTCATTTGTGACTTCTCCAGAAGAAGAAACCACAAAAAATGAAATGCTTAAAAATAGTACAACTACAATCATCAGAGCAGGATTGCTCTTCTCAGTCTTAACCTTATATAAGACATTTAACTGCATGGGAACAGAAGTGATAACTACCTCTCAAAATACCACACCTAGATATTTTAAGAAAGTCAAGACTAAGTGTATCTAAATAGCGAAATGGAGATTTTTTTTTCTAGGTGGATATGAGTAAGTGTCTTAGCTGCATCCCAACTCTTTGGGCCAGATCCTAATACACATGCCCATTCATGTTTCCTGGTCTCCAGGTGAAGAAAATTTAATTTTGCAAGGCAAAAGAGAAACCAAGCATGCTCTGACCAGAAGCTCAGTTTTGAGAGCAGCGAGACAAAGATCCCCAAGGCATGCTGTGGAGAGTGTCTGCCCTGTGTTTTAAATGTAATTTCTATTCACCAACTTCTCTGTCCTCTTACTGACAGCCACCTAACTCCACATGAAATATTTTGTTACTTAAATATCTTACGGGTCTACTTAAGTTCTTTCATAAAATGGAGACTACACGTTTTGTATTTCCACTCTCTTTTGCTTCATTAGATTGCAGGGATTTAGAAGGAGAAACTGCATCAAAGACAATAACCCAAGCAGCTGATGTTGTGTTTGTGAATCTGCTGCTAGCTGTAACATCTGATGGGTGGAGACCATAGGTGTAGACTGAAGTTCAGTGTACTGTTGAAACATCTTTTCATCAACATCAAAACTTTAGGAAGCTTCATTATTTTGACTTAGGAATTCAGTTTAGTGTGTTCATTAAAGCACTTTTGTGGATAGAACTGAAAATACTTTTCAGGAGCTATAGGAGTAACCAAGCTAAGTTGATAGTGGATTTTGCTTTTACTTATTTTTGCAAGCTGGAGCAAGCAGGAAGGGAGATGCCATTCTCTTTGCTTACCCCTTGAAAGATGGCAGCTCTCCTGTTGCAGTGGTCAGTTGGAGGAGAGCCCTGCTGTGTTCATCTGCAGCATCAAGTGATCCAACCTATGGTTTCAGTGTTTAACTGGGGTTGCTTTAAAGAGCTATGACATGCTAGTCATTATTTATTTTTTTTCATGGATTCCGTTGGGAAGAGAGATGTAAGGTTTGGGGGTTGGAGCAATTGAGGATTCTGGTAATCAACTTTTATTTTTGTCTGTGCATCCCTGGTGTATCCTGCAAACATTTAGCAGAGATGGGGATAAGCCATGCTGAGGGAAGTGTTAGAGAAGGAAATCCTCTCCCACCAGGGTTGTATTACCTCCTCTCCGTATAGTGGAGCCTGTTAATCTGCTATTGTTCTTGCCAGTGAGATAGTGTTTGCTCAAGGCCATTTGTCACTCTTTTATTGCTCCTGGAGACTGCAAAACAGCAGGGTCTGTTTTCTTTCTCCTGTAATGACATGCATTATGACGCTACATTGTAAACTGCTTAGCAAACCTGGAAGCACAACTTAGACTTTAAAAAAAAATAAAAAAAGAAAAAAAGAAAAAAGATAAATCATCAGGGAATAAGGTGGTTCTTTAATACTGAACTTGAGATATAAATCATTGATCCAGATGAGTACCTTGAGAGCCTTCCAGCCTGGAAAAGCTATGCAAATTGCTTGCCTGAAAGTGCACAGGTCACAAAAGCCATTATGTGTGTAAAGGCCTGTTGAGGGTAGGTTATACTACATCCAGACTGGATCTAGATGTTCATTACAAGGGCTGTGCAGAAAGGAATTGTTTGTTTGGCTTCATTCCCACCATGATCTGTGAATCATAAGATCCAGGATGGCAAATGCTGCTGTTGCTGTTGCTGCTTTCAGGATCTCCCTGTTTAAGTGACAGCAAAGATCTGTGTCATTGTCTGGAAAAATTTTTACTTACTTACTTCCATTGGTATTCCTAAGTGTAACTCATGGGGAGTTGCAAAGGGAGATGCAAAGTCAAAAGTCTTGCCTTGAAGCTGCATGCAAAGTTTGTGACCAAGCTATGTGACAAAACCTGAAAAAAATTTGAGGCTTGCCTGCCTCCCCATAGAGACCTGCCTCATGTCTGTCAGACGGTGGTATGGGAATTGGTGTTTGCATTACATATATTATAAACACAGCTACCTCAGTTCAAGGGGTAGATTCTCTTGGCTAATAGAAATAGCCATAGCTATATTAATTTACACCGTTTTTTAAATTCCAAATGTAGCTTGTGTCATTCCTGTTTTTGCCATGACCCAGTCCATATTTGTGCTCAAATGCTACTTCATTCTGTATTAGAGGCTTGGAGGGCAAGTACACCAGGCAAAGAAATACTGTTTTCCTTCCATCTCTCACTTCTCCAGAAGAATAATCCCTGCGATTGGTGAGGGAGGATATTTAATACTGATCATTACCTGTTTGGGTCAATCGTGCATGACCTCCCATTCTAAACTACATACACCCGCATGTTTATATGGGTATGTTGCCTTCCCATTGCCTGGAGTCACTGGATCTACCCTGACTCATCTTATTTCTAAATGCTAGTTTTCCGGTTCTGTCACGGGTCTGTCACCTTGTGTTCATTTTGCACTCACTCCAGTGAAGTCAGTGGGAGTTCAAGGAGGGAGACAGGATTTCACTCCCATCTCTCTATCCATTTTGTATTATGGAACACTCAGCACACGAGTATGTGCACTTCATCAGCTCTGCTATTAATTGTGCTTGTTCCTGGGGGACACATTTACCAGATGTGACCGAGTCACCAAAGTACTTGGAGTTTAGTTGTGTTTTATCTGGAATTTGTGTGAACTGTGGATGTGAACTCTGTGGTGTTTCTGGGGGCAGGGGAAGAGGTTGTTTTTTTTGTGTGGAAGGCCCATTTCTCAGGTTATTTTTGAGCTAAGGCTCCAGGGTTAGAACATGACATTTTTCTCTCAGAACTCAAGAATCACATGCAGGGAACATAAATGCAAGGCATGAAACAGAGATATTTTAACTGCTATGAGCAGAGAGAACTGGAGCAGACCTGCAGTCCATCTGGGTGCTCTACTCATGTGGTCTGTGGCATTTACTGACGCCTGGTACCATATTTTCCTTGAATGTAGTTTTGCTCTGAAAAGTGACTTTTTATCAAGTTGGTATCATGAAGTTCCACAATTCACACTCTTCCTAAGCTCAGGCATGCTCATTTTATCAGTCAATGAATACTTACTCTTATCGCTATCTTTGCAGTCTGTTTCTAAAATCAGCCTATGTTCTTTTTAGCTCAGCTTCAGCAAGGGTTCTGTAATTGCAAGTTAACAATTGTATTGACTATATACAAATAAAATCTAGTTTGCGCTGTCATAACTGTGTTGACTCCACAGGGGTTAGCAGGAGTAAAATTTGCTTTACAACTCAGTTATTCGAGCAGATGTGATTCTGAGTATTCACACAGAACAATGAAATAGTGCCACTTTTATACAGTCACTTTTCAGATTGTTATTAGATTTTTTTCCTTTGTAATTAAAACAACGATAGGTTTCTAAATTCCTTTTACCCAGGTATTCGTTGAAATCTTTGTGTGAGTTGCTAGATACCATTGAGTATATTCCAGGATGACATCAGGTTAGGTTGATACGAAGAGTGAGAGCTGACATAAGCACAGATCTGACTACAAGGCTGTTAGTCAGAAAACAGGCTAGCAAATGATTTCCTCAGATTGCGGATGGTCTCAGCTTTTGCTTCATCTTCATTGGCATTTCCCCGCTGAGATGATTCAGATATGCTGAAGGTGTTTGTCAGGGACTGTGATTTGCTGAAACAGAAAAGGGAGTTGACAGTTAGATTCAGGAGAAGAAGGTGATAGTTCAAAGCTGGTTACTGATGCCTTGTGTTCCATCACGCTGACAGATTCAAGGATAAAAGGAGAGGTAAGCAAGGGGAAGCTCCATATGCAAAGACAACTAAGAATTTTTAGGGTGCTAGTGGCTCCAGTAGTCATAGTTCAGGCTGGTAAGGGGTTTATTTTAAGGGGTTTAAACTTTAAAAACATACAATTGCCATTTGGTGCTACTGTTTTGACAAACAGTTAAGGCATTTCACTACTAACACAGAAGAAAAGACACACTGAAAGCCACCTTTCTCTCATCAGCCACACCATGAATGGTTGTCCTCTCCTCTCAAACGTGAGAGCAAAAGGGGCTGGACAAGTGGACAAAATTGCTCACTAAAGAATTTTGTGCAGCTCCTGCATTCAGCAAACAGTACAGGAATGACTCTTGTCAAGCTTTCTGGCCAATAATGTGATGATTACAGTCTGCAAGGGATATATACGCTGCTGGGAAGGTAGTTGCTGTGTTAATATGGCCAATGGCAAGGCACACAATTAACAGTAAGTGCATGAGCAGGAGAAAGAATGTGAAATCTTAAGAGATGTAAAGTACAGCTTGTTCTTCCTGACAGCAGTTCAGTGGTGGCCTGTGTTACATCCAGGCATTTGTACCTCTCAGGTCACTCACAGTTGTGGAGGTCTATGACCATGGGGACTCATGCCTGAAAACAGGTGATGTGCAGTTTGTGCCAGGTCAGGGTCTTTTAACAGCCCAATTTTGATATCTGTGGATGTAATGGCCTAACAGAAGACCTACTTCAGATGTGGGTGTGGAGTGGCCTGCTGCTTGGACACGTCAGTGGGGCTTGGCTGGCTAGGAGCCCGGCCTTGAGCAGGAGGTCTAGGCTGCTGTGGTGGAAAGACACCTGGCTTGGAAGCCTGCACTGGGGAGGACCCAGTTGCTGATCGGACTTGCTGTGGAGATCCAGGTGATCTTTGTTGCTGAGGTGAAGTGGACTGGGGACTCTGAGGCTGCTGTCCTTGTGGAGAAAGCCGTTGCTGGGGTGGTGCAGTTGTCCGTGGAGGCTGAGATCCCTGAGGTTGGCGTGGTCCACCTGAAAGGGACGTGTATGCATAGATATGAGGAGGTGCATTCGATGGACAGCAAGCAAGGAGTATCTACATGGAGGAATGGGATTTGCTAAGGGGAGAGACTATACAGAGTAGCATCATGCAGAAAGATAAGGCAAGTCCTCTTTTATGGGCCTATCACTGGTTTCATGCCCACATTTCTAAAGTTGTTGCAAGCCCATTTCTCTGCCTCCCTCAACACTAAGAAAGCTTTGCTGCCCTCTGCACAGAGAGAGACACTTCAGGGTGCTATACTCTTCCATGTAACTAATCTTTCTTATGCCTGGCAAGCACTGCCTGCAACAAGGAGGAAGACTCACTTTCAATTCAGAAAGGAAAGCTGAATCTGCTGGTTTGGGTCAGTAGTCCCTTCCTGGGGCCAGTGGTTTGATATGAAACTACACCCTCTTACTACGTGCACCTCTATCCAAGCAATACAAACAGCAGGTGGCTTCAGCCATTTTGGTAACAGACCTTCAAAACAGAGACTGGACTGAATTTTTTAACTACTGTACCCACACACTACTTGCTGTTGACAAACAGAAGTATACAAGAATAACCAGATCGCACAGCTCATTCCTCATTGTTAAAGATGCAGACGAAGGCTATGCTACTGCTGAGGTCTCGGCCTGAGGTTAAGCTAACTGAACAGGACATGGAAAACTCATGGATGTGAAATTGCTGCATCTGACAAATAACAGCGAGAAAAGCTGACAAAATATACAGATAGCACTTTGAGGGATCGCTAGATTTCACAGGTGGTCAAGGGGATGTTTGGTGAAAAATGGCCAAACTTCATAGATAATTGAAGGGGAGTACTGGGGACATCTGGGAGAGTTGGCCCTTGAAAGGCCAACATTGCCTAGGTAGCCATATCAGTAATACCATGTAAGGCCAAAATTACCTAGGTAGCATTGTCAGAAATACAAAATCTTGGATATAGCAAAACTGGGACCAATGGGGAAAAAGTAATTATGGGTGGGTGTTTATTTGGGAAGATACTGGAGTGGGAAAAGGGAGGAACAAGTGTGGCAAAAAGGAGGGTCTAGAGAAAAAGGGATGATAGGATACATGAATTACATGCTTGGTGCAGCCTGGGGGTACATGCCCTAGGCAGCCCTGTGCTTTATCACCACAGCCTAAATCAGGACAATAAACCAAACCACATGAGTCAAACCTGCTTCTGCTGTCAGAAGGGCTTGCGGGTGTGCTTTTCCTTCCTGACAGGGAAACATTTGGACAGATGGATCAGGCACCCTGTTGCTGGTGGCTGTTCCAGGCCTGACAGCACCAGCATCTTCCCAACACTTCCTAACGTAGGTAGCCACTACAGCTTTGTGCAAAAGCAAGCACCCTGCCCAGAWTCCTGCTCCTGTGCCAGTTCAAGCAGCTTTGCACTGCTGAGTTAAGCTCTAGCTGTGGTATCAACTAGATCTGTATCAGATTTTCACTCTGCTTTCTGAGTTGCTGCGGAATATAGTTGCTGCGGTATCTCTCACAGTCCCCTGTCATGAGTCCTAAAGAACTGTACCTTGGGGAGGAGGCCGTGGTTGGGACAGTTGTCCAAGCTGAGGTCCAGGCTGAGATTTCACTGACTGAGGCTGAACTTGTGGAGGCTAGAGGAAAAAAATCCATTCCAGTTAATACGAGGTCTCCAAGGAGAAGCCCAGCATTAATATAGGAACTGCAGAGTTCTGAAGTATTCCTTAAATACACACACACACACACACACACACACACACACACACACACACTCGCTCGCTCAGCATCTGGCTGGTAAAATCTCATGGGACTAAAATGGAGAGCTGAGTAATAAAAAACACAGAACTGTTTGCTCATAGGGAATAACAATGAAGTTACAATTTAAAATGTGTTTTAGGCAATCAGGAATTGCCAAATGCATCAGACCCAAGGATCACTTAGTTCCATCTCCCATTTTGAACAGTTGCCAGCACCAGATGTTCCAGAGGAAGTAGAAACAAACCATGGAAACATATATGGAGTAATCATCTCTTTATCCTAAGGGGTCTCAACTCAATTGCTAATAAATGTGGGCCCTGAAACATGAAGTTTACTATCATCTGCTCCACAAAATCTTTGCAACTTTGTTTTGATATTGACACCCAGGCCCTTTGAATCTTGGCCAGATATCAGCTTCACTGACCTTCTATGGCTTGAGTTCTGCTGTCTAATTACATGGTGAATTAAAAGGCATTTCCTTCCCATGATTTCCCACTTCTTAACTTCATTGTTTTGTTCTGAGTTTGAGAATAGTTCTCACAATCTGCCTTTACTAGGCCATTCATTATTTTGTAAACCTTTATTGCCCTCTTTCTCATTTACCTCCTTTATAAAGCCAACAGATTCAATCCCTTTAGTACCTCCATATGAATGTTTCCAGGCCTCTTATCATTTTCATCACCCACTTTTTATTCCCAGCTTTGTGATTCCTTCTGCAGATGTCTGAGGTAGTCCCACCTATGTTATTTCAGACAAAGGAGTATCTTGGTTATACATATAAATCACCAGCTCATTTCATGTGCATCCTTGACCCAGGAAACTACAGGCCAGTCAGCCTCTCCTCCATCCCTGGAAAGGTGATGGAACAACTCATCCTGGATGTCATTTCCAGGCATATGGAGGAATAGAATGTGATCAGGAGTAGTCAGCATGGATTCACCATGGGGAAATCATGCTTAACCAATCTGATATAGACTTCTATGATGRAATGACTGGCTGGGTAGATGAGGGGAGAGCAGAGGATGTTGTCTACTTGACTTCAGCAAGGCTTTTGACACTGTCTCCCATAACATCCTCCTAGGCAAGCTCAGGAAGGGTAGGTTAGATGATGAGTGGACAGTGAGGTGGACTGAGAGCTGGCTGAAAGGCAGAGCTCAGAGGGTTGTCATCAGTGGTGCAGAGTCTAGTTGGAGACCTGTAGCTAGTGGCGCCCCCAGGGGTCAGTACTGGGTCCAGTCTTGCTCAACTTCTTCATCAATGACCTGGATGAGGGGACAGAGTGCCTCCTCAGCAAGTTTGCTGATGATGCAAACTGGCAGGAGTGGCTAATACACCTGAGGGCTGTGCTGCCATTGAGAGAGACCTGGACAGGCTGGAAAGCTGGGTAGAGAGGAACCTCATGAAGTTCAACAAGGGCAAGTGCAGAGCCCTGCACCTAGGGAAAAATAACCCCATGCACCAGTACAGGCTAAGGGTTGGCCTGCTGGAAAGCAGCTCTGCAGAGAAGGACCTGGGAGTTTTGGTGAACAACAAGTTGAGCATGAGCCAGCAATGYGCCCTTGGAGTCAAGGCAGCCAATGGTATCCTGGTTTGCATTAGGAAGAGTGTTGCCAGCAGGTCAAGGGAGGTGATCTTGCTCCTTTACTCAGCCCTGGTGAGGCCACATCTCGAGTACTGTGTCCCTTTCTGGGCTCCCCAGTACAAGAGAGACATGGAGCTACTGGAGAGAGTCCAACATAAGGCTATGAAGATGATTAGAGCACTAGAGTATCTCCCCTATGAGGAAAGGCTGCAAGAGCTGGGCCTGTTTAGCCTGGAGAAGACTGAGAGGGGACCTTACCAATGTCTATAAATACCTGAAGGGAGGGTGTCAAGAAGATGGGGCTGGACCCTCTTCAGTGGTGCCAAGCAACAGCACAAGAGGCAATGGGGAGAAATTGAACCACAGGAAGTTCTGCCTGAATATGAGGAAGAACTTCTTTCCTGTGAGAGTGATGGAGCACTGGAACAGGTTGCCCAGAGAGGTTGTGGGGTCTCCTTCTCTGGAGATATTCAAGGCCTGCCTGGATGCAATCCTGTCCAACATGCTCATGGTGACCCTGCTGAGCAGGGTGGTTGGACTAAATGATCTCCAGAGGTCCCTTCCAGCCTCAACCATTCTGTGATTCTATGAATCTAATTCCCTGCTTCTCCTTTGTCAACCCAGCCACAGGCTGAGCAGTGGTTTTCATTAGCCTGTTTACAAAAATGTCTCTCTCAAGCTGTATGGTTAGCTTAGACTGTGCAAGATAGAGATTGTTTATGTTCACCTCCTACTCTCTACCCCTACTTCAATTTACCTTTCAATCTTCAATATGCAGTTTCATTTGCTGTTAAGGTGACTTACCAAACTTAGCTCTGTCGGTTGTTCTTCCCTGTCCTCTCTGGTCCTGACTAACCCAAATAAGTTGGTGACATCTGCACTTTTTTCTCTCTCACTGCTTACTCTTTTTGACAGATATTTTAACAAACAGATTAAGCAACACAGAATTGTTGCACAGAGGGACTGTCCAAGGTTAACAAAAGTCTGAGTAAGCCTTTTACAYAAAATTGTTTATGAAAGCAAGGGAAGCTGGAGACAGATAGGCTGGTACGCACTGGATTATTTACATGGAGAACACAATGATAAAGGGGTTGTTGAGGCTCTTGGAAGGTCAGGATTGGCTAGAGAATAAGCTAAGTGATTCCGGAAATGGGAAGAAATGTTTCATAGTTGGAAGCAGAGAGATGAGTTTCAACTGACTAACATGAACGGGATGAGATTGCCAGCCCATCTTGTACACTCTTTATCTGGGACTTGCCAAATAGATGGTGGGGAAAACCTGGGAACTTTCCATTCATGGCTTCTAGTCCTTGGGACACTAAACATTCTCTTGATATTGGTAGAAATTTGCTGTCCTAGTACTGAGACACATCCTGACTAGACCAGCCAGAGAAAGGGAATCAGATCTCATCTTCACCTCTACTGTCTATCCCTACAGCCAACCCAAGGCCTCTCAGAGATACAGGCAAAATGGGATTTCAAGCCTCAGTGATGAAGGATTAGGGTAGGGGACAGCCGAAGGTATTTGTCCATTGGAAGGGAAACAACAAAGGGAAGGAATGAAGCTGCAGCAGGGAGCTGGGGAGAGAACACCAGTTGTAACCATGTTGTAACCATGAAAAGAAGGTTGTCATTAACATCTGTCCCACTGGGGGCTCAATGAGCCCAATTATTGACATGACAGGACCTGGTTTAGTATCCTGAATTCCCCTCTGTGCACTGTTTGCAAGAATTAAAATGAAAATCTCTCTTATCTGCATCTTTATCAGAGGCCAGTTTCTGCTCCACAATGAAACTTTGCCTCTTTCTCCCTATGTACTTACTTTACTTAATGGCTCTCATCTGCTTCCTCATCTGAAGCTTTGTGACAGTCTGGTTACATTATTTTGACAGATTGCCTATTATCTACCACTTTATGAAAGGATTCTCAAAGAGATGATGGGGAAAGAATCAAAAGGACATTTGAATGGGACATTCATTAGAATGGGACATTCTTCTTTGCAAAAAACTGTAGTAGATGCTCTTAAGCCATAATTCTGACAGCTTATTAGTGTTTTATATTATTCTTTAAATCATTTTTTGAGATGACTAGTATAGTCCATAGCTTACTTGTCTATATTTTTTGCATTACTTTTATAACCTTTATAAACACAGATTTTGTATTTGTTACACACCAGTCCACTGGAGCAATAACTGTTTTTAATGAAATTGTACTTTTTGCTTGGCAGCTGAGTCGCTTCCTAAATTCATTTCATTGGATAAAGCCATCTGTGTCTGGGGACTCAATAATTTTAAAGAATATCAGTGTCACTGATTTAATCTTTTTTTTTCTCTCTCCAACTCCCCTATCTTTATTATCAGGAAAAACTATATTTAGCTGAAGAAGTTCCCCACTTTCAGCAATTAAATCTGCTAGAGTCACAACACTGTCTCTGTTGTCCTTCTTTTAACTTCCGCATTAACTTCTGATGATCCATAGAGGCCACCAATTCTTTGGTAAGGTTCCTTCTTCTGATAAACTTAAAGGATTTGTTTCGTTCTTCTTTCTATTTGCTCTTTAAAATCCATTCTATCCTTTTTAAGTTGCCTTTTWTTACTTGTACAATATTGGCAATAAAGATCTTCCTAAATGTCAGATTTCCAAATTTGGAAGTTGTTTTTCTGTGTGTCTTCAACATAATCTTTTACTTTGCCACGTAACACTAGAAGTTAATTTCTTGCATTCTTGGTTCAGGAGCAGATCAGAAATGTATATAGGCCTTCTGGAAGACAATATTCTCTTAAATAACTTCCATACAGCTTTACTTCTAACACAAGGGAGCTTTTGATTGATTTTCTCATTTTACTGAAATCAGCTTTTCTAATTGTTCACRTCATATCATTACTTCTTGATACTACAGCTGTCTCTTGGATTTCAAATCTAATAGTATGTATTCACTTCCTGAATTTGTACCTGGCCATTTCTTGAGGCAAAGTCAAACTGTTGTCTCCTGCTTCACTTGGATTTTACTCTTCCAGGAAGCAGTCACCTAAAAAGATGGGAAACTTTCTCTGAATTGCTGTCCTACTGTGCTATTTGACTTGCTTCTTGATAGGTGTAGTCTCACATTATTAAGATTCATTACTTCTTCCATGTCTGTCAATGCTGTGCAAAAAGCTTTTTAAGTTTTCTGCTTTTCTTGGTCCAGAGATGGGTATAGACAGCCCTGATAAWATATATGTGGTCCTACAGATACCAATAGGATATCCAAGGATTCATATTACTATGGATTCAGCACTGCTGTCCTCCATATTCAGAACTGTTATTTTATGAAGTTCCTTGAAACTCTTCATCTGTAGCTCTAGTTCTGCAGCTCATCACCGTCATATGTAATTATTTCCCTCTGTATATTTGTAACTATGTGTTACAGCATTATATTAGCAGTTGTAGTTTCTACAGTTTCAGTAGTGTTTGTTGTACTCAGGTCTTTTTCTGTGGCAGAACAGTCTAGTTTACACATTTGTGTTTTTAATTTTCTTGATTCTGTGTACAGATATATGTAGGTTTTATTCTTGGTGAAGAACCTTTTCTTATTTAACTCTTCTATTTGACATCCAATCTCCACAGGACCATTT
Organism: Rhea americana; assembly: GCF_003343005.1. Taxonomy (NCBI): domain Eukaryota; kingdom Metazoa; phylum Chordata; class Aves; order Rheiformes; family Rheidae; genus Rhea; species Rhea americana. The sequence continues at coordinate 636,355 of NW_028186868.1, read as the reverse complement.
GTTTTGTTCTTATTTTGGCCCTATTTAGGTATGTTGTAATTCAGTCCAATCCTATACCAGTATATTAAAAACTGTATATTAAACTGTATACCAGTATATTACAAAAGATGCATCTCCCAGCATCCCCTTTTCTCTTAGTTTAAACTCTCTATGTCTTGGTTATTTCAGATGGCAGTTGTTGATTCCACTTTAGTGGGAGCAGATACTATGTCTCCTGTATGGTTTTCCATGCCCCAGGGCTTTTCAAGAGTCTGTTAAATGTTTACCCCCTCACTTGAGCTAAAATCTGTTTTTATAGTTATCCTGAATACAGTTCATGCTGGAGACCTGGTTTAGCAGGCGCAGGTTGTCATTATGGTAGAGGTAGAGAGCCAGAGAATCCTTTCCTGCCACTTTCTGTCTYAAATGGAAACTTTTCCAGTGCATTGCAGTCAAAATTAACCCTCAGTCTGCTTACTCTCCTGTTGTTTGTTTTGCAGATTTCTGTTGCACTCAACTTGCTGCTTTGCTCTCTGCTAGATATTGAAAGAGATTTTGCACATATACCTGGAGACAGTTCGCTGTCACAGATTGTGCTCTGGTGTGTTTCATTTACACACAGCTGCCACTGAGAAACATGGCACTAAGATTATATACAAAATGAATGTGCCATGAGGAGCCCCAAAGGGTTATCTTAAAGCCAAAGATGACAGGTTTCTATATGAATTCAACATTAGTCAAACCTCCTCCTGATGATGGAGGTGAAGGAATTCTCCAAAGAAGCAAGCCTGCCGTAAGAAATGGAACAACTCTTGATGGAGATTCTCACTATCCTGTTTGGGAAGCCTAGATTTTTTTTATCAGGGATGCAAAGACTGAAATGAAACCTATCCTGAGGGTTGGTGTTTGTGGAGATGAAGTCAGGAGTAACAAGTACCTCTAAAAATACAGATCTGAAATGGGATTTAGTTTACCACGCCAGCACATCTAGATGCATGGCCTATGCTACCAATGTGATATCACAGTTAAATGGATGAAGAGAAAGGGAGAGAGAGACACTTCTCAAGGGCACCCACTGCAGAGAGGACTTGGAAGAGCAGGAGTGAGTCTATCCAATACACTCCTATATAGGACAGTTCACTTCTGAGAGACACGCGACCACTCAGAGGACAGAAAGAAAAAGGTTTGGGAAAATATCTTGTCCAAAATGTCTCCAGATTCTCATACCCAAGGCCTCAGTGGTGATGGGGTAGATCCAGCAGCTATGACAAGCTGGCTCATTTTGGAAACAACCAGATCTGCTATAAGCTGTCTGTCCTCTTCCACATGCTCCCCAATCAGAGGCATTGAGCTGTCCATCACCTGCCACAAGAGGGAAAAACAACAGTTAATAAGAAGTGGATTGGCAATGGCAGATGCTGTTTTTGATACACTCTCTCACAATAATCTGCTTTGTGTCTCCATATCCTTGCCAACATCTCCAGTCAGTCAGTACCCTGTGTGCTGAAACACACTTGACTCTCCCAGGGGTGGGATTTGTCTTAGTTTTTTTTGGAAATGGCACATACTTCCCCCCTCCCCATCTTCCTTCCCCTCACAGCTTGGATGCGTGGTTGCTGGAGGCTTTCTAAATCAACTAAAAACAAACCGGTTTCCTCACATGCCCTGAAGAGATGCCTCTCGTGGATGAGGTCTCTCATGGCACTGTGCCATGGCATTTATGGGTGACATTGCAGCAGAAAGAGTCACAGGCAGGCACAGGAGAAGGGAAACAGAATGTACAGAAGCCTATGGAGATTAAAGCAACGGGGCCTGGAGGAAATCAGGAAACATTTGTGATTAATCAATGCAAAGCAATGCACCCCAAGAGGGGAACTAAATGCAACAGATGCATAATGAATAGGATGTCACCAAAACAGCAGTACCCAGTACAGGAAAGTAAACATTTTCTCTCTTCTCTTCCTGACAYTGTTGTGATATGACTGCTTCACAAACAAGTACTACAAGTGTGCTGCAGAAAGCAAGAGTGTAGGGAGGGGAGAAGGAGAGTCAGCAAAGGGTCTTTAAGGTAAGAAATGCTCTGACAGTAATATGAATGCACAATGAAAGCACAGCTGACCCTCAACTGTACAGCAGTCCCAAACATCATTTTCAACAGTTCATCATAAATCAAGTACTTCACAAACAGGAGCTAAATCCCACAGGAAAAACTGCACAATGATGAAGTTGAGATTCAGGTGGAGTAAATATAATTGTACTAAAATATCAAGGTTGAGAGAGTTTATTTTATTTTGCTTTATTTTAAAACCAAACATTAAAAAACTGGAAATGCAGAGTTAAAGGCTACATTGCTCTAGAAAGGCACTGACTCATACTCAGATAACAATCGTAAGTGCACTCCACCCCAGCAAGGCTGCAAGAGCCCACTCTTTGAGTGAAGTGGAAAGTTTTGCACATTTTTTTTTCACAGATAAATTGTGGGAAGTCTGTTAGTGAAGTGAGTTCATCGAGTTTCTATTCCAGCTTCGTCTTATGTAATAAATGTTAACTTGGACTGATTTCTATAGGTGTCGCATGAACACTGATGAAGCTGCCTAGGAAGCTTTAACTTGGAGTTCTCATGAAGAATTGTGTTATAGCCATGGCCAGCTTGACCWAGGGTGCATAAGAATGAGGTTAGAAAACTAAATGGAAGTGGTCAGCCATATACATGCAATGGTTTTCATTCCACTGTCCACCTCTCTGTTTCCCTGTTAAAAAGAAGGAGATGGGAAAAGGAGATGGTTCCTAGAGGCGCTGACATTAGCCATGGTGGCAGGGAACAGCCATGTCCCTTCTGCATCTCACCACCCCAGGGGGCTCTCCAGCACGTTGCTGTACAAGTTTCCCTCCTCTCAACTTCCCCTCCAAAAGCATTCTCATTTCGTTTAGCAACCCTGGTTCATGTGTAAGAAAAGAGGTCTCTCAGCTCACTTCAATGCACCATGTGAGAGACCTGTCTGACCACTAGATGATGCCATTACTCTCCTAACAGCTGGCCAGACAAGCTTAACTTGGTGATTCCCTAACCCTCCCTGAAAATTACGGAGATACAGCTGTATTCAAAAGACACAATAAAACTCAAATAATAAAAAAATCCCCTCGTTTACCCATCTTAAGAAATGCTCTTCCTTATTTGTGTGGCAGCGGTGGCTGGAGTGGAAGATGCCGTATTAAAAAACAAAGGCACCAGCAGGGAGTGAACCCTGACGCAAATCCTATCTGAGTCAGGGAAGCTGCACCAGGGATCAGGGTATCTTCTGTCTTGCTGTGTAGTATCTAGCAGAGGGAATGTGAGATGTGGGAGATTGAATATAGGCATGGAGAATCACTACATAAGGAAAAGCCTTTGAAAATGGCAGTGATTTCTATGAGCAAAATGATACAACTGGTTACCACTCATCTAAAAATGAGCATGAGCTGTCACCTTGTCTGTCCTTCAGGAGAGGGGAGCTGCTCTGGCACTGGGCAGATACAAATGCTAATGCTGAAATAAATCAAATGGCTGGAAGGAGTACATGAAGTGCAGACAGACTGAGCTCATCTCTTCCTGAGGAGCTCAAAGAACAGTTGGGCAAGACAAGAAGATGTCAGCACATATGATCTGGCCTTTGTAGCTGCCCAAGGTCAGTGGCCGCAGCTGGTGTTGCCTGATAAGGTGTATGAGAGGAGCAGAGATGAGGCTTAGGAAAACTCCATCCTGCTCCTCCCTCTACACCTATCTGATGCTGAGACCTGAAGGTTGAACTTGTTATTCCATGCTCTGATGTGCCAGAGTGGGGTGTTGGGTGATTTTTAGGGAAGGAGGTTAAGAAAGGAAGGAAGGAAACAGATGATTAGACATATCAAAAGGACTGAGAAGGCAGTGGTGAGGAGATGGGCAGAGCTTTGTGCAGGGCAGCAATGAGTATGGCTAGCAACACAGCTTGGCTGCATGGTAGGTAGGACTCACCTGCGTACCCGATCCAGGTGGAGGAATAAATCACATGGATCATTTTACTTGCCCTCCACCTGCTCTGTATTTTTCATCGTAGCAGGGATGTAGGAAAGGGTTATAATGCCAGAGAAAGGGAGGGGAAAATTATTAAGCCTTCATCATCCAGCACATATGTGCTGCTGAGTGATTTTGAGAATCTGACTGCTAAAGGTTGCACTAGTTTGAGAATCTGGCTTTCTCAGTGAGTGTTGAACCCTTCTGAATATTCCCTTAAAGTGAAAAGTTCTTTAAAGCAGAGGAAAAGTAAGGACCACTATTCAGAGTCAGATTCACAATCGCTTTAATAAAGTGAAACTTTGTTGAAATCAGTAGATTTCTTTTTAGGTCTGAAAATGAGCCTTGAAAATAATGCTAAAATATGCTAGTGTTTGGAAGGGCAGAAAGGTGGCAGGTTCTGCTATTTACTGTGGGAACAGAAATGAAGKTGAAGTACTATCAAATACCGTGGTTTCACTGATTACTCTTGTGCTGTGCTGATAACTCATCTCTCTTAATCTGATTCTGTTTGCAAAAACCCCTGTGATGAATCTCAGTTCATAGAACTTCCCATTGCTCCATCTGCAAATCTTTCCTAGAGAACTGCTTTGCACTGTGAAAATTAATTACTGCCTGCAATCGCATTGTGCAAATTCMCTATTTGTTCAGCCCATTTAGACATGCTTTCTTGTAAAATGTCACAGCAGACTGTTCCCTCTCATGGAGAGAAATACAACTGTCACACTGTCAAAAAACTTTTTTTTCCCCAGTGCCAAAAGGAAAAAAAACAAAATAAAGGATCAGTTTCAAAACAAGAAAAGCACCCAGGAAAGTAGACTGGAGGCAATTAATTTCTTTTCAGCATCTCCTTTAGATCTGCATAAAGTAGAAAAGGTGCCTGCTTGGCTTTGTTCTGCTCCTTTGTATTGCACTTACTCTACTCCTTTCTGGACAAAGTCCATCAACCTGACATCTGAATGCTTGCTAGAGGTTTGTAYGTCAGACCTGCTCAATCAGGTTCCTGGTTGGTATAATTCACCCTGAATCATCTGAAGTTGATGTATTAATTCTGATTTGTACCTTATTAGATCTATTGCTTTTTACCTTGACCYGGAGGGAGAGGAATATAAGTGTACGATTGTGGGCTGCGCAACATGATAATGGCTGTTAACATACGGGTGCTCCTTTCATGCAGTCACTCACATGCAGGGGTGGATGTGAAGACCCAGAAGTATACCCAGACAGAGGCATATAATCCTTGAGCACAGAATCAGCCATGTGTACATGTATGTAGGCTTATGTGCAAGAATAGATGTAAGGATCTGAAAACCATATCTCACGTCTGACCGTGTACGGACACAGTCCAAATGTCCTTAGACTCCTCTCCTAGCAAAACTTCTTTCTTGCACTTCCTTTCTCAGTCCCATGTGCATAGTGATTTAAAAGTATGTGGCAATGAGACAGCCTGCTTTGGTGGATGTTCCTCTAGGTGCTGATGAATTGCACACAGGAGCAGACCCATCAACCASAGCCTCATCACTACAGGAAAGACAGACGCTCGCCAGCATTTCATTGCTGGCAGTGCACTTATATCACATGGCCTTTGACAGGTCACTGCTCCCTGGAGAGTAGATACATAACACTGGAATGCGCAGTCGCCGGAGGGCTCATGTGGTTCTCATCAGCATCCCAACCCTCAGCGGGTGGGACTGCTCTCCCACACATAGCTTTCCAGTGTGTCAGCACCCCTGCATGAAGCCATAGGCTGGCCCTGCTCATCTTCCTTGGCTGGCCTGTGTTGGCGGAGTTTACAGCAGGTCAGATGCTGTGCCTTTCTTCCAATCACACAGTGACAGAGGCACTTGCTTACTTGCCAGATTTTCTCTCCCCCGGAGTGTCTCTTAAGTTTCCACTTTGATTTTCTGGTCAGCTTTTCCTTCTCTGCCCTCTTAGGATGACCTGAATGTGATATCTACCCTACTCTCACTTGTGTCTCCTGGCCTGGTAAGGAGCATGCTGAACCTTAGCTTTCCCAGCTATAGTTTGTCCTGTTAATGGGATCCCAAATACAAGAATTTGTAGTCCATGCTGCCAATAGTAACTATTGTGATTTGTCTTACTAGTCTGTCGTTGTAGTGAATGCTGATCTGGGCAAAAGATTTAGATGAATACACCTGACTTTTAGTTAAATTGTTCCTGCTACTTATGGACACCTTTGTTACACTCTCCCTGTTTATTCTACCCTCTTAAATAAGATGCTAGTGGGAGTTTTATTATTGGGATTCCCTTTAAAGCAATTGGAGAAATTCAGGTTAATTTGAGGAGGAATAGATTTTTAATGGGCTGAAAGACCTACTGGACCTAACTACTTTTCTCTCCCCGTGGATAATGGAAGGAGCTTAACATATGCTAACATCATCTGGAGCTTGAATTCAGGTTCGGTTGAATCTGAGCATGTTCATTTTTGTTGTTGTCGATAACTGCTACCAAATACTGAGACGCGCTTGCTTTACCAGTGCTCAGCCTAAGAAGGACAGTGCTGGGGCATCAGTGCAGTGAGACACATGCCAAGCTTTGGATGCTGTTAACTGCACTTGCTGAGAACTGCGGCCTTGTTAAGGGCCAGCTTGCCTGTTGCAAGGGGGTAGTTCTGTGTCTTGCCCCATTTTGGTAGGTGCTGCACCATGGGTATTTGTTGACTGGAAAGCTAGGGTGGCCGAGCAGTCTCTGTTTTCCCATTTCATGTCACAGCCCATTTCCTGATACATGAAGGTATTTTAACACCGAGCTCTTTCTGTGTATCTGCCAGTTTAACTGGGACTCTGAAATGGTCCCTTGCATAGCAGCATGCCACAGCTTGGAGGAAATAGGTGGGCACTGAGAAGCAGTGATTGCTGGACCGTGCACACAGGGGTACACAAGTACATTGGTGCCTGTGAACCCTGAAGGAAAATTTTTGCATATATACTTCCCTAAGGAGATTTGCATTTGAGTCCCTCATGCTCTCACCTCAATGATATAGTCTTTTCCATCTTTGCTGTGGACAGCTTTGACAGCGCAAATATCAAGACCTCCAAACATTTCTGCGCAGGCGTCCGCCCAGAGTCTGTACCTGCAGAAACCATAGAGGCATGGCCTGGAATTAGCTGTCGTTGGGTATTCCACCAAATATAATTGCCCGTCCCTCTGCCCCTAGGAGCAAATAGAAATTCTGGAGTGTTTTTTATCATAATACAAACTTCTATGCTTTGCTAGGGCATTGCCTCAGTCTGTTGCACAGGAGATGTAGCAGAAAAAAGGAATTTTGCTAACATTTTCCTTTATACTGGATTGTTTGCCCTCAAAACCACCTTAAAATATTTCTTTTCCTCCTTGGTATTTCCATCAGCTCTCCAGTTGGTTGTCATTTTGCCAAGCTATAAATATTTAGCTCATTTAATCTCCCAGAAGAGTTGGCCCCTTAGCGTTTTTATTGGCTTTGCCTGAAAGCCCTCTATTATGTAGGCAGACTTCTGCTGATAAGAAGTCCAGTACATCAGGGCTGGAATAAGACTGGAAAGTCAGAGCAGAATTTAGCAGGGTGTAGCCACCTCCTCCCTGGTCTGTGACCCAGTGACTCCTGCTTTTTATAATTTACTCTTTCCATTTCACCCTTTTGCCATCTCCTACTTCCCTCCTATCCCTTTAGCGTTTGTCCTAGCCAGGTACTYCCCTTACATGGACTAGGCACTGCTTCATCAGAGGGAGAGCTACATGCCACAGCCCTTGTCTCCAGCTGTCCTAGATTGGGAAATGAGCTGGTAAGAAGAAGGGCCACATCTGATGGGTGCTCCCTTAGATGTTCCTGTGTCAGAGGAGGAGAGAGAATGACAACAGCCATATTATGAGGGGACCACATCCCCTTGTTGTGGAAATAAGGAGGAAAAGAGGCAGCCTGGTTTTATTTCCTATGCAGCTGCATTGCAGTTCTGACCATTTCAATAAAAATAATAATCTCAGAACAACAGATCTGTAAGTAGGACATGACAAGATGCAGAGAGGAGAGAGAAGGCCGTGGTCTCATGAAAACACTGACATTTTGCAGATCTTACAGGGAATGGGAAAAGAGCTGTTCTGGCCAGAGAACAAGTTTATATCCTTGAAGCCAGCCAGAGTCCCCATAACTTGAAAATACAATGATCAACTTGTGCAAACACAATGTCTGCAGAAAGAAGCAAGAAAATGGCTTATACCACTATCAGTGTCTTCTTATCCCTAATGAGGAGATGAAGTATGTTCACCACAGCACCCATGAGGAAGAAACAGAATAAGGAAGACTTAACAGCATGATGAAGAGAGCTGGGACCATGTGAAACAGGCAGGATGCATTGCAATCGCCTCACTGTGCACTGCTGTGGCTGGACACCCAGGTAGACCATYGCAGGAACCACCTCACTTCCTGAGGAGGTCTGTAGGTGTCTAGGATCAGCAGCCAGACTAAGAGCATTGTTGCCTGTTCCAGAAACTCTGATAGCTGTTTGTCTTCAATAGTGCTGGCCCTAGGGAGATGTCAGGGCTGCTGAGGTGGAAGAGCAGTGCTATATGCATGTGCATCAGTGGTAACAATTGCAGAGGGTTTACTGTCATTGTGCCTAGAGTTATTTGGCACTGTCCATCCTTTGCTTATGCTACTGTTTAGTGCAACAGCTGTTTAAGGTTGCCACTGTTCAGATGGAATTACTGCACTTAATGGGATTTGAACATTTGCTGCCTGTATAGCTCCTTCAAGGCTAGGCTGGCAAATTGTGGCATTATGCTTATAAAACTTCCAAAGTGTATCCTGAGAGGTTGGGAGGGATCTGGGCTTTAATACTGCACACTGCAGTGAGGGAACTTTGCCCTCTCGCCCTTCTGGCTTCATCTATGTAGTAAACAACCAGGATCCATAATAATGTTTAGAACCCACGGTCCCATTAGGGCCTTGCAGAGCTACCTTCAGCATCAGGTTTGAGGCTTGACTTGCTTTTCCTGTTTTGCAGAACTATAGCTGCAGAAGGCACCTTAGGTGGTCACCTGCACCACTCTGTCACCCCCAAACAGGGAAGAGCAGTATCTGTGGGCTATTCCCCAAACAGGGAAGAGCAAGTCTTGAAAGACATTTCCAATCCATTTCTATGCTTTGCTATCTTTATTGCTAGGAAATGTTTCCTAACATCCAAATGAACATTTTTTGGTATAAATTAAGCCCATTATTTCTTATCCTACTGTACAAGTAATAAGGAGATTGGGACATGCTCTATTAGCAGCCTTTTACTTATTTGCCCTTTAAGTCTTCTTTCCTTTTGGGCAAACTGCTTTTCAGCTTGTGGATGACTTCTCCTGACCCTGTGAAAGCTAATGAAGAAAAGCAAAATTCTGCACTGCAGGCATACATTCACTATGCATAAGTCCACACTTCTACAGGAAATAGATCAGTGATCTACTGACTGAAAAAGGTCAAAAACTACAGGAGCAATTGTTGCATTCTTTCCTCACAGGCTGATAAGATTTTCTCCTCTCAGCATTCTCATTGCTGTCCTTTGGACACTCTCCAACTCACTGATACAGTTGTTCAGGTGTGGTGCCCAAGGCTGGACAGAGACAGAACTCAAGCTGGCAAATTGGACAAGTAATCTGGAAAAATCCTGGATTCAGTAGGGAGGAATGCCTACACATAATCTATGTATCTACAAATCTATGAATGATCTACTGCATTAAAAAATAGGTTGGTGAACAAGTGACTTGGTAGCAGTTTTGCAGAAAAGGCTCTGGCAGTTACAATTAAGTATAGTTTACCATGACTTAACAACATCATGCACTTGCAATATAAAGAAATATCACACTGGTATGAATATAAGGAAGTACCATCTGCAAAATTCAATTTGCRAGCTGCATGAAGCAATTCCTTCTACTCCGTTCAGCAATGAAAAGGCCTTAATTGAAATACTAAGTCCACTTCTGGAAGACTAATGCAAAAAATGCTTTCAACACTTAAGCTTACAGGTTTTTCTCTCTGCTGAGCAGAAGAAAAAGCTTTTCTATGTCTGCTTCTTATAAGTAATATAATTAGAATAACTTCCTGTTACTTCTTGTTTTGTGCTGTGACCTTTCTGATTTTATCCCTACATATTTGTGCTTGTATGCTTGACCTTAGTATGCTGGTCTAGTTTCCTGTGGCTACATTCAGTAAAGCTCTAGTGATTTAGCAATATTGGTCTCTTGCTGTTCTTCCAGTTTGTTTTCCAAATTAGGACAGTTTGCCTCTGTGCCCTTAGTATTTTTTTAAGGAAACACTCAGTCTTTAAAACTCCTTTATCCAGCCTCCCAGGAAACCTCATCTACCAGTTCTCCCAATTAACTGAAGTCTGAAATAAAATTCCTCCTTTCTAAACCAAGAATAGCTAATACTGTCTTTGAAACCTTCTTCTCTTCCTTACCTCTCTGTCATTGCAATCTGTTCTAGCATGGCCGAACCTGTGTTTGCCTTCCAGTTTCCAGAGATGGATGTCCTCCTAGAAAAACAAACCAAAAACATAACCAGAACATGAAAATACATTCCTACCCCCTCCTCCCTCTTACTGAGGCCCTCATTCTTGACTCAGGGCTTGTACAGGAGGGGATGTGGTGAGCTTCTTCCTCACAGGAGTCTTTCCAAATCTTGCCTCAAAAGCCCTCCATACAGAATATGTTGTTCAGACTCATAAAAAAAAATGAGTGAGGGGTTAGAGAAACCTCCAAGGTTATTTGAGCCCATGTCCAGTGGACAATCAGTACTAGCTTTGCGAGTACTTTATTTCTTTATGCGTGAAGCCCAGGAGAGCTCAGATACCCATAGAGGAACTCTAGGATAATCAGCCTTGTCTTCTGTAACAGTAGCATCCTCTCTTCCTGGAAGAGCTATTCTCCAGGCAAATATTTGACTGAACAGTTTCAGAAATATCAGCTATAACATTCTCGCTGTCCCTGACTGTGACTTAATTTGTACTACTGGCACAGAAAATAAGATTATATCTTCTCTTCCACTGGCTTTTTGCGGGACTTTCAGTGGCTCACTCTGTCTGGACTCAGAGAATTTATAATTATAAAATGACTGGACTTTCCCTAGTGCAACTGACTGTTAATTTCCAAGAAAGATACTGAGAAATTCTAGGTTTCACCATCATCCATCAAGGGGTAAACAACTTCTTTCCCCTGACCTTAGGCACAGGGAAGATCTTGGACAGGTTGCTGTGACAATAGTATGTATATAGCCCTGGTAGAATGTACAAGCTAGGACAAGTCCACATGCCGAAAGGATAGATCCAAGGTCTATCTCCATGTTGCAGGAGATTTCGGTAGTGACTTAGGAAGGGATTGATCATGAGGGGTGATCCAACGCTTCAACAGGGTGTTGTGGAAATCCTCCCTGCCTGTTCTGTCACCTTTTCAACAAGATGTAGAAAAGAGACTCTGAAATCTTTGTTCATTAAAGACTATGTGAAAGAGTGGAGATTACTGATGTCCTGCTGAAATGTACACCTGAATCTTTACAGTTGACTACCAAGAGTTTACCTTCGCCCTGGTGAAGGACACCCYGGTGTTCATTTTTCCTTTTCTCTTCTAACCTGACATGTATAGTTGCTGTGAAATTTAAGTGGACTTTATAACACATCTTTTAAGGAATGTCCAGGGGGGCGAAGGAGAATGTTTACTGTGTCATATAGCTGACTTTGGTGCTTGGTTCTTTTCACCCAACATGCATCTTCTTGCCTTACTTTCTAAGCAAAAGGATGGATTTTCCCACAAGCTTTGATAGTCATGAGCCCTTTAATCRTGTAAGTACAGTGTTCAACTCTCAGCCTCTCTTTTGCTTTTTACATGTCCTGGTTCTTAGGATTATGTTGCTCAGTTCTTCAGTGAGAAGCATTTTTCATTAATATATAGATCCAGAAAATTGCCATATAGCGGTAGATGGCATCAAAATCCCATTAGTACTGATGAGAACTTCCAGAGTTTTGTTACTTACAAGATGATTAAATATCAATGTTTACAAGATGTATCTAGAATACTGAATATAAGCAGTTGAGTTGTCCCTAAGAAAACCTAACCACAGCTGCATAGTTTTAGAAGGAAATTTGGCCTGAAAAACCTCCAGAAATAAGAACTCTGCTGTAGCAGTTGTTCTGATTGGTGTGACTTGTTTACGCCTCTCTATTTTCTGCCCAAGTACAATATTGGGCATAACACATAAAATATTTCTCTTAGGTGTATTCCAAACTGTTTCTAAATGGAAAAGCTTCACCTGAAGCCATTCTGACCAATCACCAGCCTCTGTCAAGATCACTTCCTTCTCAGCATGACAAAGCAATTCCAGTTTGAAGTGTGCCATCAAGTTCTTTCTCTTCTCTACCCCCAAATCCCCCATTTTTATTCAACCTGAGGTAGAAAAGAAGATTGAAATCAATGGGGTTTCCTTAAGGATGCTCTACTTCCAACCCCATTTCTGCTAGGGACTCAGAGCTCATCCAATCATCCTAAATGCTGAGAGGCCATATCAGTACACAGACATAATCTTAAATGAAAGGACCTAAGGTTTTAGGCATTGGTATCTCAAGTAGATTTGTAGTCTAGACACCTGCAGCATTGCTTAGGATAAGTGGACAGACTTGCAGATCCTTGACTGTTGGTGTCCTGTGTTCACTGTCTTTCAACAGAGCCATTTCAGTCTAAAAGTATTATAGAGRTTTCTAGCCCCCTGAAGAGTGCATGGCTACGAACCACATTTGAGGTGACAAAAACAGAAGCCATGCCCATGAAACCAGAAGGAAAGGGTATGATCCTCTTGCTAAAAGCTGATGGAAAGACTGTCCCATGCCTGATAATCAGCAGCTGCTGGTAACCTAAGGGGAACATTTCACAAGCCTTAACTGGCAATGGTCCCGCAGCTAACCTCTAGATGGGGAGAGGGTGTATAATTTCTGCCCCTGTTTTTCCTGCCACATGAACAATATTCTTGTTTTCTCCTCACCAGTATTACAATTTCGGTCAAATACATTCAGTGGAATTATAGGCATGTATCACATGTTGCTTATCTGCTGTTTTGAGGATGGCCCAAAGCAGGGGCTAAGTGGGTGTTTGTTAGTAGTGTAAATCTGGAGTCACTGCACTGAAATCAATGGGAAACTGAACTCAGGCCCTGGGTCATGAACTGGAAGGAAGTGCATTGAGCATCTGTGAAGGGGAGGAATGCATGAGTCATTCTTCAGCATCCTCCCTCTGGCAGATGCTTGGTGCAAAGTAAACATATTCTGTAGAAGTTCAATACACAGTTCTTTCTCAGAAAGAAGGGGACTTTTAAAGCCTAAATGTGTGGGTGAAGGTATAAAAATATTGGGTAGATTCCATGGCTCACGGATCAAAGCAATTCTCCGTTGGTCTGACGCTACAGCAGATGCTGTGATTGCCTTTAAGGCCGAGATTTGCTAGCGTGACTCATGATTTTGGGTGTTCTATTTGAGACACCAGTGAGAGCCCTGATATTTTGGGTGCTTTTACTTCTGCCCTCTGCCACAGTAGGGACTTATTTATACCATAGAAATAATCTCTTGTTCTGTCTGATGCTGGGACAAACTGATACCTTCCAGAAGGAACAGCCCACAATCAGACTGACTCCACAGCTCTCCCAAACTCCCTTCCAAAAATGGCTCTCTCAATATAAATACACTTTCTGCACTTCCAAGTCACTCAGTGAATTTTGCTGTATTTTTTTCTTCGCTAGTAAGCTTCAGTTCTCATTAAGGTGTTTCCCATTCATAGCTTTTTAGTCAGTTTCTCAAATGAAAACATATTTCATTTAGCAAAGCATCATTTGCACAGCTATATTCCCGAGTGGGATTAGCCCTTCATATGACTGCTTTCCTTCCTCAATCATCTGGTATTACTTTTGATCTCTGTCTGGATGAACATGTGGTGAGTGTGAACAGTAAATGGCGAGAGGGTACGGTTAGGCTAACTGGGCCTTTGTTTCACTTAGAGACAGACTGGGAGCAGACTGTGGAGCCAGGGTTGGGTGGATTGGCAGAGGTAGGGAATTTTAATGGATATATTAAACCTTCCTTTGACCGATTTGAGCCAGGYTGTGCATGTGACGCATAACCTGGCAACTATTAGGCATCTGTGCTATTGTAGACCTGATCAGATTTAAAACACATTTTCTCTCATCAGGTTCACAGGAAGTAGCTGAATGTGCCACAATCCTACCCATGAAGAATGCAGCTCAGTTATTATCAAGTTTATTTAAATACCTTTGTGCTAGGAATTTGACCAGGAATTTTAGGCAGCTATAGTTGAAAAGTATGTGATCATGTACGCTTGATTATCTTACTTAACTCTTTTTGCACTGTAGCTATGGCCTGAGGGTTTATAAACATGGATCTAAAACTTGTAATATTGTGAATCCTGGGTAACATATGAAATCTCTCTGGTGACCTGAAGAACATACTGCCAGAGCTATCCACTTATCTTGAATTTTGTGGCCGAAGTATTTCTGGAGGAGCTGTGTTAATTTGCTTTTCTTGTCTACTGGTTTGCAGGAAGAAACAGGTGTTTCACGGAGCCATGCAGTTACATCTTTAATTGCGCTCAATGACTGCTGAAGTTTGGCTGAACACTCTTCAATTTTTTTAAACACATCAGTATGTGAGGGTTGTTTCAGGCATGAGAGCCCCCCCTCCCTGCTGCTGCCAGCTTCGGTGCCAGTGAGGCAGGAGGCCTGGCATGGCGAGGAGCGAGGCTCCTGGGCCTCCCACCTGGCCGTAGCTCTGAAGGGAATGAGGCAAACCTCAATCCTGGGCGCTTGCATGGCTGCCTCTGTCGTCAGGTGTTGCCTCCGGAGCAGGCGGTCCCTCATGGGTGGCCGCCTTGGTGCCATCTCCCTTGCCGCCCTGCTGAGCAGGGAGGAGCTCTCTGGGCACCTATAGGAATGACTCACCTTCTCCTTCCCCTCCCTTGTACGTATCTACAGGCATATGCACAAAATGCCTGCAGAAATCCTGCTTGCTGGCCAGGCTGTGGCTAGTTGTACCGGTGCCGTCCACTCCTCGGAGCTTCGTGTGAGCTCAGTGCCATGAGCTTGGGCCGGGTACGAGTTAAAGCTCAGGATCGCTGTGGATTGGACACTGGGGGTCCCCATGGCTTGCAGCCAGCTCTTGCAAACATGTTGACCACCGGATGTTGTTGAGCCAACCCTCTCTTTTGATCGTGCCCCCGGGGGATAAGGGACCCACTAGAGGGCGCTGGAAGCTGGAGGATTTTGCTAAACCGTTGGMAAAGAGGAGCCCTTTCGCAGCAGGAGGTAGAGAGTGATGGATAACGGTGGAGCATGGCTTTTATCGAGGGAACTAACCAAAGCTCAGAAACAGGTAGGGAGAGATTTACCTTCCAGAAACAATGAACTGACAGTGAGTAATGGTGAAGGCAGAGGGATCTGGGTTCAGCGGAGGGAAAGAACAGCAGGGTTAGTCTTCAAGGAAATTAAGTCAACCTCCCACTCCTGCCCAGAGCAGACACCATCTGAATCACATCCACCACAATATCTCTCCAGCATATTAGCCCCCGGCTCACCCCAGCACAGCCACGCACTCACATGTAAGCCTTGTAATTGCTGCCGATTTTCTGGATTCGGATGTCGTACTTGGAGTCGATGAACGGCTCGGTGGTGGCGTAGGTTTTTGCCATGGCTACTATGCTAGCCACGTCTCGGAAGTCATATTGGCTCTCAACTTTGACCTTGATTGCCAAAATCCCACCAAGAAGTGACAAGCACAAAAGGAACAGGAATACTTGGTGAGAAGACGCCATCTCAGTGTCTGAATCACACAATGCCAGTTAAAAAACACACACATGGAGCTGAGAACAGAGCAGAGACTGCCTAATTTGAAAAGAGACATTATCCAGGCAAACCGAACCCAGAGCAAAATGACCACTTTCTTCTTCCCTCATGTACAAGCCCTGGTAAACCTGACTCCAAGAGAGCAGCTACAGCTTTGTCCAGATGGCTTTTGCTAATGCTCATTAGGTTTATGATGCTTCAGAAGCATATTTAATCTCTTAAGGGGCATTACTTCATTCAAGCTTTGGAACTGCTGTTTCCCATATTGGGATGGTTGAGAACAGATTATTTTGGGTGGTCAGGAAATAGAAACCAATGCTATAAAATAGACAAGAGAGCTGGTTGTCTGCCACTTCCAGTCTTCAGTTCCCTGCCATTTCATGTCACCTCCGTCCAGCTTTTCTTTGAAGAGTGGTGCAGGCCTCCCAGTTGGAAGCAAGTACTGAAGGAAAAGAATACCTCTAGGAGAGTCTGTGATTCTTGGGGAGATCTGTGAGCACAATACTATGGACATGTGTGTGTGAGGGGGTAGCTGGCAGGGGGTTAGACTGCAATCACACTTGGCAATGAGAGGGCGGTAAGCTATGAACTGGAGATTTCCTGAAAAGTTAGCTTTTCTCAGATTTGTATTCATTTATGAGAAACACTCTGAATCTTATCCAAAA
>NW_028186868.1:432564-619722 GCF_003343005.1 Rhea americana | reverse complement strand
CTAACAATATAATCAAATTGCTGCCAAAGCTAATGCAGTAGGAACAGGAAAACTGAACAAGCAGGTAACAAGAGCATGACAGACAACATGACCTCATTCATCCTATCAACCACAGCCTTTAGTCTGTTAGCAAAAATCTGCTTGGTGCATTGGAGAAACCCTTGAAATTCTTGTCCCTCAATGTGGGACGGATGCTGGAAGGGTGGGTTAATTGGCAATAAAGTGTCCAACACTGTGTGAAGAGTGAGCAAGTGAATGACTTTACGTATTACATAGGCTTTGTATTTTGGCAATACTTACAAGCCACTGTTGGGGACTACAACCCTGCTTTGCTAAGTGCCTACACAATTGTAAAGCCAGACAGTCTCTGCCCCAGAAGAGTTTTGCAGTTGCGTCAGTACCTGTGTTAAAGGAGGGTGATGCCAGACTATGTGGAGCCGGCTGAAGGAAACACGTGTGCCTTGGTATTTGGTATTTCTTTGCAAAGAACAAACACGTGGTTTTATATGTCTGCCTCCAGCCATGAGAGGGCAGGAGCCATCTGCAGTAGAAAACTGAGGACAAGRTTGTTGCTAACCTGCAGCTGCTGTATTGCTCTATTTATACTGATTTATTTAAGCTCCAGAAGTAAAAGAAACCAGGGATGTAGCCACATTGCGCAGGAGCAGGGCGGAGAAGCTCTTGAGACCTGGGCAGCTTGTGGGGAAGACAAAAAGTGTAACTGATTTGACTCACGACTCTTTCTAGATGCCCCAAAAGAAAAAGGAGTCCAGATCTTAATTTCTCCCTTTGCCCAATGCGCATTATAGGATTCCTCCCTTCTGTTATGGTGGTGGAGATCTGTGAGAGTTGTGGTCTCATTATTCAGGGCCTGCTGAGAGAAAGAGCTGAGGGAGACTACAGTTGTCTGTGTGAGGAAAAAAAAAAAAGAAAAAGAAAAAGGGAAATAACAAAAACAAAGGGGAAGTGTAAAGACGCACACTGTACACTCACCCAGGAGCTTTGCTGCTCCTCTCTGTGCCTGAGCAGGACGGAGCGCCTTTCCCGGCTACACAAGGGCTGGTGGCCGGGCAGGGTGGAGTGGGCACACAAGTGCCAGTGGTGATCAGGACAGAAGGGAGCACCCCCTTGCCAGGGGCACCCCAGCCTGGGGAGGGCTGGCAGGGATGGGGACAACACAAGCAAGCCACATGGAGGCTGGGTGTTTTTGTCGTGCTGATAAGAACAGTGCTGGGCTGAATGACATCAAGCAAGAGAGTCCCACCCAGATGAAGTGATTGCAGACCACGCACTGGATGACAACATGTTCTCCCAGACCCTTTGGCAATAGGAAAAGACAAAAGCCATTATATAATGACCTACTTGGAACAAGGACATGTGTGGGATCCCAAACAAAGTGTTGCACTTGTGCAATAGATTTCTCTAGGCCCCAGCTGAAGTGCTTGCATTCCTCACTCAGGGACATTTGTCCCAGAAGTAGAGAAAGGAATGCCATTTCCTTTGCAGGCTGGAATTAGACCAGGTTGCTCTTGCTCAAGAAGAATTATATATTCATCTTGTCCAGCCAGGCTTTCCCTCAGGAAAGTGGGGTGCAAAGGAAAAGAAGAGTCTATTTGTTCTTCCTCTCACTCCCTTCTCTCCACATGGGGAGAAGGTAGAAGCACATGAAGGCGTTTTTTTCCCAGTGGGCCTGGGGATTTTTGACTGGGTAAATAGGTAAAGAAGCGGGATCTTACAAGAAACACAAAATAAGAAATGAAAACCAAAGGATATAACTCCCACAAAGCTACATTGGTACACAGGCCCCTGGAAACAGCTCTGCCATCTTTCCTGACCCATGCTGGAGTCCTTCTTGCAGGCTTTTCAAGGAGAAAGCACCTCAAAGAATTTCCCACCTAGGAGATCATGGCCATTATTTCCCACAAGGCATCAAAATAATCACTCCACCAAAACTGAAATCTGAGACTTTTTGGTTAATTGTTGGAGACAGCCAAATTTGACAAAAATAACAACTGTGTCCTGGGTTAATGCTGGTTTAGTCCAAGATGCAGTTATTACTCATAAACAGGAAGCACTCAAGTTACAGTCAAATTAGATTTATTTTCATGTCTTATCTATCAAGTCCTCCATTTTATTAGCTTTCTACTTTTACATTTTTTATAATTCATTTCTTCCTGCCTTGTAACCCTTTTACACGTCAATAAAATATCCATTCTAACAGGAGAAAAAAACCTAGTGATCACTAAAGGCAGGGTGGATGTGGTGTGACGCCAGAGGGCATTAGTTAAGGCAGGATCATTAACAGTCATTCTAGAGCAAACAGTTACCAATTTACCTAATGAGGGATAAATCTATCTTCTAAAATGGCAGGTTGGCCAAAATGTGAAAGTGTAACAAGTGAAAGAAGTTGGAAAAATCAACAGGAAGCCATTTTTCTCTCTTTCTTTCTCTCCCCTCAATTTTTTTTTTGCACCCTTTTAAGAATGAATGCAGTATCCCATTAGCTGCATAGAAGAGAGTAAACAGTGAGTGCAAACACAGCCCTTGCCCTATGGGCCTGTTTGCTTAGCTGTGCTGGCTGTTTGATCAGCAGTAGACTCATTCTAGAGGAATCAGCTGCTGTTTGCTATAGAGTTTTAGTGACCTGTTGTGAAGACTTTGGGCCAGTGTGTTGACAAATGCCTTTTCTGAGTAAGAAAGCTCCCTGGGATAGTCCTGACTTCCATTCTGGCTTTCTTCTCTTAACTCCGGTACAGTCTAGTTCCACAGCATGCTCCCTGTTGCTGCATTGGGTAGGGGAGTTTGGCCGTGTCTTTGGATACATACTCACACAGATGTGACTGTCCTTGATGGTGGCATTTCATAGGTTGATACTATGTGACCTGAAGCTTGTGCTCATTCCTGTCCCTCTCTTTCCCAAAAGACATTAACCCTGCTGCCTTAGCCTGGAGAGTAGCCTGTCTTGGCAGTACACAAGTGAATGAAAGACCAGCAGCAGAGGAACAAGCCCTTCCCACGGCTGTGCAGGGCTCTAGCTGCTCAGCCAAAAACAAGGGAGAAAATTGCAACAAACACTTCTGTCTCATCCCTGCTGCATTTCTGAAGAGTGTCGACCTTCTTTGGAGGCCTTCTTGCAAGATAGGATTTTCAGGGTCTGTAAAACCCAGCTTGGATATATCCATGGCAGTCTGAGCCACTCTGACATCTATCTGAGCACAGGCTTTTGTAGTGCAAGATCTGGGCAAGGATTTTCGCTTCCTCTGTCTTGTAATTCCCAAATCTGTTGCCTGTTGCTCTACTTCTTGTGTAGTCTTGTACATCTCAGATGTTCATGGACACTAGGATCCCATGGCAGTGGCACTCCTCTCTCATCTTTAGCCTAAGCACAACAGATACTGCCTCACTGTCTCCTTTTGCTTTCATTAATTATGTGGCCACATGAAAAAATAGTCAGTCACCCAAAGTGGCATAATTATAGTAGTCCACCAGGGCTGCTGTAGCCTTACCTCTCTGAGTGTCATCCAGAATTAACTCTGCCTCACAATTTAAACCCACAGTACTTCAGAGATGGCTTGCAGAAGCAGTTTCTGTATCCGAATTGGTTTTAGAGGCAGGTTCACTTAGAAGGTAAGTGTACAAGGCTGAGCTGGGGCAGGGCTTGGCTCTGTGGTGTTTAACCGTGTCTTGGTAGGCTTGTGAAAAAGGCACTGTCTGAATGTCTGCAGAGCAAACTGCATGACAACATAGAGCTTGTGTGTTTTAATCCATCTTGACCTGATCTTAGCCTTTCTGTAGTAAGTTTGCTATTTTGGGATAACTAGTCTCCAGAAATGGCTCTGCACAGAAGGTTTCATGCGTGTCTCCTTCCCTCTGCCCCCTTGATTATACTGCCCTTCTCAGAAAATACTAGATCCAACCAACTCACATTCAGTTTAGGCCTAACTTTGACCCACCTCAAAATAATAAAGATACACTTCAGTCTGCATTTTATTTATTAACCTCAAACTGAAGTTCTCCAAGAATTTCACAGTCTTTAATGCATTAAGCCTTACAGTCCCTACTAACTTTCTAATGAAGAGCTGCGATCAGCCACATGTCTTGGCAGCTTTGGTCCCAAGTACCCTGGATCAGTCACAGTTTTCTGCATCCAGGAAAAGGTTACAGACTTATATGCAAGAAATTGGGATGTTCCTGCTATTTTCAAGATGGGTGGTACCTCCTCACTCATGAGTCAGTGGGAATGCAGTGATTGGGCTGCTTTGTTGTGAATATTGTATGTCAAGTCATTATTTTTCTTCTGAAAAAGAAAATATTTGTTCCTTGACAAACCAAGGCAGCCCTTTTCCCTTCCTTTCCTCTTTAGTACATTGGATTTTCAAAGCTCTCACTTTTAGAACATTCTATTTCCAGTCTCGAGAGAGACAAGGTGACGAGTTGTCCTTCCTGATAAAAAGCCTGTGGTATTTTTACATTACATAGTGGCTCTGTTTAGTTTGTACTATATTTATACAAAAAAAAAAAAAAAAGATGAAGAAGAAGAAGAAGTCTTTCCCATCCAGTAAGAGAGAAAATAACTCTGACCACATTATTATGAACAACAAGTTTTTCTTCTACAATGTAATAAATTCATCTGAGCTAGGATTTGTACTGGGGAGGTGTTTTCATAATTATGGGGCAGGAATGGATAGGAGGTGACTCTTAAACTGACCTAATTATAAAGGTCTAAAAATAAAGTAAGAGTAGCAATACATATATATTTATATAAATATATATAAGCCACATGAATAGGAACTGTTTTTCTTCTCTCTGTGATCTGGCAGTTGTTTCCTTCCCATGAGCTGACCAGGAAGAGGTGAAGAGGCTTTTTGAGTGAATTTGAAGTGCTGAACTCTTCCTGGGGCACTTTAGGGTCATATTAGCATGCAAATTGTAGATATTAACGCACTCAGAGCTTTATTCCTTGCAAAGGGCTCTGGCATTATGATGTCTGGAGTTAGGAAGAAGTGTTATTCCTGTAGTGCCCGCTCTTTCCAACAGAGATGCCCCATCTGTGTCTGGGGAAGGTAGGTCTTCAATAGGCTTTAACTGCCCAATGTTTAAAAAATGCCTCCATCTCTTATGAAGTGCTGGGCATACAATAGCTTGGTTGAATCTTGGGAAGGATGTCTTCTCTCAGTGTCCATCCATAGCTTCCCTGGAAGAGTTCTTGGATACTCTTGCCCCATGAGCCTGGGGAACTTAAAAATAGCATGAGAAGGGTCTTCCTCTGCTGACTCCATTGTAAACCATTTTTCTAAGTAACATTTCTGCTAATGTATCTGTACTGATACTGTACTGGACAAGCTCACTGTATGAGCTTCCAGCGCCTGCTAGAAATGGGGTGACTACAAATTTTGGAAGGGGGATAAAGGTGGTCATGGGAAGGGCTGAGGGGCATATGGCTCCTGTAGACGAGTAGATTGTTTGAGGCCCCTTTGCCTCCCTGGGAGAAAACTCTTCTTAGTGCCTCTGTTCAAGTCAACAGAGAGGCTGTTGTTTCTGAATTTCTTAGTGGAAATTTCAAAAGATGCCTTTTATTGCAAATTTATTTTCTTCATCTCCATCTATACCTTACACACAAGCACCACTTGAGAAAAGCATTTTTATCACTAATGGTATGCTGCTGTCCCTTTTGGTTCTGACCTTGAATATTAACTGTTCCTCATACAAGATAAAGACAATCAACAGAACCTGTTTCTTACAAGTCCTAACAGAGTTATTTTTTTATTTTGGTTTCAGGACTCTCTATTCATCCTTTTGTTTAAAAATACGATGAGTGAGCTTTGTGAAAATGTGAAAACAAAGGATATGTGAAAATAAAAGTCTGGCTATTATATTTTTGCTCTTTCCAGGCATTATAATAAAATAATATAAATGCTCAGCACTTCTTATAGCACCAAGATCTTTATGAACATGAATTAGCAGTAAGTATCAGGTATAATCTGTGTTATAATCTGTCTGGTTTATAATGGAGAGAAACTGAAGAAGAGTAACGAAATGACACAACCTCCCTGTTAGCCAGTGGTGGAGCTTTTTGGGGAAGAGGCCTTTTCTTTGTCCTGATAATTTCTGGCTCCTGGCCACTACCTCAGTACAAATAAAGAATAACAGTGTCTGGATTTCCTGTCTTTGCTCATTCTTCTAAGTCTTGGTGCCTCCCATTACATGTGATTTTATTGTTAATAGAAAGAAAAATGTAAGTACTTCCTTGACAATTTCTCTTGGTAATAAGATTGTAATCTGAATGCTCACATCCTTTGAAGCACCCATTACAAGCGTAGGTACAAGGCTTGCTGTCTTGGCATCGTTTGCTGCAGTAAGTACTATTTTTAATACTCACATGTGTACTTTGGCTAATAGGTTAGTTATTTTATCCTTTGTTTCTTCACTTAGTGCTTTTGTACAAAATATGACCCGCCGCAGGTGCTTTGTTAACATTTGCTCTCTTAGGCTCATCCAAACCAAAAGCAAACCTCTCTTTCCATATTACACATAATTGACAGCTAAAGACTTGTTATTTCCTTCTATCATCTCCACTTTTGAAGCACAATGCAAAGAAATCCTTTAGCTGTCTGCAATCTCCTTATCATCGTTGATTATTACTTTTAAGTTAGGATGGTTAAAATTACCATTAGGTCTTCTGGAAACTTTCCTTTTCTGAATTACTTAAAAAGAGGTTTTTATTATTACCTATGGCTTTTGTTTTTCCAGTATGTCCATAGTTCTGCTTATCTATATTTATCTTGCCATTTTCTGTGGTGTCTTTCTATTAGCCCACYTTGGGCTTGAACACCATTGTCTTAAAAATAAAATAAAATTAATTCCTGCTACTTGTCTCTTAAACCAACCAACTTGCTCTTTACTTTATTTTCACTTTCTCTCTTCCTTTTTTTCACTCTGTGCAGTGAAATGCAGTGTGACTTCAATAAGACTGACTTAATTACTCTCAATTTTCTTTCAGACTGTTTGTGGCTGGAGAAGCGCCCAAACTAAAGCCATAAAGTCAACAACCCTTCCTTGTCCATCTACTGAACAGAGCAGTGTTAAAACTCTATGCCCAAATCCACATCCAGACTTTGCTGGTAGTCCCTAATTTCATAATGGGCTAAAGTAAACTTGGCTTCAGACCAGTTCTTTATTCTAGGATGCTGGCTGTCAGCCTATCTTCATTTGGAATGACCTCCTACATAACCCCCTTGTACTATTGCATACAATTGTAACTGAAGTTTGAACAGAAACCTTCTTTCCCTATAACTCATGACAGCAAAAAATCAACCTCATTAAAGAATAAAAGGTAAAATAAACAGGGAGGTAGAAGAAGATCTGATGTCTACTACAGAAAACGACAGCTGAATATTCCGCTGAGAGAAGTGTTGTCTGAAAATATTGGTTAAATTGGGATATTTTCCTCTGATTCTGCCTCTAATTCTTAGTGCACAAGAGAGAAACATAAAGCTCTTCCTACAGTACAGGTGAAATTGCAGAGCAGTCAGGGAGATCCAAGATTACAGTTAGATCAAGATAACTCCCAGGGCCTCAGGGAGCTTAAAACCTTTCCTGAGAGGGAGCGTAAGATTAGGTCTTCCTCGTGGCTTGTGCTGATTTGTCTGATTTTGCTAATGAAATCATTCTCAAGGACATCCTGGGGACAGCACTAGGCTTTTTGCATGTACTCTAACACATTGACACCTCCGCCTGTTTAATATACGGAGCTGCAACATTTTAACATAGTTTTCCTGCTTATTTAAATGCTTGTTCTTTGATGCTGAGAGCCAACTCCACCACTTGCCAGGGATCTGAGCCCACTTCCCTTCAGGCTGCTACCAGCCAGACAGGGGAACGTTGCAGCCACTGCAAGAAAGATTAGGAGAGCTTCTGTGTGCAATACAGGAAGCCAGAAAAGACTTCTTTATCCAGAGCTTGAGCAAACAAGCTGTACCAAGCTTAGGTCTGCATACCCACATAAAATTTTCAGAGAAAGAGAGTGTGAGGCAGTGGGAAGAAGGCCTGTCGGTTTTAGGGAAACACGGTGACAGGGATATATCCTACAAACTTTATGTAGCACCCATCTGGATTCAGAGATGATACATCAGATTTTCCTGCTTCTGGAGAAATCATGTTTTAGGCAGACAGAGCATGGTTTGATGAAAGGTTTATGCAAAAAGGAGGAGGCTAACATACAGCAGGAATGTACAGGTGTTGTCTCATTGAAGGGAGCCCAGCCACCCCAAGAAACAGGAGCTGCTCATTCACTGAGGGAATAAAGATCCCAGGGAGCCTGGGAAAAACAAACAGGTCCTTCTGGGCAGGGAATTGTTTTTCAGGATCCCTTGGCAGGCAACCAGCTGCTCTGCTTTGTAAGGTCTTGTTCTTCCTCGGAAGGAGTGAAAAAATAACTGAGGAGTTCCCATTTTATTGAATAAAGTCACTGTAATGTGGGCAAAAGACCAGTGCTGCTGCTCCTTGTTGTGAGAGCTATGGGGTGCAGACTAGCTGCACATTACGGGTGCTTGAATAAACAACATCACCTCTTTCAGGAGAGTATAAACCATATAAAATACAGGCCTAATGACTTCAGCCCATCCAGCTTTTCTCTCACTATCCACAACCCTCCTGCCCCCCCCCATCCCAGACTGCCTTCAACCCCATACACTGCCTGTCTTGAATGAGCGACAGCAGAGGAAGACCTTTTCTCCCACAGGAACAGCCAGTGCAACCCAGATAAGCTGTAAGAAGCCCCTTCACTGAGTGGCCATGTGCAAGAAACAAGTCACAGTGATGCTATGAGACATATATATCTGTTTCCTGAGCTATATATGTTTTTTTCTTTTACTTACCTTCCCCATTCCAGCATGAGCATGTCCCAGTTTGACCACTACAGGGAAATTCGGGGTTGTCAGCTGAAAGACAGAAGAAAGAATTCTTCATTAGCATTTCTTTCTAGCCATTGTATTTAAAATGGGTTATTTTCATTTTAGTAGCTTTTATCCCCTGCCTAGCTGCCTAGACTCTGGTGGGAAAAGAAAAAACTCTTATAAGATCAAATAATGACAGTCCAGGTGGTAGGACAATGAGCAAATAGCTCTTCATAGGCCTTCATGTAATACTTAAATGCAGGCCAGGCAAAATTTGACCTGCTTATGCTACCTGACAGCAGTAACTTCAAAAGTCTTCTGTTTTTTGTTTTTGTATTTGTTTTTTTTTTCCTGTTGCTTTCTCCATTCTGAAAGGGGATATATACACTTATTTGTATGTAAAAGAGCTGCACCTACAGGCTTGAATATGTGAAAACTTTCAAATACTGAAAACATTTCAACCGTAAGAAAGAAGGTACCTTTTTTCCATATGAACTGCTTCACTCTTTAAAGTGAGTGTAACCAGTCCTTTAAAAGCTCCCATTCCCCTCCTGTCAGCAGTGGAGGGGGAGCAGGGTGAAGAAGAGGGAGAACAAGGGCCAACCCTTGGGTAAAACTCACGGAGTCCATCTATCCAAAGAGCCTCTCCCTCTCTCCTCTAACTTTGGGGCTAGGAGCGGGGAATAAAAGAGAACAAAGAAGGGTTGGGATCAGCTACAGAAATAGAAAAAATGATGTCATGTCTTCTTCTTCCTGGCTTGTGTGGTGTTTACATTGGGCAGGGTCCTGTCATCTGAGCCATGCAAGAACATCCTACTATACATGCAGGATTTTTTTCAACCAGGTGCTCTGACAGCTTTAAGTATCACTGCTGCTTTTCTTCCCCAGTTTCATGCTCATGTAGAGATTTATCCATACAGATCAGCTGAGAGATAATTTGCATGGACTTAGAGGAAGTGCACATACTATATGGGACAGCATAGTAACATGCCTAGCTGGTGGGAAGATGTAGACACTGCACCTTCCCTCTGTATCATTTGGTCTGTTTCTGCCTCTGCATTTGGCATCACCATCATCTCCACCTTGTCCTGTACTCCTGCTGCTAGTGATCCAAATGCTTTTCCTTCGGCATATAACAAGATATGTATTTTATTGCATATTTAATTTCTTCAGAGAATTTTTTTTCAAGGAACTTTTGTCTTTACCTAAATGCTTGAATTAATGAGCTCTATTCATTAAGCAGTTAACCTGGAGATCTGGCAATGGGAGGGAGTTGAATTTTGACAGATAAATGGCTCTCCTATTTGTTTAAGTTTGAGAATAGATAAACAAATTGTTCTTGTGCTAATTACCAATTGTCTGTATGGACAGGCAGGCGCTACGCCCTAAAGATAGAACCATGCTGCTGTCTCCATCTGTGGCAGCTTGCTATAAATAACAAAATCAGTAATGAATGCTGAAATGTTTTGCTATTCAGCTGCTTATGTAAAGAAATGTCAGAGGACAGGGAAACAGTGCATCATGTTCTCAAACAACCGGTGTTACTCGTGAGGCCCTTCTTCTGGCAAAAAGCTAAAGGATTCTCTTCAGACAACCGAATGGCACACTTGGCTGCAATCTGTCACAGTCCCAGTGCAGGCAGTGACCAGCACCCACTATTTCAGAGGAAAGAGGCAAGAAACTGTGAAAGTTGGCTGTCCTAAAGCTCAATAGTTAAGAAAAGCATGTGTCCAGGCATGTGAGTATGTACTCAATTTCCCCTTCACCTCTCTAATTCATTGTAAGAGCTTGAAACTTAATTTATTACTGGCATACGTGAGTCAAAAAGAGGGCTGCACCTGAGGCTGACTGAAGATAGGGCTACAGAAGGACTGTGCCAGGAYTTTAATGCTGAAAGATGAAAGGTAACCTAGGAGTCAGGGCACCTGCTTAGGATCTGGGAGATCTGGCTTGATTCCCGGCTCCGTCATCCGTGCCCCATGCATATTATTTGAGCCAAAGTACTCGCTAAACTGAGCCTCTGTTCCCTGTTTGTGGACRGAGGAGGCCAGCTGTTCCCTGCCGCACAGGAAAAGCAAGCTGCATGTTGTGAGGCGTTCTGACACCCTGGCAAGGGGGCCAGAGAAGTGTGCTGCATAGATAGGGCTATATCACCAGCTTGGAGCAGCCTGACATAGGAAGCAATTGTGCTGATGTCCCATCCGTGGGCCTTACCTCGGGGTTTTGCTGAGGGAGTCTGGTTCAGATGTGGGGCCTGGGAGCGGGAAGCATCTGTTTTCCTGTGTACAGGCAAAGAAAGTTTGGGATCCAATAAACAACCCAAGTTTACTGCTGGCCTGATAGGAACCACAGGCGATGGCAAAGTTCTGCTAAAACCTCTCCCCTTCTCTTTTGTTCTAGGAAACACTAGCTCACCTTTCTCGGTAAGGCTTTGSCTTGTATCATATAGCTATGAGCCTGAGCATGCTGGAGTTGCAAGCTGTTCGGCTGGCTGTAGTGCACGGGGCTTGGGATGAGACACAAAGCTGGACTCTGGATGTGCAGCAGCCTCGCTGGGAAAGCTGCAGCTTGGGAGAAATGCTGACACATCGTTTGCCTGCATTCAATCACCCCCTGAAATTCCACACTGGAGTAATTTACACATACATGAACCTGTCTTACACAGGAACCAACAAGAGAGAGCAGCAAATATACTTTTTATAATGGGTTTATCTAGTGATAATAGAGTGTCCTTAGTGTATGCTGAAGTTAAGTGGAATTGAAAATTCTCAGCAGTCCACAAGGCCAGGCCCACTAAAGCAACCACTCCATAACCACCCAGTATGCGAGTTAGGAGGCAGTTGCTGAGTTGGTGTAAGCGGGCTGAACTCCAGTGCGGTAAATGGCCAGTTTCCACCAGATTCTCATCAGGACCTGAGTCCCATTTCTGTTGCTAATAAGCTGGCTAGCCAGCATACTTGGAAGCACACAGATGAATGAAGATGCTGAAGGGAGGGAGGATATATTATACATACGACTATGAGGCAATTCACACACATACCCACTGAGAAATCCTGGAAATAGCCACAATAGCTGCAAGAGCAGACCCTCAAACTGAGTATTTACACAGGCTTAGTCATAGATTTGCTGGGAAAGAAGACTCTTACAATCAAAGAATAACACTCAAGTTTAATAAGAAAAGCATGTTTGTAGTGAAATCATGCGAAGAAAAAAGTCTGGGTCTTTCTATGTGTTTGTTTATATTTTGTAAAGGCGCTCTCAGAGAAATGAGAAGAAACACTTTGATGGTTTTAAAATCTGCACAAACTGTTGACAACACTACCGCAGATGATGCTCAGTGGGTTTTGGGATGGGACTGTGACGCCACAGCTAGCTCAGTGATCAGACAAAGGATGTTAGTTCATATGCACAACTCAACCCTTTGAGTTAAGATCCTATAAAATTCCAAGATGTTTTCACAGAAAATTAAGATGAGATGGCAAGATTTACATACTTGCTTAGACTTTCACACATGAATTCTCTTGTTTAGAATCAAGCAGGAGTTTAAGTCTTGAATTAGAGACTCAATAAAACCATCTTTGGTATCAGTGAGGGGAGAGTCATGACGTATTTCCCACTTAAAACATTGTGATCCAACGCATGTCAATTTAGCCCCTGATTTTAAGGGCTATGCTCTGTTTGTAGTGTCAYTGCAAAGATAACTTTGCAGTTAATCAGTATTTTGGCACTGATGTGTAAAAGTGAGTGCCGGTATGCATACATTAGTCTCTATTTGAAAACACATGGCTGTAAACTATTACACTTTTCCTTACTCCCTGCCTCTCCTTTCCAACAAATAAAGCAGTTTTAAATACTTCTTGTAAATATATCAATATTGTCGTATTTATTGATGGTGGAGAACAGTTAAATACAAATGAATTTGCATAGAGTTATCTTAAACAAAATCTGATTTATCTCACAAATATTGTATTTTCCTTTTTTTGCTCTCCTGTGGCCCTCAAGGGAGATGCTGGTCTTCTGTCTGTGATTTTGTATAGTCTTGTAGTCTCTCTTTGTTTCCTTCTCCTATGCATAGTTTTGTACTTTAGTTCACATTATCTGTCTTATGGGATGTATTTTCAGATTTCAGTATTCCTCTTTCTCCTGCAAACTCTTTCCAGTAAATACTGAAATGCATAGTTCAGGGCACAGTGACATCATGAATGATATTAGGAAAGTTTTAGGGAGATGGGAAATGGAAATGTTAAAACTCTAGTCTCTTGGCATTAGTATTGTATAACTATAGTGCCTAGTGTCTTCAGTCAGGACTGAAGCTCCATTGCACAAAGTACTGCAAAATTTTTACCTCATCCTGCCCCTAGAAGTAACACTGTGAAGTTTTCAAGCTTTTATATTCTCCAATTGACCTTTCTATTMATTTTGCTATTTTTACTTGTATGATGACAAAGTCCATCCTGGGTGGGTATAATGGATTATTGGAATGCTGTTAATGCACTTGAAAGCTAAATGATCCTGATATATGTTGAAAGTAATGTGTGTGGAACTTGCCTGGTGTCAGTTAGTTGGAGGAGCAGTGAATATATATGATTTCCTATAAAAGCAAACAAGCTGATTCAAACCTAGAGGAAAGTCATTAAGTCATGGTAAAATGTCGTTATGCTTATGGAGCAATCTTTTTGAAAATTTGAGCTGAAGTTCAACCCTGATTACATGCTAGCCTTGCCAGACATGGAAAAGTTAGGGCTGTATAGTTGAATTGTGGAAAAGAAGCAGTATTGGTCYCTATTATTCACCTATTCATTAATGAGCTGATGTAATCACCAACTCCATGTAGAATGGCTGACTTTTAAGTTAATACTACAGCCACATGGATGTTCATGGTGACCAGTGCCAGTGAAAGACAAGTTCTTCCCCTCTGTTGTTTACCAGATTAGAAATAGTGTGAGAAACAAGCAATGATGGGAGAATATGTTGAACAGTAAGAGTTGCCAGCACTAACATCTGCGCTCTATTACAGACATGTGCTAGATTCCTTTAAAATACACACGTGTGTGTTCATTACTGCATTATAATTACAGCACAGTGAAGAACAATTCATTAGGTGGGGGAAAGAGGACCTATGCTTCCAAGCCAGCTGAAGAAAATCCCAAGAAAGACTAGGTATTCTCAAGGGTCTCCAGAGGAAGGAGGAGATAGGGTTTATCATGAGAAAAGTACTGACAAATTCTGACAGGAGGAGTTCAGTAACAGCTGGATCAAGACTGCACTGTATGACACATGACCAGAAACAGTATGGAGGTTGACAGATGGGATGCCRGTTGGAGTAAAGGAGTGTACCTTCTTATAAAAGAGGAGACAGCATCTCAAATTTGGATGGGACAAGCTTTATTAAGCTTGAGTAATGGGATCAGTGCTGTGGGCAAGACAGATGATTTTGACTGCAGTTTTTGGGTAGTATGTAGAGAAGGCTTGTAAAATGAAATGAGAATAGACACTTGATGCGAAGTGCTGTGAGACCAGAGGCCAGAGTTTTCGCAAGTGAGTGCAATAAGATTTTAGAGGTGGCATAAAGAATGGGCAAGAATGAGGTTGTGGTTTGCAAGGTAGTGGGAGAGGAATAATATTCAATAATATGAAGGAGACCTCAGTGTTGCTGGCCTGGGCATCTGTGAGAGCTATGGGAGGACCAGGAATGAGTGTGAAGCAAAAGGTTAGATTTAAGATGCTTTAGATAGATAGACATATACTTACTCCACTTAGCAGTAGAGCTGAGACCTCTAGCTTGTGATCGCAATGAACATACTGGSTAACTACAGGATATCAGATTGAGATACAGCAATAATGAATTTGTGATACTAATTGAAGTCAATGGCTTAGGACAAGAAGATCCTTTAGGATGGTAAAAATTATCTTTTAATCCTATCAYTGGTTTTAAAAAACATGACACAAAAACAGAAAACTCAGTAGCAACATGGCTAAGTTTCCACATCCTCATATAAGCAAACCACAAACCAATGTTCCAGGGCTCTTAACACTTGCTGTGGTTAGAATAGGCCACTGAAGTGGGTGGAAAGGGTTAAGCATGAAGTGGAACTTATTGTCATTAATTCTACCTCTAATATTACTTTAACTTTTAGTATTGGGACAGGATGTTTTGGGGTTCCCAGTGGTTCCACTCAGCATTTGGAGGATAAGCCTGTGAGTATTTTATGTTCCTCTCATTCCCTTGGAGTTTCAAGTGTGAGAGTTACACAAACAAATCCAGACAAGCAGATGCTCAGCAAAAGAAGTACTATTGTCAGTGGGGTTCAGACCTATATATATTCCCCCCAAGCATACATATGTGTGTGCATATGTATGTGTGTGCATACATGTCTATATGTGTGTATATATATATATATATATATATGTACACATGTGTGTGTGTGTGAATGCACACATCTAGTATTTCTGGCCAAAAAATCCCTATTGACATCTCTTGAAAAACAGGAAAGTCTTTTAAAGAGTGTTATGAGTACATAGGGATGTTTAATTTCTTAATGTGAGGGATGTTTAATTTCTTAATGTGTGGTGTTTGCTGAGCCAGGAATGCATTTTGCAAATGTAGTTGCCTTTAAGGAAGCCTCCAGTATTTTCTTACGTACTAGGAGTGTGAATACATCCCTCACACTCTTGACATTGAAGACCTGTTTCAATATTTTTTTTCTGGGTGCAATACGAAGAGGAAATGCAGAGTTTCCTCCTTCCCCCACCCCCCTCCCCGACCTGAACTGAGTATCTTTTTGCCACATTTTTCTCAAATTAAACCATTCCTTTCCAAATATAAACATACTGCAGCGGAAGAGATGGTGAACACCAGTGGTTGACAGGGTCGGGAATTCTCTGGGATTCTCTTTTGATGGATACCTTTGGGTAAATTGGAGTGCCTAAGCTGTCATAGAAGATACAGGAAGGAAATAGAGGAAGGAAACCTCCAGTTATTCTGAAGTTTTCAAAGCCATCTCTCTTCCAAAAACCCCTACAGTTCACAAGATACTGACTGGCAGAAAGATCTTTCTTCACTCAGAAGGCTTGACTGTCCCTTTTTTGGGACAAACCCTGAGTGCTCACTGATTTCAAAATTAGCAGCATTGGGTTTATTTGAAAGAACAAATCTTCCCTGAACTTAACAATGGAAAACAACCATCAGCAATAGGTACCACAGGAATAATTAGGCCTTGCTGAAGCTCATCATTCGCCTGTTAAAGGTAATCTCTTACCTCACCATCTGATCAACTGCAGATGCTTTCTTGCCTCCAAAGAGCAAAGCRAATATTGTTCTGTAGTGGAAACACCCCAGCTTTTACACAAATTACAGCTGCATGCCCTGATGGCAATGTTTGGGAACATCATACTCTTCCAAGGGTTTGGTCATAATTTCACAACCTTCTGTAGCTCATTTTAGAGTGATGCAGTTGTACCAGTGTGAAATAAGAAGCAGGCCCTGGGCTTATTAGTCTATCCAGCAAGCAATACTCTGTCTGATGAAGAAAAGGCTCTGATGTTTTAGTGTAATTCTCATGCTGTTGTAAATTTGCCAATGACCCTATGTGCCCCTGGCTGACATTGTAATCTCTCAGACATTGGCAGGAAGAGAGTCACAAGCAGCGAGCCATGGATGCTGCCTTGCAAAGGGTATAGGTACTATGGTCCACTGGAACATTTGAAATACTCTCTGGGCTTCTGGAAGCTGTTGAGCAATGGCTCACTGCCTCCTTCCTTCTTACCACTCTTCATCACTCAGAGCCATAGAAAGAGCAGCCCAGAGAACCAGGCACAATTTGGCTTTTCTGAAAAATTCCTTTTTTTATTTTTATAACTTTTAAAAAGTCCATGGGACCAACACAGCTAGTAATCTTGATTAATATTCCAGAGTATAAGTGACTTTGGATATAAAGAAAACGAGGAACATGGAAAGCGTCATCCTGCAGCTTGCATCTCACCCCATATCTGTACTAGCAAATTAAGCAATGCCATCACAAGGACAATGGCCCTGAGTTGTCTATACTGTTAAATTGTTAGATTGGTCTCCAGTATATTTTGGATCAAGCCAACTAGCATTCTCCCAAACAATCTGCAAGCATAACATGGAAAATAGCATGAGTCTGGAGCCATACTCAGTAAGATATTTTAGAGGGTGAGAGAGCTGAACAGTATGGATGTAGCTAGACCATGACAGAATTGCCAGAGAATGGGCCTGGCACTGTATGGGTCACTACTATAAATGTAGCCACAGTTTGTCTCATAGGACTGAGCAGCAGAGTAGCTTTTCTTTCACATTATGCCTTATCTTTTATGCTTGTTTTCACATTAGTGTTTTATTTTGGCTATACAGATGGATGGTCTATTGCAAGCACATTAGGTCAAGGCTACTATATGTCATAACATTCTCATATGATATTTTCTGCTGACTACCATTTTTTTTTCATACTGAATTCATTTTTCACTTACAGACACAGATATTTACACTATTTCTTTTATCCATTGACTTGGAAAGTCAGCTATAACTTCACATGACAAATGCTTGTGCTATGGGCCTAGTTTGTCCTATTTTATAGCCAGACACTATTTTAAGCCCTTTGAGCCCTTGGGCTCATGCTGGAATCCTAACACCTCACTTACGTGGCCTGGCAGTGGGATACATATCCCCTACTTTTTGTGGCCATTTCAGCTATTTAGGCCATAAATGCAGGGAGAAAAGGGTCTCCAAAGACCTATCTCATAGGGCCTACATCCTCCATTGACTACCCATGCAGTTGAATGCTGGAAGGAGCTGTTCTGAACCCTGAAGTTGTCACTTGTTTTGAAAGCACCTATTGCAGTTGGAGCCAAGTAAGAACTTTGTTCTTTCTATGCTGTCATTCTTCTGCTTTACAGTTTCAAGTTTCTTATTCCAGATAATAATCTWATTTTGCCTTATGTCAGAGACACTGAGGACATAAAAGGCAGACATTATATGCTGTGTCTCTTGAGATTTTTTAGAAACTTGCAATTTGCATTTTTTTTGGTAGGAAAATCCCATTTCATTGAGCCAAAAATTGAAGGAAGGGATCTACTTCACCTTTGCTCCAAATTCAGCAATTTTTTGGAAGAAAAGATGATTCCAGATTGAAAATTTCATGTTTCCAAAGCAGAAAGGTCAATGATTATGTGAATGAGCACCAATTATCTTTTAATGCAAAGGAAAATGAAATACTCCAAACCATAAAAGGGAAGTAATTCTGATATACATTTTATTTCTAGGTGTTTCATTTATGAGTGGTTTTTTTTTGAGATGTTGGTTTTGAGATAAGGAAATAATCAGAAACCTTGAAATCTCTCAAGAGATAGAAAACCCTTTTTCCACCTAGGCCTTAAGGGCAGAAGCCCACATTGGCACCATACGGCTATTTGTCTCCCTCTTGTGGCTTATTCCATGAGATAAGATATAACCCTGGGCCAGCTGTTTGCTGAAGCAATTAGAATTTGAAATGGAATAAAAGAAACATTCTATGGGTTTCGTGCATGATTATCCCACATGCAAACTTTGGTTCCAATCTGCTTTGGCTGCTTAGAGAGAACCAGGTTTGCCCTTCAGAGCCCAAAATGGTAGGGGAATCAAGTAGGTTSCACACAGGACATATGCAGAGTTATTTTCAGCTGAAATTAGCTTCTGTTTACATCTTTTCCAGCTGTAACAAGAAAGGGGCTTCTCAAGTGAGCACACACAGAAGAAACAGAAGAAACCACTGTGTGGATCAGCCTTTTTCATCTCATAACCACCACCTCGGTCAGCGGCATATTTTCCGCTGCTGAGCACACACATTGAAGTATCGCAGGCTGCAGCGGCCGGGAATGGCAAGCAGCAGGAAGCAGAGAAATTCCTTTCACAGTAACACATAGACCCTCTTCTTTAGGATGGGCAAGTCCAAAGCAGCAAAGGATGCTGTGGTCTCCATAAGCCCACTCCATCTGTTTTGTCTAGAGAGAAAGGGTTCGCCCTTTACTGGAAAAAGAGGTGGAGACCTGAGCTGATTTCATCTGTGAGGCAATATCTCCACTTCTCTGGGATAAATGAGACAAATGTGAGTGAGCTGATCCACACCCAGTACAAGAAGGTATTTGTTTCTTTCCCAGGCACATTACTTAGGCTGTCATGGGATAGGGGTAGGATTTTGGAATGTGGGTAGAAACCAGTACGGAGGTAAATGAGTGCGGGCCTGAATGAAGGGCATYGGGCCAGCTGTGGAAGCTCAGGCCTGGAAGTGTGGGTGAAATAGCGTCATGCATGGGAGATAGGTAATACAAGCATATACACAATGTACCTACTCCAGTTGTTACCACTGAACGCGCTGTCATTCCATCACTGCATGAACATGTTTACTTACGAGCAAAATCCAAACTAGTCCAGAAAGACATGTACTCGTTTCCTCTTGACATTTCTACTTCTTTTCTTCTATCGGACTCTGTGCTGCTACAATATTTTTGAAAACTGATTACTGAAGCTTTTTTACAGCAATAGCATGTGGTTCTTGCTTCATTTCTTTTGGCGATAATGCCAGCACCTAAAAAATACAGCAGCTGAGCTTCTCTGCTGACCTTCTGTGTTGCACAAATATTTGTTGTCAAAGTGTACAGACGAAATTGCAAGGGAGTGGGAAAGAGCTCCTTTTAAACGGAAAAATATCTTTACACCCTCAAAGAAGCTAAATCGTATACTCAGCATATTTAGGACTGCTCAGAACCTATCAGATAAAATTTACTCTCAGAAGGCAGAAGCCAGCTGGGCTTTTCACTTTTTCGTGGGTTTGTTTCTTATATTTTGGAATTAAAAAAGAGTTTTGTATAAATTCATCCTTGTTGACTTCTTGCATGATGGGTTTTCACTCATCAGTTGTGGTGGGACAATGAAGAAATTGTTCAAAACTTCCCATGTGGAGGTGGCTTAGCTAATCTGATGCTCAGAGAGTAGCAGGTGTCCAGGTTACATGTGTGTGTTTTGGGGCTTCAGTAGGGAGACATCTGTGATATAGGACCTTGACAACAAAGTACTATTTCATATGCATTTTTTTAGACAGCCCTTATTAGTTAAATTAGTTTGTCTGCATCACAAATGTAAAGCAGTGCACACTGGATTTGTATTCTAATTGTGGCATTGCTGCGGTGATGGGTTACAGATTTTTTTTTTAAAAAAACTTTCTCATTAGTACTTAGCTTTAGGCATTTGTGAGAAACCACAGCCTCCAAAAGCTCCCTCTCCTGTCCTCTTAATTTTGACTCACAAGGTTTTAATGGATGAACAGAAAGCAAAGAGAGCCTTTGGTTCTCATACCATTCAGCAAACCTCCGGCTGGCACTGGCATTGTTTGGGGACCCTTGTGGGGATGAAAGCAAATTCTGTACAGATGTGGCCTCTTCTGAGACTGCTCTTTAAGGCCTGCTGATTCTCAGAACAAAAAGCACGTGAGGAGGGTGACTGGCAGGGAATTTCTATGGAGTGCTCTAAGTGAAGTTATTTTAAACTGATTCTGAATCACACAGTGTTAGTACTGGATGGGAGGGGTTCCTGAAAGCACAACGTTTCTCTGATGCTTTCTACTCAGTGAATTTTGCAGTAACCTCAGTGGGATTGGAGTTGGCATGTCTACCCCACACAATGTGGCACTACATAGAGATCCCCAGAGCAATGGAGAACTGGGCAGTTAGGCTCATGAAGCATCATGATGCAGGCTCACCAGTCTGGAGCTGGGAAATGTACAGTTGCATGAACATGGTAAAACAGTGCTGGAATGGCTTATGCAGGGACAGCTCAGGTGTTTCACTTCCCAGACTTTTCTAGGGAGGGAGAGATGGTTTAGTGTATGTGGACCTGGCTACTTGTGTATTTTTGCACGTTGGTTTTCATCTGTGAGAAGTTAATGGAGTGAAGCCACCTGACTGGGTATCTCTACTTGCCAGGAAGCCATGCTCATGGAGCACTTGTGAAAATTCTATCCTTTCTTCCTAAACTCCCTCGTGCAGGGAGTTTATGAGGCATGATATGTGAGCCCTGCCCCATGAAAGGATTAACCAGCTCTCAGAAACTGGGAGTGGTAAATAGGATCCCTCCTGAAATAAATCCCACTATGTGTACCATGGCTGATTAAACCGAGACCTTGGATAGTAAAACTGTAACTGGGGTGGGAAATCTGATTACATCCATCAATCCAGCCATCTGACTTCATGTGGCTAATATTATCCTGAGATCATCACTATGGCAGCATGGCACCTTATACATAAAGAGTGAAGCCCTGGCCACACTGAAGGCAATGGGAGTTGCCTCATTTATTTCAATGAGGCTATGATTTCTCTTCCAATGTCTGTTAAAGATCATTTATCTCAAATTTCTCTCCCACCCWGAGGTATTTTGACTCTTTTATTGCTTGATTATGCAACTTTTAAACAATCCTGTGAGGATGGACTTTTGCACACAAAGTTGAGGCCTACTGAGGCCGCAGGAGGGCAGCTGAGAGGCCTGTGGTCATTCAGTTTATGATGTGAAGTCCCAGTGAGATGTGGATTGCAGCTGCCTTGAGGCAGCTCCCTGGAGGCAGCTCCCTGCGATAGGAAGAAGAAAGTTCCTTCAGGAACTTGGAGCAGTGCCCAGCCAGCTCTGAAAGAGGGGAAGTGATTTGCCATTTCTTCTCTCTTTACATTTATCTGTGAGGTCTCAASCAGTAGGATGACTTCTTAGAGGATGAGCAGCAGAGTTTACTGGCCAGATGTTATATTACATGTATAAGGATAGACCTTTTAAGATCTAGCAGGTATGTGAGCCAACCTTTGCACCATGGCATACTCAGTRATCAAAGGGCCTGCCTCAGAGCTTTGTGTAAGAGCTTCTGACAGATGTGGARTCTCAGACAAAAAAACTGCTGAGAAACAACATGTTTTGCTCCTTTTCCTCCTAGTCTCTCAAGCACAGGCCATTCCTTCACATGGTGCCAGCTGCTTTATCGTTACACATGGGCCATTTAGGAAGGGCTATGACCCTCGCTCACTGTTCCTTCTAGGGGGCATAACTCCATACTATGCCAATGCTGGCTTACATCCATGGGTCCAATTTGCCCCAAAGTTTCCATGTTGCCAAGGTAACACTAGGAGAGACAAATCAGTTCTRTATGTGATTTCATTCTTTTATACCATAAGCTAATTGCTTCCTTGTACCACAATATGTTCCAGCTGTCAGTCTTTATCTGTTTCTGGATTTCTTCCGTCGCTCTGGTGGATGGGTAATTTAGAAATAGCTCCCATATTTCCCGCTTTACTTCAAAAGGAACAAGAAAACAAAAACATCCACAGGCACAATCTGCTTGCTCCTATACTATATTTCTCCATGTGAGAGACTCTGTGATCAAAATCCCTAAAGCATCACTCTCAAAAGGGTTATTTTGCATTTGTTGATGCAGAGCACAGCTTCCTTGGTAGTGCTGTATGCATAAGGGCCCAGAATCCATTGCAAGACAAGCTTAGCTGTGTACTATGTAACAATTCCAACTTTAATGTGGCAACTGCTTGTCCAAGTTTAAAAGGACTGCCTTGGCTTGGCAGTGAGAGAGAATGGGCCCCTTTATTTTGTTTGTAAATGTTGATGACAGGACAAGAGGCAATGGGCAGAAAYTGAACCACAGGAAGTTCCACCGGAACGAGTGTGTGTGGGGGRAATTTCTTCGCTGTGAGAGTGACGGAGCACTAGAACAGGTTGCCCAGAGAGGTTGTGGAGTCTCCTTCTCTGGAGATAYTCAAGGCCTGCCTGGATGCAACCCTGTCTAACATGCTCTACGTGACCCTGCTGAGTGGGGAGGTTGGACTAGATGATCTCCAGAGGTCCCTTCCAATCTTACTGATTCTATGATTCTATGATTCTTTGTGATCCTTCCATGTTCCCATCAGCATAAGACAGTAATTATATTGAATTCATGTCCCATGGAAACACCAGGCTGTTTTGAGAGGTGATTAGGTGGCTTATGGCTTATGGGGATTAGGTGGCTAGATGGACAATCAGAGATCAGATCCCAGAGCTGCAAGCAATCTATGAAAGAGATGGTCTAAATGGATCCACAGAGGATCTGCTTTTTCATACACAGCCTCAAAACATTTTCCCAGACTCAAAAATGAGCTTACAATTAATGTGATTTGAAGATATAAGTTAGGATATCAATTTTAATTATTTTCAACTGAAAATATGTCATGAAGGGAAGAAAAGAGGTATAAGGACCTGCCCAGGGAGGTGGGTGAACTTAGCAATGAGATTCAAAGCTGACCTTTCCAAGYGCTACATTAATCACTGACTAAGTTAACATCTGATTTGCAACTTCAACAGAAGACAGGCTGCTGAGTTTACGGAAAGTGTGAGGGAGAATTTTTTTCAGTGAGTCTGGAGGAGGAAATGAAAGAGGAAATGCCTGTATGTGATAKGCAGGAATTGCAAGTGAGTTGACTAAATGGGGTGAAGCAGAGGCTATTTGCTTTAATTCAATGTGAATGTTACGGGAGGCAGATGCCCATGGAAACCCTGATCTTTGGTTCTTACTGCTCCTGTTTCCTGATTGCTCTCCTTTGCTTACAGCCTATTGATRGGAACCAGAGACATGAAGAATTAGATACCCAGGTGCAAATTGAACAAGGTCTGAACTTCAGTGACCTCTGTTTCAGGCTCATTAGTCTGATCTCTCTTGGAAGTGTCAACTGGTGACCAGAACTTTTCTCTCAAGGGATAGGAAGCAAAAGTGAGGTCTATTGCATGATGATGTTTTTCATGAGTTACATCATGAAGTTTACAATGCTGTTGGGCAAATGCATCCAGTGACCAGTAGGGCAGATTTAAACTATGCATGAAATTTTTGTAATAAGTGGTTTATACTGACTCTAGATGACACTAAAAAAGCTTAGCACTACTACTATCCTAGCAATTCCTCTCTGTAGATGTGACCAGACAACCAAATAGGGGAACAGTACTTCAGCACTTTAGGTCATGGGCTKGGGGACAGGCCATACTGCTAGCTTGCCTATCATGTGAGTCATTTAGTGGAAGACTTGAAGCCTGTGCCACAAGACAGTCATGTGTTCTAGCCGCAGTGCAGGGCTAAAACTTTTCCTCTTCTATGGCAGGACACCCCAGGCCCAGCTGGCCAGGCAGTCAAGCATTGGCATACTTTTCTGTAGGCAAATGTGAGTTCAGGACCCACTTAGTGAACATCCTGCTCTGCATGTCTTAGTTACACTTGTGAAACATGGCCTAGCTGATATGATATATATCAAATAAAGAAAGGAGTTTTAGGCTGATAGAAGTGTGCCTACATCAGGACTTTGTGCAGGTAGGAAAAATCTAAGGCAGACTTGGCCATATACTGCTCTAGGGTAGACACAGAGAGCAGGAAGGGAGGAAGCCCCACAAATAGCTGCAGTTGTCTCTGGTGCCCTCAGGTAGAAATACTTAGCTAAAGCAACAGAGTAATTTCATCATGCATTACCTCCTGTTCACCTCGTTTACTGCAAAGATAGTCTGAGTTTGCAGTTAGGGATAGGAGGGATTAGATTTTGGGTTCATAAGAGCTGATATGAGAAAACAATTCAGCTAAAGCCAGCACTGACTGAAAATGGAAGATAGTTCCTCTGGCAATTGCTATTCCAGTCATGGCAGCTTAGGGCAGTGGGCCTGAATGTACTAGGCATTGTAGCAATCCATGAGGCAAAAAAAAAAATCAGACAAAACATGACCGATAAAAAAATAGGAAAGCGGACATGCAAGGATGTAGTAGGGAAATGGCTAGCACAAATGAGTATACATCAAGTCATCATAAAAAATCATCGCTACTCTGAAGTAGTCACAAAGCTAAGCAGAGTTAGATCCTTCTAGCCTAGCGAAGCCTATTCTGAGATTTATTATTAGACACACAGAGATGTGAGAAATCATGGCAGGTCCTTCAGCCATTCGCAACACTGAATTTTCCCAGGCCTGCTGGCCAATTGTGCTCAAGAGAGTTTCTATCTTACTTAACCCACAGGCCTGGATCTGATCTGTAGTAAAACTACCTGTGAGATTTCACAAATTCCTTAGTTTAGATGAGATTTCAGGTTGCAATGAAAGAGCTAAACTCTTCTTGATGTCTGAGACTTCTATAATAAAAGTCCAAAGTTTAGAAATCTGAAATCAGCATATATCCAGTGATGAAAACTCATTTTTGAGAATTATCTGACAGAACTCTGACTTACTGCATTTCTGGGTGTGGTGCAAAATATATTTGTTTGCAAATCTGTGCATTGGGGGATGCAACTTGCAGAGATTTTTGTTCCTGGAGACAAGATGACCAACTATCAATTTGTACAATTATCAATGAAACTTAAGAGTATACAATGCCAAGTGCTGTGTAAAATGAACCATGCTTTGAATATTTACAGTCAAAACAGACAAGACAAAAGAGAATTATATCTTCATTTTGGGAATAAAGAACTGAAGCACTGGGAGATTAAGTGACTTGCCATGAATCAAACAGGCAATCTGTGGCAGAGTCAAGAATAAAATCCAGATCCCACTRAAGCAACCTAACCAGGAACATCCTTCCCATTGAATAGTTTAATTAACATAAATTAAGGAGCAGTTGACTCAATATGTTTTTAATTTTACGTATGTACTTCAGAGAACAGGAAAATTGCATTTTATTATCTAAAAATAAACAAACACATATGTTTGTCAGAAAAACAACAGACAGAGGAAAAATAGTTCAGTGTTTTATTATATTTGGTGTGAAGTCCTTTCTTAGGACTAAAACTATGATGTGAAATGAAGGAAGAAGGCAATGAGCTCTTCTGTGCTAGTTTACTAGAATTAAAAATAATCCTTTTTTTTTTTTTTTAGGTCTGTGCTGTCTGAATGCCAAGGCTCTGTGTAAAGACGAAAGCCAAGCAATGGATTCTTTTAGCATAGATCCTGTTAAATCTGCCACATCCTCAGTGAATGCAGTGATGTTCAGTGGACAAGAGGCAGAGCTGAGAGTCTGCTAGCACCTAATATGTGCATTTGAAGGGATCCAAAGATGGAAGGAGTATGGCAAGCACCTGAGCCATCCCATTAGCAGAAAGGAAAGATGAGAACAAGAGAGATACAATAGCAAATCCCGGTCAAGGGGAAGATGTCTTTTAAGCTCAGCAAATCTGTCTGCTCTTTGAAGTTGGCTATGCCGAGCTTCATTCCCAGACAGCAGGGTGAGCATTCCTCTCTAAAATTAAGCTGTTGGCAATTGCTCCCCCCAAGGAATAGGCACGTACCGAGTGTAGGAAAGCTGCACATGAGTGACAATAGGATTTAAAGAGCAAGAACAAGAGAGGAACTGATTTAGACCTCATGGGAATGTTCACGAAGCCTTGTCTACAAGAAAAGCACTTGCATTGAATTAAGTGAAATCAATATAAGCAGCTGGAAACCGATCAACAGGGACAGTGTTCACAAGC
Organism: Rhea americana; assembly: GCF_003343005.1. NCBI lineage: Eukaryota > Metazoa > Chordata > Aves > Rheiformes > Rheidae > Rhea > Rhea americana. The sequence continues at coordinate 593,320 of NW_028186868.1, read as the reverse complement.
AAACAAGAGATTATTTGGCCTGGGCTGCATACCAGCTGAAGGCTGCATAGCCTTGGTCAGCACAGATTTATGGGGAAAGTCAAAAGGCAACAGCTCTTGTAGTACCCACTTTCGCATTGCATGATGCAAGCACAGCCCCATGTCTGCACACCTGTCCCTCCCAGATCCCAGTAACATCACTACCCAGGACAACATAGTACTGAGCCTGAAGTAACTACCCCTGCTGATGACAGTATATTAGCTGGAGTTTGGTGCTATGCTAGAAGGTTTACACATCTCCAAGTCAGCATAGAGTACAAGCTGAATGACTACAAGTCTGCCTGGTGCATCTTTTGTAGGTAGATTCTCTTTCCTATCTAAGGGTCTCTTCTGTATCTCTTTTACCACAGCTAAAGTGAAATTAGAAAATTTGACAGGCCCCTGGCTTTTGTCTACGGAGCTGAATAGAGACAATATTCTCTTCCTGTGATGTTGTTACTGGGGTGATTTTCTGCACTTTTCTTGTCTTTGAGGAATGTCAGAAAAAATGTTAGTAATATTTGCTGCATCCAGAGTTATGTGTAAGCTTGCATTTTGAGGCAGAAACTTGGCAGACTGAAATCTGGTAACTGCATTCTTCCAGTGACCGCTCCTGAGAAACTGTGCTGTTCCACTCTGCATTTTTTTCCATGATCAAAGCTTGAAAACATTAGAAAGTTGAGCAATGTCCTGCAAAGATATTTCCAATAAATATAAAATGAAAGCTGGTGCCCTGTTTTAACATTTTCATTGTATCTATAGCCTTCCATGGTAGCACCTCATTTTGGTGACTAAATACCATTCACAAGGTGAGGAACCATGACTTTCAGAAAGGCCCTGCCTTGCACACTGCATGCCAGGATTGATTCCACTGCTGTGCCCAGTTATATGATACTGAGACTAAATGAAATAAGCCTCTGTAAAACTCCTTCAGTAGGATTCTTCCCACCTAATATTAGATATCCATAGATCACACTTTTACATTTGCAGCAGACACCCTGGACTCTCTTTACAACCACTGGGAAGATATCTTGGAGTCTGGAGAATGATTTGTCTGAACCATTTGAGACATGCACTTCTGGCTGAGGCTAACTGCTCCCCAGTAATATCTGCATTTCTTCACAATGATGACCAAGACAGTGTTGGTGACCAGGTCGAATATACACATCTGCGTTACACACATCTATACAATATACATCTACATTTGGCTAGGTGAATCCAAGCCTTTCAATGTAAGTCATTTTAAGCTACACTGGTACTCAGCGGTAAAAAAGAATAATCGGAGAAAGCTTAAGACACTGCTTAGTTCTATCTGCAAATACTGGGAGCAGTGTAGCGAGGAAAAGGAGGAGTCTGGTTTGTTCTAAGGTGATAGAGAGTACTCTGCAGTGACTGTGTGCATGTGCATGGACATCCTGTGTGTCCTTCCGGTCTCCGCTTCTAGTAGCTGGCCCGCAGTGATTGTGGGATATGATGTTAAACAACTCTTTTAACTGAATGTTTCTAAGATATTTAGAGGTGGCTTTATTTTTGACAATAGCTGGTGTTGAAGTACTGAATGCTTCTAATAGTTTTGAGTTTGATCTGAGGCTCACCAGGACACTGTATCACAGGAATTTGAAGAATACTGGCTTCCACATAAAAATGAAACATGTGGACCATATGTCACTAAAGAGTACGATAAGCAGGAAAAAAAAAGTTTGTGGTTGTTAGAGGGTTGAAGTGCCAGTCTCCTCAATTATGGGGAGCTGAGTCTCTAGGAAAAATGCAAGTATGGCTGCAACCTGAGACAAAGCAGTCAAAATCTACTGGAAGACCCATAGTTATTTCTCAGCAATGCAATTCAAATTTGCTAGCCAAAGGAAGTTGCCTAATCCCGACTGAAACCTACAAAACATGGGTAGAACTAACATGCTGTGGAGAATGCACGCTGTTACAAGAGAAGAGATTAGCAGCAGCATGGTACATTGGGCATGGAGCTGCTGTCCTCATAAAGCAGCACACAGATCTACAGACAACACAAGCCAGCACAATGGCTGGTAATCTGAAAAACCTTCAAGAACTGCAGTAATTTCTATCACTTTCCAAGAGTTCCCCCAGCATGGACAAAGAGGACGATAGCACCACGTCTTCAGATGACTCTTCATGGGACCGATGAGCAGTGCTGCAGAGGATTAAAGAACTATCATCTTGAAAGTAAATGAAATATCTGTGCATTGACCATGGTTGTTGGTGCAAGCTGATGTGTTGCCTGGAATAGAGATGTTAGCCTGGAAAGCAAAACCACAGGCTATTGACTATGAACAGGTGAAGCTCAGGACTTACTGTAGTGAGCTAATTCCCATTAGGGTTGTGACTAAATTCATGGGCAATTAGGAAACTGGAAGAGGTACAATTTATAATCATACCAAGGGAAAAAAAATATCCGTGAATAAAAACATGCCACTCCCTTCATCTCATTAAAGAGGTACACTCACCAAAGAGGCAGAAGATCAAAACAACTGAAAAAGTGTTTGAGGATATCTTCCAAGGGAAAGGGAACCTGTTTAGGCTTGTCACATATACTGAAAGCACCGGCCAGTCAAGTAAAAAATCTCATTGCATGGGAATGGTTGGTCAGCTGAAGCAGTCTGGCATAAATTTTTTATGTTGGCAAAATGAGATATTTATTTCAGAGAGAGCTTTTCTAGACAATCTAAAGGTGAGTACATCTGTTTTCACTGGATTTAGTCACCTGGCATAGTTAATGGCTAACAATGCACCACAGTTTACAGATATGAGTTTAAGCAGTCTGTGGTGAAGCACTGTACAAGACATTTTATTGCTAGTCCAAATATATCCTCAGTCCAATGATCTGGTAGAAAACAATATCAAAATAGGAAACCACACACTGGAAAAGAGTAAGGAGGTTAAATCTGACCTGCATTTAAYATTATTAAACTACAGGATTGTACAGAAGATGAATAGTTTGTCAGCTACGAAGATTTCCTTCAGCAAAAATAAGAAGTAAGAATGCCTGCAGTGGTAAAAACTGATGACACCAAAGCCTGGCACATCTACAAAGAAACATGAGGTAAAACAAACTTTTAAGAGCTGAGGTCCTGGAAGGATCCATTCTTACATGAAAGCAAAGCTGATGATCTACACTAAGAGAAGAACAGCTGCAAGCAGCAGTGAGATCTGAAATAACAGACTTGAATTCATATGAGGTTGTCACTGCAAATGGATACTTGACCATTAAAAGTCTGGGTGACTTCTCCCTTTTTTAGAAGAGACTGAAAGAGGATGAGCATCAGGTCAGTTATCTTGCTCAGGAAGGTCCCAAGCAGGGGATAGTCACACCTGGCTGAGGCAGTTGCATCCTCGATTAGGACACAATAAGAATGAACAAACTTACAGTTGTTCATCAGTAATTGGGCTGGTGTTTTGGGGGTGATGGAGGTTTTAGTAAGATCCATGCAACTCTACAGGGTAGATACTCAGAAACAGACTGAGTATTTGTTACTATGCTACTTATATGTATCTGGCATCCTATATTAAATTTTTGCTGATGAAATACTTACGGTGATYTGTACTTTTAAGAGATTTTCCAAAGCAGTGGCAGCATCTACTGCCTTAGCACAGGCCTAATGGGTAGGGGAAGATCAAACCCCAGTGAAGTGAACCTCCTTCAGACATGATTGCTCTAAAAAATTTCTGAACAGGCACAGCTCACTCAGGAGCAGTGTTTACTGTGATTGAGTGGAAAAGTACTGCATCAGGTCACATTCAGGATAAGTATCTCTTAAAGTCAAAATCATTTTGCAATTATTCAGAAACTGATTATGCTTTCATCACAATATTGATTTGCCAAAAGATCACATATCAGTCCAGTAAAACTTGGGAAAAACAAACTAGAAAGTACTTGAAATTCAAGGCTTCTGCAGTTCACAGTGGCTTATCTTTGTGTGAAAACTGTCATCCAGACACAAATAAAAGCAGGTCCATTTTGAATAACAGGAGAGCATTTTATTTCCTTTAAATGCAGAATTATTTTCCATTGAAAATATATTAAAATCTTCTATGGACATTACTTTTTATACAAAGTAATACTTTTAGCATAGTAATACTATTAGGACATTTCAAATCACACAACACTTCGAATTTTGAAATGGTTTACCTACCACCTTATCCTAGACTTTCAATTCGTCACGCTATCAGGACAGYGCCAATTCAACAGCAACAGATTTGTCTCAGAGAAGCACCTATGAAAGCCCCAGGAGTCTCAATGCAGCCAGTTACTTACATATTGAATGCCCATTTCAGTGACCTGGGCCTTAATACTTACAGGGCAAAGAAATAAAGCAATGCAATTATACTGAGAATAGCTGAAGCATCTTCCAATTTAGCACAGCAGAGCTTCTAATGTCCAAGTCACCCCCTCCCCTCAAACCCTAAAATGCCAAAAGCAAGAAATAAATCAAAGGAAATCAAAAGGGATCTCCTTAAAGTAAAACATAAAAATTAAATTTCCTTTTCTCTCCYTTAGGGGCTCTTCCATCCTAACAAGAGAAGATGGTGACATCAGTCCAAGGTGTCATCTCCTTTCTGAGTCATTCAGTGCACAGAAAAGGAAGGGAAAGGGAAAGCATTAGCCCACTGAATTCCTCCTCAGCATACAATCTCTGGAAGAAGTGGAAGAACCCCTCAGATAGGAAGTGATTCAGAAACATATGATCATCTGTTTGCAGTGACTCACAACACTCAATAGGAGAATTATCCAGGGATCTATAGAATGTCAGGACTCTTTTTCTGCCATTGTGCAGCCACGAGTATCAAGAAACATGTGTTTCCTACCACTCAGCCCAGCTTTACATGAGGCTAGTCTATACTAGTCAATCTATATGTGCATTGGAAAACAGATCTGGGCTTGCATATATGTGGAATGTTTCATGTTTCAATTTGTTTTTTGTTTCCAACAGACTGCACTACATAAATACATATACTTTGAGTGGTACATCTCTTTAACAGTATCATCTATGAGCAGATTTCACACAGACATGTGACTGATCACACAGACTTGTAATACTGCAGCATTGCCAGAGGAATGGTGATATTCAGGCTGCTTATAACATTTTATAAGATACTGTTTTACCTTTTGGAAATTTTGCCTTATGTTAACCATTCAGGCTGAAATTTTCTACCCTGAGTGCCTCCCTCAAGATGAATATTTGGAGAATTTGGAGAATTTCAGGTAAACTAGGAAACTAAATACACTTGTATGCACACACACAAACAGAAGCAAAGGAGGAGCTGCTGGTTTGCCTGTATTTAAGAATACTTGTGACTGCTTCTTTGGGAAACTGGCAATTCCAGCTGTGAAGATAGGCCATGAGATGCTGCAGCCTCTGGCCTTCTCCATCCTTATGAAAAGTTGGCCAAATCTGGCCAAGTTCTAAACTTTTGGAACTTGCAGTTTGCACCTGCTAAGAACAGTCTTCCCAAAGATATACCCCAAAATTGTAGAAGTATACATCTGTCTGCATTGAGAGGACTGCTGAAGTAGAGTCACCAAGATTTTCCCCTGCAACTGCAATTTTGGAGAGCTATAGACACTGAACTAAAACAAGGGAGCCTGTGGGTATGGAAACATGAACAAAAAAATATAGAGAAACAAACTACTGTGTGAACTAATATGCAGCAATTATTCATGTATGTTCTTACTGTGCATAAATGGGGGGTAACTCAGGGCAATCTAACTTTCAATTAAAGTTGACTAAACTACCTTACATTTACAGGGTGGTAGGAGTCTTCATGCAGGCAGATATCTGTGCATCAAAATGAAAAGCTGATGGGATGTGCTACCACATGGTGACTTATGTTTTCAATACTCCCTGTGCTGGGCCAGTGTCAGGACTACAGCATTGCATGTGAAATCCATAGTTCAAGTGAAGAAGAAACAAAAACCAGCCATGGGGAGATAGATTGGATTTGGACAAGGAGCAACGGAAAGTTAGGTGATGGCACTGGGACTGGAGGACTGCTATGGGAGAGAGAAACTAGAAGTAAAGATCTGCCTGGGTAAGAATAAGGAAGGGAACCAAGAGCAGAATATATGGTAACCAGTGGGACAAACAGACTGTGTGGGAACTGAAACAAGCATAAGGGGAGACTGAGATCAGATGTGATCAGATGTGATCAAAAGTGGAGCAGTGAGAAAGGTTGGGAGTAGCCAGCAAGGAGTCATGGATTAAAGAAAAGCAGGGTGTGGACAAGTAGCTTATGGAAGGCAGAGATTAATAGAGATCAAGGTACAAACTGAGAACTGGGACCTGCTAGAGAGCGAGTCTGAAATAAAGGGATAACCTGTAGGTGAACAAGGAATCTGAGTAGGGAGTCTGAGAGAGGAAATAAGTGGGAAGGCAGAGTATTGGCAGGGAGGGGAGAGAGCATGAACAAAGAACAAAGGTAAAAAGCCCTAGATGGGTCAGCCAAAGCCAGTGGAACTGGGCCGGCAACCACTGGGACTGAGTGGGCAAGATGTTTGGAAAGACTAAAGAAAAGACTGAGGGGTACTTATTAAAACCAACTACTTGAGGAGAATGGGGCATGGATAAGGAGCCAGGGTAGGACAGACTCAGCATGACTGTAAAATGAGTTGGAGTGAACTGGAAAGGAAAGTCTGTCTCTATTGCAAGCTGTTCCCTCCAGAGCCCAGATGGATTTTAACTGTCCTGAGTTCTCTCCTGACAGACAGTATTTGCAAAATTCCCTGTACAGCCACAGGTAATGAATGAGAACATATGCCTGCTCTTCATGCAGTGGAGGTCAAAGTGTCAACCTTGGTGAGTCACACGAGTGCCAATATGTTGCCACTGGATGGAATATGGTTTTTTTTCTGTTTGCTTTGTGGTAAACCTAGGAATCGTCATGTCCATATATCAGGTGAAAAGAACATTATTAAAGTTGAAAAGTTAAGCACCTGAACATTAAGAAATACAACCTTAATTTTCCTTGTACATAAGCATTATGAATCAGTCTTTAATTACATGGCCATAGGTCATTTTTTCCACAGGTCTCCTTCAGAAGGGTCCACCAGGTGGATCTGCTCTGAGGCTAAATCTGGACTTAAAGAGGAGGTTGTTGGCAGGACCTCTGCTTCACTTCTTCCAAAAGTTGGAAAATGCATATATTATGAGTCAGGGAGTAGCAGAAAAAGAAAGGGCACTTTGATGATTAAGGCAACTGAAAGGCATGTTAGTGAATTGGATTCTGACCCTAACTGTGCCAAAAAGTCCATATGAAATGCTGAGAAAATCTTTTAAATCACACTTCTCTGAAGTAGGAATTAATTTTTTGCTCCTCAAATTTTGGCCTTTCTAATTTGAAACACTGAGAACTGGTTTGCAGATTTTCAGTCCTGCTGCAATTAACTCCTGAAAATGATATGTTGGTCTGCTGTTTGCATAAAAATAAAGGAAGAAAGACTTAAAAATTGGGAACAATGTGAAAAAGAGCAATAGAAATTATTTAAGAGTGAAGAATGTATTTTTCAGTGAGATGCTTACAGGACTTTTTGACAGGTGACTTGACTACAGGGTACAAATACCTTCCTGAGGGTAAATATTTGATGTTAAAAGAATCTTTAATCCAGCAGAGAAAAATAAAATAAAAACTTATACCTGTGAGCTGAAGCTATGCAGATTCAGTTGAGGGATTTGGCATAAAGCTTTAACAKTAATAGTAATTTATCACCCCAGTAGATTCAACCTATGCAATTCCTTATTCTCCCATCTAACTGATCCAACTCCTTATCTCTTGAGGTCTTCAGTTCAAGGCTAGCGGCTTTCTGGGGCTACTTGTTTATACTTTGGATAATCATGAGTTATTGGGCTAACTGCAGAAATAACCGAATGAAATTTATATATAGGTTTATAAAATATAGGAAGTCAGATTGTGTGACCTAACAGCTCTTATCTTTACTAATCCAAGTGCCAGGCAGTCATGGTTGCAGCTGAAATAAGTGGAAATGTCTCTATGATTGTATAAAATGCTAAATAGTGCTACACAGACAGAAAAATTGAGGTCTAAGGTATCTCACCTAAGATATTCAGATATAGTACATATTTGTGAACTTAACCTCTTACTAGCTCAATTTTCCATCTACAAAATGGGGATAATAGTCTCTCTTTAGCTGAGAAGTTTTGAATATGTGCTGATAAACATTTGTGAAATTTCAGTGATGAGGAATACTGAAAAGACCAAGGGTAAAAAAATAATTCTAACTTCAGGACAATATTTAAATAGTGCGAGAATAGCGGAGAAAAAAATATAAGGTGATAACAGCTCATTCAGTGAGAACTGTGTATTAAATGAGGTAGGTATCTTGTGAAAAAAAAAACAGTATATGAACCAGTAATTAAAGACTGGCACATAAATGCGAAAGCATAAGGAGGTAAAAAAAAAAAACAAAAACAAAAACAAAAACAAACAAACAAACAAACAAAAAAAACCAAACCCCAACCCAAGTTGCATAATCATTCTTGATTCTGACACTTCCGAAAGAACTTGAGTTGTCAGCCTGCTGGTGTTCTTCAGTGTTTTAGCTGATACATCCATCATGGGATGTGCAACAGAAAATATAACACAGAAAACTATATCACCATAGTACGATAATGATTAATCCAGGTGTACCTCCTTTGAGCCTACACTAGGGAGTAACAGTTCTCAGTTACACAGACCAGCAACTTATTCTTGAACATTTGCAAGTCTACTGTGAGTCACAGAGAAAGACTGAAAAATGGTGGGCTTTCCATGCCCAGATTTGGACAGAAAAATCTGGCCCTGTGAGGATAGGGAGGGAGGTATTATTAGAAGAGTGGATCATGTTGAAGGAGAGATGTCTCTTACCACGTCATGAGTCAACATCTGGAAGGCAATCTGTAAATACAGAATGATCCCAGACTGCATGGAACCTCTGATTTATCCTGGAATTTGGATGTCAGGTGCTCCAAAGGGAGAGGCTGCCTAGCCAGCTGGAGCCAGAAAGTAACTTCAGCAAAGGCGAGAGGGAAGGAGAACTCTCCAGCCAAAAATAACTAATTTGATTTTTTCAACCAAAACAAAAATTTGGTGACTAGTAGTTGTGCATATATGTGACTAAGTGYGTGCCCAGAACTCTATTCAGGCTGTGAGATGACATCAGCTCAAGGAGTATGCCAGCAGTTTCTCAGTAATCTCTCTCCTATTGCTTGCCAAGAGCTGTTGACGCTTCCCAAAACATGTGGTAAAAGAAGCCTAATGCATGTTTACATTCAGGGCAGGATGAGGGCCTACCACTGACCAGACTACCACATTGTGTACTTTGGAGCTGAGTCAAAACAATACTTTTTTGATAAAGTCAGGCTAATTTTTGATGGCTAATCATTAGTTGGGTGAGGCTTTTCTCAGTCTTGGTCTGCTACTGTATTAATTCCTCTTCCAAAGATGTCTTGATATCTGAGGTATTAGACTTAAAATCAAGTGGGAACAAAAATGGTCAAGTGAAATGGTCAGCCTGAGAATGAAGCAGAGAATAAGGTCTCATGCTCAAAACCAGCCTAGACAAGTGGGTTCTGAAAGCRGTTCCAAGCACGCAAGCTGTGTGAAAAGCTTTGTGAAGAGGAGTGCATGTCCTTGGCCCATTTCCCAACAAATAAGTATGACGTAATATAACCATTGTCATAATTTTCCATGATGGAGATTAAAAGGAAAGAGTTCACATTGTTTTATAGACGTTGCAAGTAATAGCAACACAACTGCCAGTCCTTAAATGTTGAGGCAGGCTTTCGTTTGTGAGCTGAGTAGCTGAAGATTGAAGAGAATAGCAGCTGTGAGCCAGCGTCTGCTGAGGAGAGGGGGGCCAGTAAGGGCAGCGTGCCCTGTCACCATCTTCAGAAGGGAAGGCGGTTGACTGAAAAGGGCTAACGGGTAGGCTTGAGTCTGTTCATTTAGCATGTTCTGTTTTACTATGGCAGTAGTTAGGTTAAAAAAAATACAGCCCTTACATAAAGGGGAGGAAATAAAGCAACTTCTAATTATCTGTGAAAAGCTGGGCAAACCACTACTGCCTAAATGTACAAATGAGGAGCAGAACACCCTCATCTCAGGCAACAGGTGGCACTCTTGGAAAGTGAAAATCCAGCATAAAAAGGGTGGATATCTTGTTATTTTTTTTTTCTTTTTTGTGTGTGTGCRTGTGGCAGCAAGGAGTATATATGGTCTCTAAGCTGTGTATGTGCTTGCTAAAGGACAAGCGTCACTGAAGAACAGAAGTGCTAGCGAAGTAGAGGCAGCCGGCCAACAGGAATGGCCAGCTGCAGTAACCTGTAGGGATCGTTAAAGACTGGGAGTGACTAGTTGAAGTGGGCTGGACATGCTGCATTGTCAGCTGAAACGCAGGTCATACCTTGCTATCCAGTTGTGATAGAACCTCAGGCACTGGCAAGCAGAAATTACAAGCAGGTGTTTCTGAAGTAGCACTAGCAGCTGCTTCATCAAAAAATTAGAGAGGTGTTGAAACGATGGTTGCTGAGCTATAGCAAAGAGGCAGTTGATTAATCTACCCCTTAAATTACCTTATTCTTACAGTACATTAGTTTGTATTTTTAYTGTCTTCCTTTTCTTCTCTGTCTTCAACAATGTGTTGTTTTGGTAAGTCATTAGATTCACCATTTGGTAGTGGATAGGTCTAGCTTCTTGACTAGCTCATCAGTTTCTATTTTTCCCATGTTTTGAGGTGAGAGTCAGCTGGTGTTTATGAGACCCCCTGGAAATTAACTGCATCATTTTGCTGCTGGCCAAAATATTTCAGGAGGATTATGCAACATTAATATGTCTTTAAACAAAGATTTTTGCTCTGAAAATCTGTTTCATTTCTAAACAGAACTAAAATGTGACAAGGGGCAGAATGTTACTTTCAAGAAACATGTGCCTCCTTCCTAATCACTTCCAGAGGCTTAGGGAAAAAAATCATCATCCATGCTACTCCTAAAATGTAGAAGAGGGGCATGTCACTTCAGAGATGCCAACTGAGAGGATTTTACAAATTTTGCTAAACTTTGGAAGATTACTAGGTCCCTGTTATCTCTAGACTTTTCCAGAATTCAGATGGCTCAGCCAAAGACTCTGTAAGTCTTCCTCACTCCCTACAGCAAATCTTAAGAAACTCATTGAGTTCATCACCTCCTACCACTAATTTTGGGAAACAGCCCCAGGGGTTTGCTTCCTCATCCCTCAGGATTTCGGCTTTTTAACTGCACAGACACAGCTATATGAAAAGCCTAGCCCTGAATTCAGTAGCAGTGTTGTGTTCAGAATCAAATGTAATGGAGAGGCACAGTTTGCTAGGCACAATGACCAGTATTATGACAAGTGTGCACCACCGTATTGTTCTCAGTGTTCCGGGCAGAGCTAACGCATATGCAGCTATTTTCCATTCAGTCATTATTAGCTTCTGCAGAGGGCAAAGCTCCACTGAGTTCTTTGGTCCTGCTGTCCTTTTATACTGTTCAAGACCTTTCCAGCTCATTCAGTTTCCCAGCACAGACATTGTCCCRCTAACTACAACCCGCAGTTTCACCCAGTTGAGGATAAAAGATGCCTAGCTTGCACAAAGATTGTTTTCAATGGGGGAAAAGCTGGTTCATCTGATCGGATCACTGGATTTACCAGATGGAGGACTCCGATGATACTGTCCTGTCTTGCTTAGTGTGAAAACTCATACATCCTGTACCGTGGAATTTCCCTTGATAATTGGCTTTCTGACAGGAATCCAGAAGCCTTTGCTGTGTCAGACATGTCATACTTTTCTCTGAAGGTCTTTCTACCCAATTTTCTAGATACTGACCTTCTCTCTCTAGTTCTAGGTGCATGCACCTGTGTCTGGCATTATTTATGAATTAAACCCCCCTGTATGTATTAATGCTTTATTTTCCTTGAGAATAGTTTTAAACATATCTACAGGGATGTAGAGTTCTGCTGGTGGATGAACAATTTTATTTTTTAGTTCTAATATTTTGAGATCCATGTGTTTTCAGTCTAGTGTCCAATTAATCAAGTGAATAGACAGTTACCTGGTTATAAGTAATTTTGCTTGGCTTTCAATCTAGACACACAGATACAAAGACAGGTCTCTGAAATTAGGCAGTGAAATGGAGSTAACAATGTCCACATTTGTTTTTGTATGTTCCTGACATTTCAACCAACCTTTGAAAATTTCAAGATAGAAAGCAATCTAATCAGTAGTAGGCTCAATTTTAAAACCATTTTCCATGTTGAAAGTTGCATGTATCTGCCTGTGAAGAATCACTAATAAGGGTTTGGGTGTCGCAATTTGGAAAAAAAAAAGATCATTAAAAATGTCAAGCATAAAAAACCTGATAGTCATTTGGTGGCCAGAAAAAAAACAGGTATGTGTTTTGGTCTGTTTCTGCTACAATGCAGGTGATATAAATACCTGTGAAAATGTGTATCATTGCTCAGAATGGCATGAAAGGATAGTAAAGATGCTTGTGCTGRTACTGGTTTAATTCGTAATTTCGTGACTGCACTTTTGATGAAAACCAAATACTTAGTTTCTTCATGTGGAAGTAGCCAAAAACATCTCTTGAGTCCATGGAGATGACAAAGGTGCTCATATCCTTCATCTATTTGCAGTAGGCATTAAACAAAATAATTTTTTATAAACAATGATTTTTGAATTTATTCTCTCACTGTTTGCTAACCATTCACTTGTGCAGGCTGGTTTCTTTGAATATATCTGTTTGTTAGCTAGCTGAAGTGAGCACATTCAGCCTATGGGCTGTTTTAGAGCTATTCACTGCCCATAGCACAACTTGTTACATCATTTATATTATATTGTCTCTGCTTTCCTGAATGTTAGAAACTAGAGAACTATTTCAGAACTAAAACAAATCAGATATAGGCAAAAAATGGGAGAAAGGAAAAGTTTTTATAGGCAAGGAACAGAATAAGAGATTAAGTGGCCTGCCAATGCTTACAAAAGAAAATCTGTACTAGACCAGAAATTGAACCCAGACATCCTGAGTGTCAGTCCAGACTTAACCACAAGACTGCCCCTCTACTGATTCACAAATATTATCACAAATTAACAGTGGTTCTCTGAATCCTTGTGATCCATTAGTCATAAACAGCAGAGTAAATCCACTACATTTTTTTGAAGATATGTGTAGCATTTTGGGTCTGGGTTTTTCTTTGGTAACACTCAGCCTTTTCTGTTATGAGATCATGGACTCAAATGTGGGCTGTGATTTGGCTRCTGCCAGATTTAGAGATAGTTAGCTGTCTATCATTGTTGTGGGTACTTTGACAGGGTTTTGACAGGATACTGGGTGTGATGATAAAAAAGGCAATAGACTGGTAATAAGAGGATACAGCTTTAGAATTTTAGTTGTCAGAGCAGAGGAGTGAGTCTCATATTCAGGACACCTGAAGAAGTACACTTTGTGTCATACGTGTGCTAGATCCAATTGTGGCATAAGCATGAGTCACTAGCATGTTTAAGCGGGTATAATATTAATTGAAGCCAACTAGCCTTTTGTTTCAAAATCTTTGGAGCAGCATCTTTGTTCTGGATGGATGGATGGATGGATAGCTGGATGGATACCTTTGAAAATGTCTTTATAGCTTTTTAGCACCAACAACAGATCCCCAAAGTGCATTTTTCTTGACCATTAAGCATGGGTCTGAGCTTGCTCTCAAGGCTTGGCTTATTATACTGTTAAGTATATTATACTGTTAAGCTGTTAAAGTCCCACGTTACAGCCTGGTGAGACTAGCTCTGACTAAGGATCAGTTAGAGAAAAGATAAGGGCTGATTGTGCTGCTGACCCCAATATTGCTCCCAGTGAGCCCACATCCCAAACTCAGCCTGATCAAGCCTAAGCCTGATAGATGGCCAAMCTATAGGAAGTGAAGTAGATGGGGATCATGCTGCTAAGCATGAGGAAACCTGCCTATAACGCTGCTAACCATGGTGGCTGTCAGGCAGGCAATGATGTAAGTTTCTGTGCTATTAGATGCCTCCGTATCTAGGCAGTGAATTTTTAGTAAATCACCTACTCAAAAAAAAACTGACTACTGACTGTAAAGAATCATAGAACAACAAAAATGTTGGTTGAAAGAGACTTAGGGAAATCATCTAGTCCAGCTACTTGTTCATAGAAGGACTATTGCTAGATCAGGTCAGCTTTGGGTAGATGAGTCTTGAAAGCTCCCAGAAGTGAGTATTCCACAACCTCTGTGGGCAATCTGTTCTAGTGCGGCACTACCCTCATAGTAATTTTTTTTTCTGAATGCCCAGCTTAATCTCCCAAATTGTAATTTGTAGCCTTTGTACCTTGTTATATCATCTGATGCTACTGAGAAGAATGTGGATCTGTTATGTTTGTAATTGCCCTTCAGGTAATTGTAGGCTATTAGAATAGCCTTCCCTTTGTTGGCCTGAACAAGTCCAAACACCTCAACAACTCCTTGTTGATCACGTGACCTTCAGACCTCTGACCATTGTGGCAGCACTCTGCTGGACACTTCCCAGTTCCTTCAGGAATGATGAGGCCCAAAATGACACAGAATGTCATATGGAGCCTCACCAGTGCCAAACAGCAGGGAAATTAACTTTCTCAGATCTGCTGGTTATGCTCCTCCTATGCAGTCTAGTACACAATTGCCTTACTCACAGTAACAATGCACTGTTGGCTTAGATTCAGCTTGGCATTCAGTGTAACGTCTAGATCTTTTTCAGCAGGGCTGCTATTCAGCCAGACAGCTCTCAGTCTGTGTTGATGCATGGAGTTATTCCACCTCTGGTGCAGAACTTTGCACTTCTCTTTACTGGACTTCATGAAGTTTCTGTTGGCCCTGTCTCTAGGTGTATGAGGTCCCTTTGAACTGAAGGTGTGTCACTCAATTGCTGTAATTTTGTATCATCCACAGATATGCTGAGAATGCACTTCTGTGTTATCAGCCAGGTTGCTGGTGAATATTGAACTATATAGACCCCAGAACCAACCCCTGGAGTTTTCCAGTTGTTACTGGCTGCCAGCAGATGCTAACCTTTAATCATTATTACCTTCTCTGTCTGGCAGTCCAGCCAATTTTCAACCTACCTAGACGTGCTTTGTTCCAGCCTTGACACTAAAGAGGCCAGAAGGTAGCAAAGCTTTGCCATTACTAGAAGTTTTTAAAGCATTCCTGGGGGAATTGTTTCCTAAATTAATTCATATTGATTCATCCAAAAAAAGGCTGTCATAGGACAGTATGGGGATGATAAAGGAAAGACCATGTTCAAACTGGAAATAGGCATTCATGGAGAACAGGACAAGTCTGTTGTACTGGAAGTTCCAAAGCTGTTATTTTTACCTCCTTATTCTGCCTTCACAGCTTCCCTCACATATAGAAATTAGAATTTAGGCTTGTTTTGCACTTTAAGGAGAAGAGATGAGGTGTGGGGGTAGGGACACAATGAAGGTGATATGGTAGCTAGTGTCTAYATACTCAACTGAACTACAGCAGGAAGAGGTCACTTGTACCTTGTGCTGCCCAAATCTGGTATGACCTGAAAGATCCTCTTCTAGAAAAAAATATTTGTCATTCCTTAATAATATCTAATTACAACAGTCTTCCCCCTTCCTCCCTTCAATAGCTTGGAAGAGTTTCAAAAGGTGAACAAATCAAGCAAATCAATTTGTCTTTAATTTTGCTTTGGCTGCAGATCCTTYTTTCTGGTGTGAAAAGACGGGGCCAAACCAAAAGTGTTCCCTGTCCTAATATGCCTGGCTCTGGATTCAGATATGTCACCTCCAAACTCTTTCTACTGCAGTCCATGCCTGTCAGCAGGAGGTCAGAGATGAAAACCATCCCACACTTCCAGGTCAGAGCTTTTATAAAAGGGCCTTTTATTCATCCATCTCCTCCAYGTCCCCCTTCTTTATGGTCCAATTTCTTCTTGGTTCCTGTTAGCTTAAGGGGAATTACGCATCTACTTGGTAAGGAGAAAGGAGTTTCTTCTTCTGTTGACAATAATGAAAACTGGAGGAAGCATCAATTTGTAATATAAGATGACCAACAAAATCCTTAGCAATTATTACATCATAGTTGTATAATTATAAATATATAGTTCCCTGTTTACATCCAATAAACTGCAGAGTTGAGCTATGTCCCATACTTGTGCTCTGTAATTGAATAGTGCCAGAAGTAAGCTCTATCAGAGAAGTTCCTCTGGTTGCCAACCTAGCCAGATGACCTACTTGTTCAGTCACTGGATACTGGGCATCCTTACTTGAACACGAAGTTGGTATTATTGCTGATGCTCTGCCTTATTAGTTATTTCTCCCTGCCATCGGTGATAGGATTAATCTTAAGTAATCTGAAGTGGAAATGAAACATGATGCAAAGCAACTTGAAGGGCTTTTTATTTCTTTAGACAGACTCAGTTTCTCCTCTRTGGTGTAGTTTATTGAATACCAAATCAGAAACTTTCTGATAAAGCAACAGCTCTCCTCACAGATGGGAGTGAAGCCTCACTCCCAGCACACCACTGCAGGTGTTACTGATCATGGCAAAGTCAGGAACCGAAAGCCAGGCATAAGAGAGATAATAACTATGCAAGATTGCCTTTTAAGCAAACACTATACTTGTCCTAGCCTCTGCAAATTAACCCTTGACTATATGTATTTTTCATTATAACAAAATGCCGAGCTGAAAAAAAAACACTTGCATTTCCTGTTTCGAATCCAGTCCTGCTTTACCAGTGGATCTGATTTTTAACCTTCAGTAACTGATTGTGTAGGCTCCTGAGAAAACACTTGGGCTGGCACTATCCTGCTGGGGGCCACCTTGTGTGGCCTACACAGATCTTCACAAGAAATAATATGCAGCCCACTGCTCTCATTCCCACTAGTCTCTCTTGATGAAATACCAGAGTATTAACCACTGTGCTACCTACATCTAACAGTTCTCCAAAACAATTATCCTGGGTCTGAGTGAGCTGGACCCTTCTTCTTCCTCCATATCTCACTGCTCATTTTCAGAGCATTCCTGCTCCGCACAGGGCATGTGGCTGTTTTCTTTGGACAAGGTAGCAAGCCTCCTTGTGGAAGATTATCCCCTGCCACCTCTTCTACTCCCTCCCCTTGGAATTGGAGTGCCTCACCTTACCCACACTATCAGGCTAGCTGGTTCTGCAGCTGGCCCTGTCCTCTGCTTGTTCAGTGACTGGATATATACCTCCATACACCTCTATGATGACTCACTGTGGTGAAGGAAGCTGAACTGCCCTTGTTAATCTCACCTTTCCCCAGGCCTTGCCTTCTTTCCTCTCTGATAGCCAACTGAAAGGCACAAGATATCCCCCCAGACAAGAGATGAAGGAGGTGGCCCCCAAGGCAGTTTGTTGTGCAGCTCACAGCAGTCTAGTGTCATCTCTCTGCCCTAACATAAGACTCTCCAGAGAGAAGGGTGTAAACGCAGTTTTCTCACTGGTTTCCCACCACCCACCTCCCATGTTAGGCACTTCCTCTGGCTTCAGGGGCAAAGGGAGGGAAATCTCCCTTCAGCTCAAAAACTTCAGCAACAAAGTGACTTAAAGTCCTGCATCTTGTGGTTACTTATTCTCTTGGCATTTTAGTGAGAGCCAAGGAATCTGTTTTCCATTTGCTGTACTTTTGCCGGAGACTGTAATTGCTCTTTGAACCTACAGGAGCAGGAAACCCATTAAAGGCCCAAGAGGACAGGGATTTGGTGCCAGCCAGCACATTCCTCATGTCCTTTCATCCTGCAAGAGAAGAGTACTTCTGGCTTCTCCAGAAGGGATATTACTACATTTTGTTCAAATTTAAGGCTGATCTCAAGAGGTAACTGTAAATAGTTACCATTACTCCTGCTATTACCATTTTTATGATTATTACTATTACTAACAGAGCATTATCTGTAGAGAGATCACTACAGAGAACTCAAGACTCAAACTTGTATTTTAGTACCTTGCAGACTGCAAGGATAGATATGATAACAAGAAATTCTAGGCTGAGGGTAGGTTGTGTCATACCTATAAGCAGCATGTGTAAAACTTCCGGTCAGTGCTGTGAAGGAACTTTTGGAAGGAGAATGAGAAAATTGCATATTGTAAGGGAAAAAAACAGCTACCTGTTCCAAGTAGAAGAAGGATAAAAAATCTCCTATGTATGATAATACATCTTTGATGATGCAGCAGCCATCCAACAGGAATTCTTCTGAGGAAAGGGCAATTAGTTGTGTCCCCCCAAAACTGCAGTAGTTGCTCTGCAAGAAGTGGTATGGTTCAGAATAGATAGGATTAACAATCTGTTGGATTAGGTTATACAAGCACACCCTCTGCCAACCACAAGTAGTTTTCCAGAATGCGCGTTGCTGTCACTTTGCCTTTAAATGATATATCCCACAATGACTTTCCACTCTTTGGGACCTTTAGCATAGCCAGTTGACCATAGCTGAGTTTGTCCCATGGAGTCTAGAGTAAAAGAGGGGGAAGCAGCATAGCATAGAGAAAAGTATAAGGCAGAGAAAGAATTTTTAAGAAAACAAAGGCAGACTTGGAATAGGACTTGGACCAGGAAGGCACAGAAATTCTGAGTCTGAAAAYAGAACAATCTGATGCAGTGAAAGAAAGGAAGACAGAAAAGATGACTTTAAGGATAACCCATCTGGAGTCTGAGCCTGTTGATCTAGCATACTCTATAATAGCTGATCTTTCTGGTCCAAATTCTGGCCACTGTGGCAGATGCTTCTGTACTGATTTAGTTCTAAAAATCTGCACTAAATGTGATGTTATCAGCTAGTGAAAAGTTACTTCAGTGCATAGGAATATAAGCAAAGTAAGTCTTCTAGAACTGCTGTCCCATTCCTTGCTGAAATGGTCTCAGGGAAGAAAAGAGAGCCACCAGGATATCCCACTTGTCAGAATGGCCTTGAGACCTCTCTAGCTTATGCCTGGGACTGGCTGCTACCAAAGGGAGCTAACAGGCAGGTAACACACGTCATWCAGAGATGTGGGCAATATTGCTCAGAGCTACAGAGACCTGTAGAGGCCAGTGACAGCATCTCCCACACAACTCTAGTGAAGGCAATACTCGAAGAACTACCACCTCCTCTCTATATTTCTGCTTTCATGAGAGAGAAGGGAATTTGTTAGGCAGTGATATGGAGCAAAGCCTATCATGCATTCTGTGCATGTTCAATAAAGCCACATATTTCCAGTTCACAATGCTCATGGGTTAGGAAGGACCCTTTGCTGAACTTCACAGTAGCCATCTCACTCCCAATACAAAATAGTTCATTGAGAATTTTTTTCTGTAAGTAATCAATAGCTAGTTCAAATCTGCAGGAATAAGAACAATCAGTTGTTGAAAGTGGGAGCTTTTGCTTACAATTATTTCACATACCTTTATCTCCAAATAATCTAGCATAAAGAAAAAGACAAAAGCATTTGTTCAAATTCTTGGCATTACCCAGATAGCTATCTTCTCCCTTACTCATTCTGCTTGTACTCCAGTTTGTTATAAACAAGGACACATATAACACACAAAAAGCCTGCATAAAAATAAAACCTTTATAATGGTTATGGAGTCAAACCCTCAAAAAGTTAGGAAATCCAGGATTGAAGTTCCCCTGGCAACATTTGTATAGATGAGTTATGATGCAGTCTTCATTTCAAAGTGTACAGACTAATGTTTCCTTAGGATCTTTCCTTGCTCTATGGGCATGCAGGAACTGCTCTGAAGGTTAGATACGCCTGTGTAAGCACCAAAATTTTTCTGCAGGACCCTTTGCCCTGTGTACTGCAGAAAGTAGACAGTGTTGAACAGTGGCTGAGACAGGAAACTGCAGAAGAGTGAGTGTCATCTCACAACTTAAGCGCTGGACTATTGCTGTCCTGCAGAGCTGGCCTGCATCCCTGACACTGCCACACAGCTCCAGTGTAATGCTGGGCAAGTTTCTTTGTGCCAGATTTCCTGTGGGTGATTGTGAGATGGGTACTCCTTGCTTTCTGTATGCCTGACATACTCTCTAGTCTGGGATCATTCTCCGAGGCCTAGAAGGGTTACTTTTAATATGAATTGGTTCCCTTATCCTATTTGCAGAACAGACSTACAAACAGTTTTGTGTGTGCGGGTGTTTGTTGTGGGTGGTTGTTTCTCAGTAGAGCAAGGGTGAGGAAGGAATAGGCTCTGGTCATGGGGTGCAAGCTATTGAAGGTGGCAATTCAGCCAAAACCCCTGAATGATTGAACCACAGCCGATTYGCAAAGGAACTGAATGCTCGCAACAGCAACTGGGCTTTGTGCTTTGAATATAAAGTGCTCCAGTATGCTAGAAATTGTGAAAAATCCAAGTCCTCGTCATTCTGTATCAGGTACACAATTGTTTTTTTACTCTACTCTTTTCATTAGTCTGCGTCTCATTTGCAAAATACATTTGTTGACGTTTGTGAAGCAGTTGGATATGTATCTTGCTGAATGCCAGGAACTCAAAAGAGATTTTAGCCATTCTGTTTTCAGAGCATGGTTTAAATCTTGTGTACTAGAGAAGATCTAAGTTCATCCACTGAGCAGGAGGATAAAACAAAGGATGAAATGTTAGTTTGCTAATTGCAGAAAYGAGGCAGAAATACTGTGAAAAGGAATGATCTATATTGTGGGGCTCAAACATAGGAAATTAAAACCTCAGTGGCAACCTTCGTAAAGGAACTTCCTCTAGGCACTTCCTGGCTTTGCAACTATAATAGTATTCTAGTGTAGTTTTTGTGCCAGTACTATTTATCTCATCATCTTGTTTTGTAACCTGCCAGTCCCTGCTGGGCTAAAACCTTCTCTACAAAAAAAAACATTTTATTGTTTTAACTAATAGTCTGCTATAAACTCAATTAAACCAGGACAAATTTTGCATATATATATTTTGTTTTAGAATAAGTGGTTTATTTGATTTGGCTTCCTTTGATTTGTTTGTACAGGATTAAATTATAAAATATCTTAGTCTCAGACATCTCTCCTCTACCCTATACACTACAGACGCTTCTGGATGGGCTTACAAGCACATCTCTGAGGAGACAGCAGGTATGTGTGGGAGTTGGTGCATGTTTGAAATGGTGGCTCATTGTTGCTAGATTTTTTTTTCGAAGAATAAATTTAGGAACCCTTCTGCAGTGGCAGCCTTTGAGCACAGGACATTTACAACTTTTTTTTTTGAATGAATGAAAGCTAAAGAGAATATAATAAAAATAATAATTTTAAACTTTCTTGTTTCCTGTGTCTTGTCTCAGGTTTCTGCTCCTTTTTTACGGCTTAGAAGGAAAGGAACTGGATTCTTTCAGCRCACAAAATGTTTAGCACCAGTTAAAACAGCGGCTTAGGACTTTTCTTTAGTAATAACCAGAAAACAAAGCTAAATCCTGTTGCAAAACAGCAAATTTAATCGGACAGGCAGCTTTGCACCAGCTTCCGCCAATCTGCTGCCCACTCCTGAGGCAAGGAATCTAAAGAGCCAAAGATGGTATCCAAGGAGACTGGGCAAAGTTCCAGCTTGAGTCCGCCCAGGAGATAAAGGTTCTAGCCTTTTGGGAATATGCAGCAAAGTGTGTGACTGTCCCATTGGTACTCAGCGTTGGGAAACTATTACAGGAATGTGTAGTTCAGCAAGCCTCTACACACAAGCCTCTGCTTTTTTCCCTTGAGATAAGATTTCATGTTATTCTCAGGGTTTCCCCTATTTTGCCGAGCAGAGGAATCTTGGCTTAAGCAAGCAAATGATGAAAGGGGCCCATCACAGATGAGACAGGCAGGTCTTGTCACAAAGGGCACCTGTACGTCACCTGACAGTACATTAGGAAAGAGTTCCATAACGCGAGGACTTGTCATCCTTGGCACAGCCATCCATGGAGAAAAAAGACAGTATTTTAAGTAATCCCATCTATGCTAACTTCTGCCTACCTGAGCTGGGTACTAACAGCAGTACAGCTGTAGCAATGCAGAGATCGGTGTAGGCTACAAAATCTGCCCAGCTCCCTGAGGGACTATGCCTGCTAATAGCTTACCATGTACTCCATTGCTATGCTTATCAGTACACAAACTAGATAGTTTAAAGCTAGTATGAGCTTGTCTATGTGACCTGCAGACTGACTCTGATTACAGTGTCGCTATATGCTTAGCCTCCATGCCCTTTCCTGGGTTGGTTCCTTTGACAGGCCACTAAATACACATAACACATTTTTGAAAGGAAGAAATAAAAAGTTCTCTCCTCTCAGAGTCTAATGGAGAAAAGCCTTGTTCAAATACAAGTGCACGAAAGGTTTCAAAGTTATTTTTCTTGAAAATGGTTGGAAATTTCTTTTTTTTGCCTCGGAGCTTTTTCTTACTCTTTTTTTTTTTAATGTAAATACTTGCAACAATGGCTAATTGTCCRAAAAATGTAAGCTATTTCTTAGTGGGATTCTTGTCTGCCCATTTCTACATTCCAATCTTTTGTCCTTAAAGCTGAGGTCTTGACTAAATTATACAGCCCAACATTGAGCTAGGTACTACCTCTCCCAAACCTAGTCTTTTGGGACCAAGAAGTATTCTTGTTAAGAGCTTAAACTATGATATTCTGATAAAATAATCCACTCCAAATGACCTGTTCTTGGCTCTGACAAGTTACTGTGTATATATGCCCTAAGTCATATTAATGTGGAAATAATATATCACAGAGAACTTGTAGTGTTGTATATATTACTTGCATATTTAGCCTATGGCCATGACATCATTGCTCTTGTTCTGGGCTGCAGTGATGGCTTAGCCAAAAAGAGTAACTGCRAATGTACTGCATTGTTCTTCTCAGCTGCTAGGATCATATTGACTTTGACTTGTGAATCATGCTCAGCATGCAGGGATGATACATCCAGCCATTAGTGTTACTAATTCCCTGGTTTGAGAAGTGAGTATTGCCTATGCTAAGAAAACAGGAAAGGTGTGGAAAACTTTGGAACGGGTCACAAACTCCTTAGCATCTTCTAGCCTTTCTTAGTTCATTCGTCTGTGGCACAAATATAACAGCAGGGTTTTAAATTGTTACAAATAGACGATTGTCTTGAGGCTTATGTAGTAAAACAATTATTTTTTGATGAATCCTGATGAGACACTTAGGCTGATCACAAGACACAACGAACTAACGTGAACACCATCTTTTCCTTTCTCTGTTGTTGATCTGCCAGCAGGGAGGTCCAGACTGATAGAGAGCTAGAAAGGCAGGACTGCTCTGCTGGCCTCCGATGGAGGGAAAGRCAGCAGAATAGAAGGAGCTAAGAGGCAGTCTTAAAACCCATACTTTTTGATGTTTGCATGCTACTACATTTGGGAGGATTTGAGTAAGAAAGTAACAATAATCTCATCAGAAAATAGAGGATAATATGAATTAAAGTAAGTGTAAAAAGCTAGGACAAGCTATGCATAAACATTCTGTTGTTAGGTAATCATTTTAGCTTCATATAATTATTTGCAGTCTTGCGAGGCAAAAATGCAACAAATTAGAGGGACAGCAAAGTTCCTTGAAGAGATTGTCTTTAAGCAACAGAAAAACAGGACACTTTGAAGATTGGGAGTGACTAGCAGGAACTGCAGGAGATGGGAGATGCTTAGCTGGGGTCACTAAGAGAAGCAGCTAGTGGAGTTGTAATGACTAGGAGAAGCAGCAAGCTGGAGGGACTTGGTCAGAAGTTCACACCTTGGCTAAGCTGCAGCTCTGAAGAAGCCTTTGCCATATGACAGGAGCCCCAAAATTTCCAGCTGTGACTGGAATGTTTCTAGAGCAGGGGGAAGCAATGGTCTGTCTTAGCAGTAGCCCCAGCAAGAAATGAGAGAGGCCTTCATTGAGTATTGCTCTCCTTTAGGAAAGGGGAGTTAGTGACCGCCTGTTTTGTTTATCTTTGTTTGTCCTTTTCTTTTTTCTCTCCAAAACAGTGCTGTTCTGTTAAGGCATTTTCACAATTTGTGAGCACGGGAATAGAGCTCTGTGAGCATTCAGTTTAATTTCTCTCAGGTTGGGAGCGGAAACACAAAATTCTGTTTAGAATTAGAATTTCCCTAGAAATTGAACCCTGCCCTTGCTGCTGCCAGTCAAAGTCTGGCAAAAAGGGTAAACTTTCTTTTTCCTTCATTTTTTCTCCGAGAGAGACTTGGAGCTCAGTATCACAATACTGGGAGCTCATTTTATACAGAGGAAAAAAAAAGATATAGAACCTAAATGCTCAATAGGCTAGCAGTTATTTACACTTTGTCTAAGCAGACCCTGTATTCTTGGATGCCTCTCAGACATGACCACCACATGTTGTTGCAGTACACGAGGAGTACAGGAGCTAGATATAAAATAACTCACTGGGTAGTAGTGCAAGTCCAAACACAGCAGCCTGGACTTCAGTGCAGGTTAAACAAGCCCAGGCTAGATCCTGGGGAAATATCYAAGAGATGAAGCATACACCGGCATTGACACACTATTCTGCTACCAGTGCTAGCTATGGTTACATTCAGTGGGGTGTATCGKTATAGACACTGCCATATCTCTGGAAGGTAATTTCTGATTGCTCTGTGTTTCACCTGGGGAGACTGAAGAGAGGAAAGAAGTGGATGTGGCTACATTCCCTCTATAAGCAGGGCCAGAGATATGGCGTGATCATGCCCTGCAGAAGGCATCCTACATGTATACACCATCAGCATTGCAAAGAGCCATCAAGAAGGCTGTTTACAGCCAGCCATTTGTGCATTAGCTTCTGTTCTGACAGCCCCTCTGGAGACTGCTCTTTCAAAGCGGTAAAAACGGAGTAAGTTTGTTACATTTGCAGCCTTTGGACTCCAAGACTGATTTTAACTTTTGTGAAGGTAAAAACAACCTGAAATGGACTCTGACGTATAAGACTTGCTCTCAGGCCTGAGAGACTCTTTCAGTAGTAGTAGGAAATAGCAAGAATTCAAAAGTGCACTGAGCCCTTGAGGAGGGGTACTGGTCTGAGGTTGCATAATTCTTCTCTGTGCTGAGAAGATTACTTCGGGGGGGGGGGGGGGGAGATAGATCCAGCCTGTTACGATACTTGTCCACTAACACTGAATTGAAAAAAGGCTGTTGCCAACCTAAGAACAGAGCTCTCTCCATCCACGCTTATTGCTAATATTTATCTGATGCTTAACAAAGACTGTAAGTTCTCTTGCAGATAACCCTTTCTCTGTGAAAGACACAGTCATTTACTCTGCCATCATTCCCCTTGGTACTTGTACAGTGCTGTATGTTCCCACAGAAGCAGATCTCCTGCCCTCTCCATGAGGAGCTCAGTTCTGACTGCAAAGAATTCCCTTGCAAGAGTTCTCAGTGGTATAAAAACTGCCAGAGCTGCCCCATTCATGTAATGGTGTGTGTTGGCAGCAGGGAAGGGACAAGCTGTATATACACCAGGAGTATCAGATTCCTCACACAGATTGGGCCAAAGGCATGAGTAAGAGAAGAACACAACRTGTTTTGAGCTGTGGTGGTACTGCTGCTTGGTCAAGGTTGACTGGATTCCAGGGAAAGTAGATGACAGTCCCTTCCCTGCTGCTTCCCTTACCTGCCTCACCTTGGCTGATGGCTGGACACAATGACAAGTCTAGCCTACTGTTTCACTCTCATTTTATTCACATAGACTTGAATCTATTCCCATGATATTCCATTTACATGGACTTGATTTACTCCCATGCTCCTCTATCCCAGCAGAAAGAAAGTGTTTTCTAAAGTTTAGCCCAAACCCTCTGCCAGAATGTCCCCTTTGACCTTCATGCTCTTCCTGGATCTCCTTAAATAAGATCAAGAGGTGCCCAGGCAGCTGCATCTTCTTTCTGAAACTCTCCTTTAGAGTGGCCTCTTCTGGTTATTTCCTACAAAGGGGAAGGCTTCATGTGTAAGACACTGCAAAGAGCCTTTGCCCCCACCCTAAATCTTGTTTTTCAGAGTGACACACACCCTGATCTGCTGTTACTTAATGTAAAGTGAAGTCACTGCCTTCCTCCCCTTCAAACTGCTCCACCCTCAGTCAGGAGGCTCGTTTCTCCACCCTTTCGCAAAACAGCTGTTTGGGGGTGGAGGTGAGTTTAGGGACGGTGTTGACCACCCGTTCATTTGGAGGAAAAAAAAAAAAAAGTCTAGTCTTGTCACTGGGCTGCTCTGGAGCTGGAAATTGGCCTAACACCCTCCCCTTCTTCATTGCCTGTGTGCACTTCATGTGAACACAACTGAATAAGATCATTCATGTCAGTCTCTGGGTGTAGTTTAGGATAGAAGGAAGAGTGTAACCACAGTACTTGGCTGGGTTTTTTTCTGCCTATTTTCCTCACTACGGAGGGAAGGTGTCACTGAAACACCTGCCCCACTACTTTGACAGGCAGAAAGAGGAGACAGAGAAGTTGGTGTGTAAGTGGTGTAATGTGGGGCTAGGTTCCCTGCTCTGCTCAGACTTTGTTGATAAGCAACGGGAAGGAAATGTGTCTCTAGGAGCCAGCTGCTGCTGCATCACTTTGCCTTAACTCTATCAGCAGTGTGAATGCAAGTAACCCAGAAACTGCCCTAAACATATGCCGGCTTCTGATAGTCCGTTAGGGAGCATCTGCCTACTAAATGTGCCTGGAACACAATATGGTGTAGCCACTCTTCCTTCTCTCCCTTGACATGGCCTTCCCTSCATGCTAGTGGCTATTTTGACTGCTTGCTTGCTGGAGACTTTACTGCTTCAGAGACACCACAGCCAGGGGAGGGAGGCCTGGATTACGTTCTCCATTCTTGGAGAGAAGAGTGTTGACAAATAGAGTTACAACATCATGGGGAAGGTGTTTGTAGAATGTATTTGCCCCAAGAGGTGGTACATCACTTGGGAACTTCTGCCTGTAAAAGGGGAAGCCTGCAAATGTTCAGAAAATAAATTGTATCATGGAAAGAAGCACAGAAAATGTACAGGAAGATTGTCACAGTAGGGAGTTGAACTTTTCAGCCGGTTTGTGCAGAGTGAGTGGTAGAGGGTGACAACTGGTAGGCCCCACTCTCATAAAAGGACAAACAGATGGTGGGGAGTGGAGCGCAAAAATGAGGTCTGGCAAGTGAGGCAAGCAGCTGGTAGGTCTTGTGGTCAGGGTGACTGGCTGTCTTGGGTTTGAAGGACAGTGCCTTCACCTGCTTTACAGCATATGAAGTTTTCTTCCAACTCTGTTGGAACTGGCTGCGGAGCACCCTGTGTATGTAGCCACCTTTCTGCTACTCCCAGCTTCAGCCATTTCATACCGGTTTATAGCTTCTGTTCCACCCAACTATGGTAATTTATATGTCAAGTTGCATTTTTCCCCTTTCCAGCCATTTCCTGGATGAAACAGCTAGCCTACCATGCTGCTAGTTTACTGTGCTAACTCAGATGCTGATTACTTATTCTCTCAAACATAATCAACTCAAAAAGAAAGTGGTAAATAGAGAAACTAGAATCACACTTTATTACTTGTTTATTTAGAAGTAGCACGCCCCTCAAGTACTAGCAACCCCTTTGTGAGACCTGCTGTACAAGAAYGGAGGAAAAAGACAATCTTCTAGAAGGATAAAGATTTTCATATAAGTCGAGACAGACAGAGTAAAGAAATAATGAGCTAATACTAGTTAATGCCAATGGTCTACGACTTCAGCTTGCCATTGTTACACATCTCACATTCTTGGGTCAGAGAAACCATATTTTTGGGACGGTTCAGTGGAAATGGTTTTGGGACTGTACCAAGGTCCTCCCAGAATTCCACTTTTCTTAGTCTTAGCCTCAAGGAATTTACAGCTGGCTCAGGCAGAGCTGGAAGTCCCCATAACAGGAAGGATTTTGTTGATATTCTGTCTTTGGAGGACAGTGAGCTTCTCTGTGAAAGGCAACACATATATCTGGCCATGTCCATGGCACCACACCCACTGTTCCTCCAAAAATGATAGAGTTTCAAGGACTCACATGACTGTATCCATCTGTCCAGGGATTATTAAGAAAGCCTATAAATGGAGATGGAGGGGAGTTTTCCCCCATTCATTCCTTTGGTTTGGACAGGACTTATCTCTTTCTGAAAGTGAAAGAAACTGCCAAATCTGCTCTTAAAAATGAAGAGGATCTCTAGGAATCTGTGGAGCTCCCAGGGGATCTGTGAGCCAACCTGAGATAGCCTCTGTGCTCTCTCACACGTTCTCTGCTCACTGCTGGGCTTCTCCTCAGCGTGAAGAGCCTGACTATATTGAATGTCTGCTACCAGTGATGCTGGCTACAGCTGCCAGTGTCCTGGCTGGATCTCTGAAGAGAGGGAAATAGCTCCTTGTTCAGCATAGCCTCACCTGGGAAATATCAGCAGGCACGAGGAAGAACCATGAGCAGCTCATAGGTCTGTTTCCCGCCAGACAGGGCAGCGAGTGCTACAGGCAGTCTTGTCTAAGATATTCAAGTCAGTCTTTTATTTCTGGTCAACAGAAAATCAGGGCAGTCTGCCCAATTAACAGTGATAAATCTGGCTTCTCCCTCTGCTCAAGAAGTAGAGCTCTCCTGTCCTCTAAGGGAATAATAATTACCTTTTCCTCCTCCTAGACAGCTTCTCAGTGCCAAGGTCTTTTAAAGACTCCTTATCTGTTTCAAAGCCTTCTTAAATCTATCAACTGAAAATAATGGTCCTGGGCTGATTTCTGGTCCCTAGACTTAGTTTTTTTTTTACAGAGTGGAGCTGGCTTCTATTGCAGATCCCTTAAGGGCCCATATGCTCCAATGCACATGACTCTGAGTATATGCATTGGGCCTGCTGAGCATCCTATGCATTGGGCCTGCTGAGCATCCTCCGCAGATTAATGTGTGGACAGGAAGGGAGATCAGGAGAAGAAATCCACAAGATACTTAAGAGAAGGAACAGTCTCATCTGTTACTCTAGTGTATGGGAAAAAATTGGTTAAAATAAGAACAGTCACCCCAAAACTTT
This sequence comes from Rhea americana, assembly GCF_003343005.1. Classification (NCBI taxonomy): domain Eukaryota; kingdom Metazoa; phylum Chordata; class Aves; order Rheiformes; family Rheidae; genus Rhea; species Rhea americana. The sequence continues at coordinate 564,273 of NW_028186868.1, read as the reverse complement.
TTCCTTCCTGTCTGTATCCTGTGATACCTCTAGACACCAGACTTAACTATATGGCAAGTCTGTGGATGATAAAACACTGGCATCACATCAGAATAGGAGTGTAAAGCAGGTGAGACTCAGACTTCCATAAACATTGAACCCACAAAATGTGAACACCATCTGCTGCAAGCTCATTCCCACATGGCATCGTAAGTGTTATTGTCTTTGTATTTCTTTTCAGCCCTCCCTAACATGTACCGTATGCTATTTGGCAAGGACTCATGCCTGTCACATATGAGTACAGTACTTGTGACAATGTGGTTTTGGTCTTGCTACAGACAGCAGTGCCAATAAATAATGAAAGCATCTCAGTCATAGTCTGCATAGGAAAGCCAGTGTCCATGAGATGATAAAATCTTTGGTGGTTACCATAAAATTTTCAAGAATAAGTCATTCCCCTCATACACTTTAAAAAAATGCAAACTTGGTATGCTAAGAACTTCTAATATGAATATATCTCCCTTATTTGGAAGAAAGCAAATGGTGCTTCCAGTTTCCCTGATCCCACTTCATTTTTGATATTTGACCTGCAGATTAGAGGTTTTCMCGTCATCTGTCAGCCCACAGAGAGTATCTCAAGGTTCAGTGTGTGTGAGAGATAGGAAAGGGACATTAGGAACAGGCTAGCCACAAAAAGCTAAAATTAGCTCTGAGAACTTGAGTACAGAGGTCTCTGAGGAACGCTAGTCAAAGAAAGAAAATGGTTGTTTGCTAAACTCCCACTTATTTTGCTGCCTCTAAGGACTTCTGACTCATATCCCCACCCAGATATCCTACACAGCTTTTTAAGAGGAGTTCCCCCCCTCCTTGCCCCTCCACTGGCCATCATTTTCCTCTTTTGTAACTTCACTACAATGTGATATAGGATTCCTGATCCAGCAGCAAGTTGCTGACTGCAAACAGGAAAGAGGGGGGCCTATCTGAGCTCAGCCTTTGTGATAACATGAACGTTCACACCCACGTGCAGACAGGGATGTTTCTCACATATGGCAATGATCAGCAGCTCCCCCTCTTTTCTCCTCTTTCCTCATCCCAAAAAGGGCTTACAAAGCCCTAGAGGGGTCCTAAATTGAGCTAGAAGCAGTCTTTAGAAAGCACGGCTGTGTGAGGCCTCAGTTATCAYGATTTCTTGCATAATTCTTTTAGGTTTTCAGAGGCCAGTAAATTTGAGACTGTAAATCTTAACGTGACCAGAGCATATGGCCTTAGAATAAGACATAGAGTGAATTACAGAGAGACAGCGTATCTTTTGCAGAATCTGATTAAGGGACTCCTTTGAGAACTATCCCTTACATGCAGCCATAGGCATGGCTTTAAAAGCTGCCCTCTCTCCTTCTTCCTAGCAATGCCCAATGGAGTAAGTTTTTTTGCAGCATCAGCTTCTCTCCTTCCTATTCTCAGAAGCCTCTTCTCAAAATCAAAGTGAATGGCTATGTGTGCCTATGTTTCTGACTTTAGTTTCAGGAGACAAATCTTGACTATTTAAAGCACTCTTATTAATACAWGTGGAAACATCTTAGGTAAGTTGGAGGCATTGTCTTAGTTGAGAAGCTAGGTTGTATCTCTACAGAGAAAAAAAAAAGAAATGCTCTTGCATTCACTGGGAATAAGATTTTGCTTTTTCAAGCCAACTCGGGTGCTATTTGCTTACAGCCATGCACAGCTAATGTTACACGTGTTCCTCTAGGCAAAGCTGACATTATATAGGATGTTCAGTGGTGAAAGTTTATTCTGCTTCTGCAAACCAGTTTTAAATGAAGTAACAATTTCCCTTCCTAGCTTGTTCTTTTTTCCTCCATGGAACAGTTCTGTTTTCTTTTTGATGGTGCTGCTTCTTCAGCAGAATAAATTTCCTGAGACAAAAGGTGACTTTACGTAACTAGTGACGGAAGAAATAGATCCAGCAATCGTTTAATTTGAACTACAGTGGAAGAGGGAATTGCAGCAATTCTGGAAGGTTTTCCTATAGTTATACTGTAAGGTAAAAGAGATCAACGTCTTCCATTCTAGCTGCTCTAAGGGTTTGTCTGCAATGGGTAGACTATTTTTCCTTGTTCTTCCCATTCACTGGAGTAAGGATGGTTCCACTGAACTTGAATTGAGAAAAGAGGGAGCAAGACTTCAGTTAAAAAATGCTCAGTTGAAATTTACAGAACATGAAGATACTGCTAAAATGAAAATGTCTGATTTTCCTACTGTCAGGTGCAAGGGAAAGTCTGCAGGAGAACCACTTCTCTGTTGGTAGAAACTCTTTGCCTGTTGTTTTCTGTGAAGCATCCCATGAGCAAAACTGCAGATTGCTCTTGTATACTGCAGAACCTGTAAACTGAGAACACTTTCCCCGGGCTCCTCAGCTAGGTGTCTAGGGAGAGTCCTTCTTCCTCCTTGGTTGGTGTGGTGGGACCTCAACCTCCTCCTGCAGTTTGTTTCAAGCACTGCTTAAAATCACACTTGCAGASCCTGGGAGATAGGAAAAACAGGAGCTGTGCTGAGGAACAATCCCCCAGCCACCTGCCAGCCACAGAAATGCCAGTCACTATATATGTGGAGATGATGGTAGGAGAATAGGTAGTGCTGGACTAGTGTTGGACATCTACTTCCACTAGAAATGTTCTGTACCTCTCTGGCTGCTCAACTCTTAGCAGTTGTGAGGAACTGCTACCCTGGAGCAGTCCAAGGTTCCTACAGCAATATACTTGTGYTAATGCTGAACCCCTGGCCAACATTCTGGGGAGATTTGGTGGCACTATTACTAAGAGCAGAGCTACACAGAGGTATTTTTGTGTTCAGGGCTGTGATACCTTCGTATCTCAACTACTGGGTTGCATAACCCATACAAACATTCATCAMCTTCATGAGTCCTGCCAGCTGGGGTAGTCCTCATTGCTGCCTCTTCTATGCATCTGAAGCTTTTTCTGGCTAGCACCAGTAGGATGCAAATGCATCCACCCACACTGTATGCTTTCCCTTCAGAAGAGCATCTCAACTGTATGTCATATGCCACTTTTGCTATGAACTAGGTTGAAAATTGAAAGGATTTGAACTCTGCCAGTGTATGACACTGCTTTTTAAAGCCTCTGCTAGTAAAGCATGGGATCATAATCCCAGGCCCACAATCCCTGGTAAAAATACTTTCATTCAGGGCAGAAGGAAACCAGAGGAAATTTTTTCTGTTCCTTTTTGTCTTGGCTTCACCTCCAGCCATGCTGTATCTAGTTACAGTTTAACTCCTACTGCACAATACCTGTTATCACTTGCAATGAAATGGAAACTGTGGCTATTCTGATAAATGAACAGAAAGGTTCTGTAATTAAACTGTGACGTCTTTCAGTACCTTTGTGTCTCCCATTGAAACACCCYACAGAAGCACATAGAGAATCACAACTAAGAGACAATTCAGGGCTTCTGATTAAAAGAAAGGGGAGTAGGGTCTGTATTTTTCACTCTGTCTTCAGTGGAGAAAAAATGCTGTTTTCACAATATTTTCACACATCTGTGCTAAATCAAACACTAATCTTTTCACTCCTAACATTARTACACTAGGTATGGAAGTCACAGTGCAGACCTGAAAATGTCCTTTAATGAACGTATCACTCTTTGCTCAGGAAGAGCAAGATAATGAACAAATGACAGAATCCACACTCCAGGGTACGTATCTACCATCTTGTCATCTTTTGTCTCACATTATATGCAAAGATTTATGGAGCAAAATTCCAAAACAGTGAAAAAACAGAAATGCTGCCTTTTGCTCCAGAGAAGAAAGAGATCTGTCCTTGAAACTTCACACCAGAAATCTCCCAGTTTCTACTGCCCTAGACTGTGGGTCTGTGGGGGAGGGCTCTGCTGTAACTGAGGAAGCCTGCTGCTCTTTAGAATACAGCAACAGTTTGGGAAYACAGGAACAAAAGCATTGAAAAACCCAAATTATATTTTAAAAAATCCTGTACCAAGGCAATCATCTCTGCTGGGATCTCCATGCACAGAGACTGCCTCTAGCTTTTGATACCGATGTGGTGACAAGCTTGATGGGAATCACTGAGTTTATTTCCTGCTGGGACGCTATCCTCATCATTAGAGACCATTCTTGTAACTAACACTTTTGTTCATAGTTTCAGGTGAGAAGCAAGTAACAGCTGGACTATAGGGATGAAGTGAGTGACTTACTCTTTCAGAAAGTTTTTGCAGGTGCGCAGGGAGAGGCAAGAGACAGTAATGTCTCCTGTAGCTGCACCTGTTCTGCAAATAAAGAGAAGATCCTTCCTTTAGACCTTATAGCCTGACATAGTTTCTAGACTCATAATTAATGTAACAAAAAGAGGGATGTTAGCTCCCTGGTACTCCTCATCTGTCTTTCACAGGTATGGTGAATTTGGAAGATTTTAATGGATTTTAATGTGCTTTAAAACAACTGGCACCTTCTAGGGGCTGACTGGCTTGCTGTGTACAGAGAGACTGCATTTCTGCTAGCCTCAGCTGACACTCAGAATGGTCTAASAGGGCAACTGGAGATACAGAATCACTGACTTCTGCTTGTGATCTATCTCTATCTCCGTATATTCACACAGGGTTGTGGAGCCACTGTATCCTGCGCAGTGTCCTTCAGTGTGTAGAACAGAAGATGGGCTATGCTGGGAGATCAGGGAATGGGCTCAGTCAGTATCCACAGAAGGCTGGTGAGAAGCAGGGATGTGATGGAAGAAAGATCTGGCTGCTCAGTGTGCTTGCCAGAAGGGTCATGACCTCAGGCCAATCAGATCCCACACCAAGAGAAGCTGAATTCAGCTCCCCTGCTCCCCCATGGCTCAACATCACTGCAAGAAGTCTGGCCACCCAGTGAGAGAAGAACAGGGATGCAGTGCCCTCTCCTCACACCATTTCCCAGCACCTTCAATGGGAAAAATGGAAAATAGGAGAATGAAATTCTGGACTGTGCTGAAAGGACTGAAAAGTAGTAAGATGCCCCTTACCACTGCCAAACAGAGTAAATCCCATTACAAGGAGAGCAACCTGCTGTGAGCAGACTGCCTTATAAACATTATGTGGGGGCGGTATTTGGACCCCCACAAAAACACCCAACAACTGCAGTGGCTGGTACTCAAATGCAAAGCCTCTCTCATGGGAAGAGATATTTGTAGCACAGTACATAGCAGGAAGCACTCTGAGTAACTGATATTACAGTGAGGAGGTAGGAAACATTCCCAAACTTTAATTGGGGCAAGAGATTAAGCATACAGTGAAAGAAAACAATGAGATCTTTGATGACCACCCTGACCTTCAGCCTCTCATCTCACCCAAAGAAAGGACTGTGCAGAACCTCCCGCATAGGTGTTCATGGAATTGATCCAGGGACCAGCTGTTATTGATTTTCTGTGTCTACCCCTTATTCCTCAAGCTTCCCTCCCCAGGTCGCTACAAAGATAATGTTTACTTCAAGTTATGCTGATAGAATTGTCAAATCTTGATTACATTTATGAATCTGCTCATGAACTCTACCGGCCACAGTGCCACAGAGCCGCCTTAAAGCTCTCTTAAATATGTAAGGCATTCCAGTCATTTTAATTACTGTGCATTGCATAAGCCAGAAACCAGTTCATACAAAGGAACAACAGAAAAGTGATTTTCAGTTGCTCTCACTCTTTCCTCTGCTTAGTGCCAGTCTCCAAAGCTCTGGGAACACCAGCTCTTATTACCATTTGAAGCACTTCATCTATTTGAAATCTCTTTGTTCAGCTACTTAAAACTATTTATGCAGTTTAGAAGGGTTTAGAAAGAAAAACAAATCTTCAATTTGGGAATGGCCACAGCAACATGAAAACACAGCAAGAGAAATGGAAAAACTTGTTATAAACAAAAATGAGAAAAAATTAATTGCTTAGAATGAGGCACAAGCAGGTAAAACCAAGCAAACCACGCAACCACCCTCCCAACTCTTGTCAGATCATCTAATCACAGCCTCCTGGCTTGAACCTTGCATGGTACTGAGCCCTTTGGCCCTGATCCAGAAATGCACTTAAGCTTACATTTAACTTTATGCATGTAAATGGTTCTGTTGACTTCAGTRGAGCATCTTATGTGCTTAAAGTTGAACATGTGCCTTAGTGTTTTCCTGGATTTGGGCCAAAGAGCTCAGTCATGTGCAGCAAACATTTTCAGCTTGATAAGGCTGCTAAAAGACATTTCCTTGTTGCCCTTCTGCAGCTGATGCCACAACACAGCCTCACTGGAGGATCTCCACACTACTGAGAGGAAGATTTCATATTCTAAACTCCTTTATTGTATAATATTGCTGGTAACACATGGTACCTGTGGTCTATTTCCAGACTGGGTGCTGTCAGTATGTACAATCTGTAAAGGATCCTTGAGGATTAAACCTAAACCGTTAGAGCTGATGAAGGTTTAATGGCCAATCAGTAATTTAAAACTTGGGAATGGGATAGAGGGTTACCTGTGTCTGGCTTGCAGACAGGAAGGTGACATAATTCCTTTGCAGCCTCAAAGAAGGAGATCAAATGAAAATTTTCAAACTATATAGAGAATCAAAGAGATTTTCAAAGAAACATTTTTCTTATTATAAGTAGCATATGAAGATCACTAGTATAAGGAAGGAATTAAGAGGATAGTTTTTTCCAGCCACTTTTACACACATAAATCATAGCAAATATGAAATTTTTAAACAAAACAAAGTCTTATTGAAGGATAGTGACAGAAAACACAGCTAATCTGTTCTATACAAAAAAGCAGCAGATAATCAGGAAATCAGAGAATCTTTTGCTAACAGAACACAAGACTGCTCCAGTAGAGTTTACTGCCCTACAATGCACATGAGAACATTACAAAAAATGTACATCAGACACCTCAGAAAGGCTATCCTTTGTCAACTGTTGTATAAAAGCAGAAAAATGATGATATCTCCTAAGGGTTTGATGCTRATCTGGTGTAAAAGATAAGAAGATCTCCAAGAAGTTTTTAGGACAAGAAGGAGCTTTTAAACAACTTGGCAGCTGAACAATTTAGAATGCTAATGGCAAGACTCCATGCTCATGAATCAAGTGAAGTTACTGTGGAAAAGTTAAAATGGAAAAATGCCCATACTTCAGAAGCATTTTAAATTAATGTATTGTTCATGGAGGTGGCAGGACTGACTGAACTGCAGGCTGGAGTCTCCTGACTTCACTCATGCCTTGCCTAGTTTAAGAGAGCTGAGGTCTGGTGAGGAGCTGGAGTGTTTTTAGCCCCTACATGTGTCATTTTTTTTTTGGGGGGGGGGGGAGTGGAGAATTTAGCCTGCCTGCCTGTCTTTTGTTCTTTCTTTGACTAGCAGTTCCTGTAGTTTGATTAAGCTCTTCTGTACTAATTACATTCATATGCTTTTGTTATTTCAGAAGCAGCTTTCTGCCACTGCCTTGTCTCCCTCGCATTTTGTTGTGAAAGGTGATCAGAAGAGAAGCGAGTACCCCTTTAGTTCATTTACAGCAACACCTTCCACCTCTTGCAGCAGCATCCTAAAGGGTTTTAACCACAGGCACTGCAGCTCTGGGATGTACAAATCACACGGTCCTTTCCAGCAACAAGCAGCACTTGCAGAAGGAAAATGATACTCTTAACATGCCCCTGCTATAAATCACAGTGAAAATTTATGGAGATAGAAGGTAGTAATCTCACTTGAAATTTAACCAAGGCAGTTTCACATTCCTCCTCTTGCAAAGAGTGGGTTCTTCAGTTCCTGTAGGGAACCTAGCTTCATTCACATGAAACACAACCATCTCTTGCAGTGCAGTGCCCCCTAGCACTGTCTCAACACATTCATGCAAGACTGAGGAAAGAAGGACACTTTACTCAGTCAACAGCACCTGCAGGACATGGCTTTCCCTGGGAATTTTCACACTAACTGTTGACCCAGCCCAGTCATGCTTAGCTTGCGGGACTGACAAGATCAGAGCATGAAGTGGTGTGGCTGCTCAGTAAAGCAGAGAGATCCTTAATTGTGTTCAACAGTGTGTTCTTGGTGGAAGACTGAAATAACATAGATTTCTTCATTTGGTGACATAAACCAAATGTGAACTCTAATTYTCTCATATGAAGATCAAGGTCTTTATTTGTTCTTTTTTTTTTTCTACTATAACTTCTCATGGCCCAAAAAGGCTTAAAGTTTTATCTAGGGAAAGGAGCTGAATGCTGATTTATTTTTTTCCCTTTGCAGTTTCTCCCACACAGACAGGGCATAGAGTTCTAAGCAAGAATTCAGATGGAGTTTTCCTTTCAGTTCCTCCATTGACTTTCTGTGTTACTTTGACCCTATATCAATTTTTTCTCATACAAATAGACAATCAGACCCCCTGCCTGGGTCTTCCAGAGTGCCCTTTACTGATAGGTCTCAAAGTGAAGGCTAGCCAGACCTAGCTTTCCTATTATTTACCTGTAATTTACACAAATAAAGCACTCTGCTTTCTGTCTATGAAATGTACCTTTAAGAAACAAATAAAATGTTGTTAGTATTGTATAGTATCCAGTCCTGGCTGAAATACCTGCATCCATACTGCCATAGAGAAGGTCATCTCTTAAAAAAAAAAAAAAAAAAAAAAAAAAAAAAAAAAAAAACACTATGTGTCAAAAAAACAGGTGAATCAGCAAGATCCTAATTGATCAAACACAGGTACTATTACTCCAGGAAATGCTAATATATAAGTTTAAAAGTTTCTGGACCACCTCTCAGACTGTGGTATGTTATACAGTAGTAATCCTTGACACAAAGATGGTGTGAACACCATCATTTCCAAACAGATGTGCTCTGCCCTGCCACTAGATCAATCTGTGGCACTCCTGGAAAGTAACTTCCAGGAAAGATTACTTCTCTGGGTTATATTTGAAAAATGTACCAAATGTGGTACTCAGTGCAAGCTTGGTGTTACTTTATTAAACTTGGTCAGTCTCACTGTAAACCAAAGTTACTTCCAGGCCTTCAAGAGACCTAAATAACTTCAGTAACTTCTAGTCCCTTTCATTTCCCTTTTCAGAAACTAAGGAGGTGACAAAAAGTTTTGTTTTTCAATTTGTTCCTGTTTCCACTGAATGTGTCCTACCTCTGAATATTATAGTCACTCTTAATACTTGCATCCAATATCTTCAAAACCTATTACAAAGTGTTCAGCTCATTAGTCCTCAGAACACCCAAGGAAGGTGTTATTACAGAGATGAAGAAACTTAGAGGAGCTGCTTGGCCAGAGACCAAAGGGAGGTTGTGCTGGAGCTGTGATTAGAATCTAGTTGTATGTGGGCCAAACTCTCTCTTATTGACACCAATGTCAAGTTATGGAGTAACTCCACCTCTCTCAGATTCTGACCCGAGATGCTGATAGACCAGGTGTATCATGATATTTGTGATATCAAACTTTTATGACAACAACAAAATAAAGTGYCAGACACTTTTTCTTCTGTGTTATTCTGCTGAGGTCAGTGGAGTTGTTCCTTGTTCACACCCAGTAAGATCGAAAGCACAGTTCAGCCTGATGAATTCAGCTTCAGTTCTAGTACCTTCGCTGGAGAGTAAAAATATCTAGCTAGTTTTTGTATGGAGTTTCTCATATGCAATTTGGAGCCAGAGTAGTCAGGTACTAAAGTGTCTAGATTGAATATTCTATTTAGTACCCTGCATCATATCTACTTGTATAACCCATTATCACCTTAACACCATCTAACTCTTTAGTGCATTCAGTAACATACATTCCTGTGTGCTAGGAAGCTCCCATCACTGTTATCCCATTTCAGAAATTACCAGACCCATTACCATTACCAGATTGAAGGTACAGGGAGACTAAGCTGTTACACTGGTTGTCTGTGTCACAGCAAGAATAAAAACCTGCATTTTCTAATACTAGTATTGTAACCTTGATCTTTACTAGCAACACCGATCTTGAAGCTTTTGCATACTGATATTCTAAATAAAAGTCTGCATTTTCATAAGATAGAGATTTTAATTTTATATGGACTGTACAATTAAAGAAAAGGTGCAGGCAGATTGTGCTTCACCCAGATGGAGCAGAATTGTAAATCTAAAGACTTAGCTGACTATTTAGAAATTTAGGACAGCTGGTCCCCGGCCTTTAATACCAGCATAATTTATAACTAGACATGCTTAAGTCTTGTAAACCCTACGGAAAGTACTCTGACATTGTATACACTGGTTTGATACTACGATTAATCACACCCCCCCCCCCAGTTCCCTTTGCAGGATAATAGGGCTGTCTGTATCTTGCAGCTGGCAATCTCCTTCCTTACGGTCCCAGCTCTACTATAACATTTACATTTCTACAGCTGATAGAAATTTACAGTTCCAAAMGGGGATAAGGGAAAGCAAAACAAACAAGACTTTTCTATAAATTCCACTAAAGCTGCACTGCTAAAATATACTCTGAGATTAAATGTTGGGAGTGCCTGGGTAGATATGACACTGCTTTTTCCAGCTTAGTTTCAGCAGTTTATGACCCCTTGCTTTCAGAAAAAGTCTTGAGAAGGGGAAGTGATGGGTGGTGGGGTTGACAGAACAAGGAGCATTTGAGCAGGATTAAAAACCACAGTATGAAATCCTAGTTTACAGTTCAGCAAGGTCTTGCCATTCTTTTCCTCCATTCCTTTTTCATTGCTTATCACAAGACAGAAAGAAACAACACTCTATATTCCCCATGTGTTTTCTGATCACTTTCTGAAAGCCATTAAAAACATTATTTCCTTTTATCTCCTCCAGTTTAAAATCAGCTTACAGCTAGCTAAGATCGTTTCGAGGGAAACAGTCCAAGGTTTTCAAGCAAAGACAAACTCAGTGTGTTTTCGAGGCGCCTCTCTGCATCTGCCCTTGCCACAGAGGAGCGCGGAAGGTCACCCCTCGAGCCAGAGCCCTGAGGGCACCCGCGGCCTCGCAAAGGTACTCGCAGTTTCCCCGGGGATCAAATCTGCTTTGTAAAGGTTTCAGCCTCTAGCAGCATTTTGGCTGGAGACTAGGACGGAGATGTCCCAGCGCTCCTGGCTACCTGAGCTGCGTGCGCGCGGCGCTCGATCAACCGTCCGACCAACCGCCRCCCGCGCGCGCTCTCCCCGCACTATTCCCTATAAGGCGCTGAAGCCCTGTCCGCGGCCCCGCCCCGGCCCGCTGGCCTCTCCCCGCCGATGAGGTAATGCGGGGCTCCCATTGGTCGGGGGCGGCGGCGCCCCCGGAGCCCGAGAGGGCGCGATCGAGGCTATAACTCCGCGCACCGGCCCGCAGCGGGTGCAGCGCAGCCTTGCATCGCATTGGTACTGCGCGGCCGCTGGGAGCCTCGGACCTGCTGTGCTGTTCAGCTCGCACCGTCCCGCCAAGGCTGCGCTGCCCGAGCGAGCGAGAGACAGTGCAAAGAGGGAGGCGCAGCGCACGGGCTGTTAGGAAGCGAGAGTTAAAGTCAGCCAAGCAAACAAACAGAAAAAGAGCAGTAGCTGGAGCAGCAAGCAGCAGCAGCTCCCCTCTTGCCCACTTGCAGAAGCGAGGAGGCACGTCGCGGGCAGCATGACGGCGTGGCTGAGCTTCCTCGTGTTCCTCTGCAGCTGGAACCTGCGGGACTTGGTGGTGGAGGCTTGCACTTGTGTCCCCATCCACCCGCAGGACGCTTTCTGCAACTCCGATATCGGTAAGTTGCTGCCTGCCCTCACCTCCTCAGGCAAGGAGGCGATGGCCGAGCCGAGCCGAGGTGCTTGTCCCGCTACCCGGGGCTGGGGGGCTCCCCGCGGCGGAGCCGGATCCTGCCTCGCACGGGGCGGCGCCGTGCGCCGCCGTCTAGAAAGTTCTGCGAGGGCGTGAGGGGGCACCGGGAGCTGCTGGGCTGCGGCCGCTGTTCGACATCTCTTATTTTATTTTTTTCCTCACGTGGATGGGACGGGGGAGGCTGGGGGGGGGGTGAGAGGGGGACACACACCCCTCACTTCCCTAAAGTGTCAGCTCGGTGCTGCTGTGCGATGGTGAGGGACATGTGTCCTGCCTGCAAAGGACTGGGCTCCCAGCTGCCTGCTTTACCACCACAATTAAACACCTTGTCATAAAAGCACTAAGTAATCCAGTGGAAACCGAGGTGGGGAGGATTAAGCCAGTGAAGGATGACCTGAGCCCTCGTCGTATGTATAGGTTTGTAGTTGCCTCACACGCCCCTGTTAATAAGAGAAGAAATGCGTGGTGGCGGTGTCCTCCCAGCCCTCCTGAAGGAAGAAAGGCGAGTGAGAAGGGCTGCGGGAATTAACACTGGGCAGCAGCCTCTCCAAGAAAAACAAGTGGCGCGTACTTTGAAGAAATCCATAATTGTAAGAGTGGCTGGTTTCCTACAGCGAGACAAAAACAAAATTGAAGGTGTGGGCAGCCAAAATGTCCTCCACAACCTGGTGCCAATTAAATAATAGGGGAAAAAAAGATAAGAACAAGTTCTCTCAAGCCAGGAAGCTGCCTTGACGCCAGGAAGGCGTTCAGAACTGGAAGGTGCAGCTCACATAGGCTTGTGGTGCTGTGCCTGTAACTTTGGGAAGGGCTGCAGAAGCAGGTAACAAGTGTTTCCACATTTCTTGCATGTTATGTTGTGATTTCTGCAGCTTTGGGGGATACTGTGTGAACATGCTCTTACTTTTATTGAAATATTTTTATTGGATCCTTGCTGATGTTCTCTGCTACAGGCTTCAGCAGTTACGTATCTTTGCKAACTTTAGAAATGGGACAAGGGGAACACCTGAAGTATCTCAGAGGAATAGATGATGGAGACCTGGTCTTAGGTTCTTTGGTTTGTTTGCAGCCAAGGCTGGTTAACCAAATTCCATTACTGTTTGGCAAGTGTCCTGTGGCAATGTATATGCAATCAATTAGTGGTGTCTTTTAAGTTACTGCTGGGTAGATGTCCATATAATGGTAGATACACACWGTCACATTTGCTGTCCTGAGTGGACTGTATGAATCAAGTCTTGTTGTGCCTCTATAGATTGTTTTAGCACAATGTCAAGGGGTTAGGAGACTTAGTGCTGCTGATGCCCACGCTTTGCTGACTCCAAATGAAGTCTGCAAAGAAGTTCACATGGCAAGTGCTATGCAAGCTGAGCAGAAAATAATACTGCAGCAGAACACTCCTTACTATGGCTCTTTAAAGCTAGCCAAGCTTACTGGCAAAAAAATCTCTCTCTTGCCTTTAACTTTTCTCTACAAAAACTGCAGTTATGACTGGTTATTCATGTCTAGTTTATATAGTATATCTGCTCTTGAATGCCAAAAAAAACATTACATGTTAAAAGTGCTGGGAGGGTTACAGTGCCTCAGTGATAGCCTGGAAAATGTTTATAAAATAGTTTTATACTGGAGAATCCTTCCAGGAAACTACACTGTTTAACAGTTCTATTGAAGACATTTATTACTGCCATTTTCTTAGTTTGAGTCAGCAAGTGTGCCACCTAAATGACAAGTGCCAGGGCGATTGTCCTTTCTATGGAAACAGAGAAACCAGTTTTTCCACAGATAAAGCTGATGACTGCATGTGACCTTCATTTGCTGCATTCTGGAAGAAGGTGTACTTCTACTTCCTTTCTTGCTCTGTTTAGGTCAGGTTATACTAGATCGAGGTAGTTTTCAGTTTTATTCAACTTCTTAAAATGGAATTAAAGTTTGTTTTGTTGCTTTATTTTGTCACAAATACACACTGTATGTGTTTTTGCCAGAAACATCGGTGACTGCGAGTCTGGTAAGCAATGAAGCTTCATATAGCAGTGCTCCTGAACTACAGGGCAAGACGATTCTGTTTTCTAATCAAGATTTCTGATTGAATTCAAAGTCATCTCCTTCGTCTCTTCTCACTTAATCCCCACTCACTTAATCTTCGTTATATCTCACTTAGGCCTCAAAGTCGTTTAAAAATGTTAAAAAGTTCATGTCACTGGAGTTGTTGTGCCTTTAGACATCACAGTAATGCTCAAGAGAAGCACAAGGGGAAAAATCAGTTCACGCTAGTAGATGACTTAAATGCAAGTTAGGTTAATACCACAGCTCTGTGTGATGGTGTAAAGCAAAAGTAAATCCTTGCATTTGCCAGAATTGTCTGGAAAATGTAGTGTTCCTGCAGGCCAATTTTAATAGCTGGTGTCATGTACTTCATGTGCTGAAATGGCAAAAAGCATGCTAAAATTTCCTGGCTACTGAGGAGTTAATCATCTCCATGGAAACTGATGGCAGTGTACTAGTGCAGTGTTTAGACAGACTAAACTGCATGCTGCGTTATAAAACACATTGTGGGGAAGAAAAGAACTTGGCAGTAAGTTTTTATCGCTCTTGAAACTCCTCCCTTCTGAGCTGGTATTTTGTCAGCAGTTAATGCAGTAAGGGCTGGAGTAAGAGTTTYAAAACTGCTCCCAAAACAATACAAGAAATTAACTAGCTAGGTGGCAATCCAGGAAATATTCCTCTTTTTCAGAAACACTGTGTGCTGGAGAAAGTTTAAGAATAAAATGCAAACTCTTACTGTTGGTCCTTGGTGCCTAGGCAGTGAATTCCCACTCTTAAATTTATGCTGTTCTCCTTTAATAAGGTGTCACTAAACAACTAGAATTCTTTTTCTCCCTATAGCTCAATTTGAGACAGCCTTCCAACTCTGCAGTTATTAAAAGGTTTTAATCTTTTCAGAAAGTGATGCTGGAAGAAACTTGTTGGAAAAGGCAGGCTTTTAGGTCCATATGTCCTTTGAATGTTAAAGTGAAGGTTATGGTTTTCTAAGGGAAGCTTGGACTCCATGCGCAACAATATATTTATTTAAAAAAAAAAGGAGAAGAGAGAGTACTGTCAGATCATTCACCACAAGAGGTCTTTTCACTCAGCCAAAGTATTCCAGCATGATGAATGGAGCAAAAGTGAAGAGGTGTGTCTCATCATGGCATTCTGAGATCAATCAATAATAAAATTGCCTTTTAACTCCTTGATTTTCTTTCTTTTACTGGATCAGTAAGTGTCAGAACAGGCAGCACAATAATTAGACAAACAGCAAGACAAACAGCAATTGCTATGACTTGCCGTCTGAACTTTGCTTCCTCCATTCCCGCCCCCTGCCTATGACCTCTTCCAGATGTGAATATTTTTTTTTGTTTGAATTAAGGGACCTTTTGAAAGAACAGACAACATGTGTGCTTTGTTCATTAGAGTAAAGCTGTGACATTTCCAGCTGGACATAGCTGACATGAAAAGGGCTTGTTTGTCCTCTTTTTCAGGAGCAGCAGGAACTTTTCAGCTTGCTTGTTGAATGTTGTTTTCATAGGTTTGGAAAAACACCTCTTGCATCTCCCCTGGCCTTCCGAAAAAAGAAGGATTGAGGGGAAGAAATTGCAAATAGGATTTTGACAAGCCAATCTGCAAGCAGTAGAGAAAATACTTAGTCTGTTCCATGCCTCTCTCTCTTTCATCTTCTGAATATACTTCAGAATATACTTTGCTATATGGCACTACTAGCTGTCTGTTACTCAAGTTCAAAGGAACTCCAAAGAAAATTCTTTTTTATAGGTTGTAGYGAGGGAAGAAATGTCAATTTCAGTAAGGATATCTTGGGTAGTGCCCCTTACTCTTCTTAAGTTTGGAGTTGGCAAGCTTTGGGGGGGTATGAAGGCAAGCTCTCAGAGTCCCTCTGTGTACAGGCAGCCATTCTTTCTCCATCCTACCATACCCATGGCATTGAGTTCACAATGCCTGAAGTGGCGAAACAGTTCTGAACTGAGAATGTGATCTGAAAAGAGCAAGAGGCAGCAGAGGCTGGGGAAGCTTGTGAATTTGGATGGCTCAAAGTCTAAGCACCTAATAGAAAACTTACTTTCACTGGTTATCTTGAATCGATCATTCTACCTTTTCACTAGGAAACTAAACCGGATGTACAGAATGGTTTAATCAGGCATGACACTTTGAACATGCAATATTCAGCTTTGACTTCTGTATGTATACAGTCTGCAGTGAGATCATGGATTTGATCTTGTACTTTAAGGTAAACAAGTGATGTTTCAGGTTCACCATTTAGAAATTAATTTACAATTTAAAAGAAACCTACTCCAATAATATCTAATACCATCTATTTGCATTGAGATGAATTCCAAAAATAAACTTAGGGGTTGTGGGTCATGATAGTTCTTGTAAAAGTTTCCTGTTATAGCCACTCAGGAATCAGATCTTTGTTGGGAAGGTAATGATGCAATTTCATTTTTATACTGGACTACCCTTCAAGGCATTTTAGAAGCAAGAAACCTGAGAAGTGCTTCTGTAAAGCTTAAAATTTCTATTTTACATAGGAAGAAATTGAGGCAATTGAAATTCCATGTAATTAAAACAATTTATGTGTTAGAATCATGAGGAGAGAGGATGTTCCCCACTCTAGATCACGTCTCCTGATCAGAAGATCACCATTCTAAACTAAGCTGTCCTATTCGATTAAATAGAAATAGAAACAGAAGTTGCTTATTTGTTGTTTTACTGGTTATCTACAGTTAAAATAGAACCTAATCCTGCAGTAACACAGAAGTTAAGAGATCACCTTGTGAGATCTAGAGATCTCACTTCTCCAGATATTTCAGTAAAAAAACATGGTGGAAATCACTGTCTGGAAGATACAGTGCAGAATGTTATATAAGGCTCTTTTGGTATCCCATTACTACTGCACATGCTTACTCGAGATTTCCTTAAGGAAGTAGCTCCACCAAGACCTCTGTGCCAGCTGATAGCCAGATGTTCTAACCTAGAGTCTTAGAGCTTCTTGCTTTGTGTAGATRTATCTTTTTTTTTTCTTTTTTTCCTAATTCTCCACCTGTTGTTGAGAACTCTGTACCTCACAGCTGTTCCTGTAACATTTCTGGGAAGTAATGGGCTGGTGGGGACATCATTATGTACATTCATATGCAGTGCTAGAAGAAATCTCTTAAAGAGAATTTTTCTCTTAGCAAAAAGGGGAGAAGGGCCTGCTTTTATGTGTCTGTGTAATTTTAAGATGAACAGGTTTGACTGACCATAGAAGTGGCACAAGATGGCACATCTTCCTGTTTTCTGAGACACTAAGTATAGTTATGCTGGCCTTTCAGAGCCTCTTAGGTAGAGCAGCTGAATTCGTATCTGATAAAATGGTTCTCTACTTGTGCAAAATCCCCCTGAAATTCATGGTGAGGCCAAGAATCTTTAGTAGGAACACTCAGTGAATCACCTTGGACTAAATGCAGCAATTGCAGATGTCAGTTTGTTTTCCAGGACAGGAATTTGATGGTAACTTGTTAAATATGGAGGTGTTCTAAAGAATACTCTAGAACAGATCATTGAGTTTTGATCTGTGGACTATCTTCTCTTATTTACCTCCAAGCTATCCCATGACAATGAAAATGATCCTGGATGTTAAAGTTATTAAGACAGAAACTTAGTTTCCCCATGTGCTGATTTTGTCTGATGTCATATTTTTCCTCATGGCACCAAGTTCCATGTGGCACTCTTATGTAGTCCAATCGAGCATGCATCACTAGAGAAATTAACTCCTTTGGTCTGAGCAGGAGGTCTTGTTATTAAACAAAATTTCCACCGGATGCTCTCTAAAAGTTCTTAAGAGCTAGTAAACCTGAGAGGACAGCTTGTTTTGAGTTGGCAAGCAGGGCCAGACATGCTGTGCTTGCCGGTTCTGAACCAAACTAAGCTGAGGACCTAATTTCATTTCTAATAATGTCTGGAGTGCATGTGGTTGAATTTTGTTTTAAAGATGAGATTTTTTTTTTTTTTTTTTTTTTTTTTTTTTCAAGACGAAGAGGCTTTTGCTCTAATGTGCTGCATATTGCTCCAGACTTTCAGGGTATGATTTTCCTCTTTCACACTATGTTATAAATTGGAAGCAATTTAAATGATACTGGTGATATGATAGTAGTGTAAAAGATATGAAAGGGTAATTGGGCCTTCAAGCACTAATTAATGAAGCAGATGCCGAGTTCATTAAACTTCAAGGCCTACTGTAGCTCTTCTGTACCTCTGAAGAACTCTCTGTGTAATATCTGAGATTTTACTGGCGTGGCTGTATTGTTGCTGCTTTTTAAGCTAACCACACTTAATGTAGACTCTTCTGATTGAGACAAAGTTGATCGGAGTAATTGAATATATTTGGAACTGTTCCAAGTATGTCTTAACTTCTACTCAATTTTGCAGCACCCAACACTTGCTGCAAATTGCAGAGCTGACGGTCATCCTGTATAGTAACCCTTCTGGGTCTGATTACTTGGCACAGAGGGGAAGAGGCATGCTGCTATGGCTTTAGTAAAAACCCAGAACTCTTCCTCTAAAGCAGATACTTTTGGTATATTCTTCTAGGTATCAGTGATCTCCCCCCGCCCCCCCCACTGACTCTTATCACCAGCGTTACTCATCTATAGGGGAATAGGTCCTTCCTTAAATTCAGAGTTAAGCTGTATTTGCTTTGGAATAACTTGAGAAAAGAATATTAACCAGTATACTGATTCTTTTGCTACATTTTACTCACTACAATGAGTAAGCATGAGCCACATGAATTTCAGGTTATTACCATTTTAAAGTATTAGGCCAGTGCTGGACCTGATGTGACTGAGACTAATGTGGCTTCAGTGGATTTACACCTTCTTCTAGACCTTAAATCTGATCCAGTTTGCAATATGGAGGGAAAATACTAGTCCAACATCATAGCTTGGATAAAGCAGATCTACTGCTGAGCACTATGTTACCATCTTGCATTGAAGATGGGTTTGACTTAATGTTTTCAAGTTTCAAAGGGGACTGTTAAAAATACTAGAAAGCTTAAAAATACTATTAAAACGGTTATCCTTCTACTCCAATGTGAAGTAGTTCCCTTAGTGACCGGAGTGAAGATTAAGTGCATTAACTGACAATGTCTAATAACATAAAAATGCAAGTAGTTTTACACAACCATGATTATTTTATTTATTCAATGTTTCTGCCAGCCAGAAAAGATTTTATGACTCTCTTGGAAATGAGATAGAAGTCCCTTGAGTTCCGTGCTGGTAAAGTAAATGTTGACCATGAATGTTCCAAATTCCTGCTAGTGTTTATATAAGACCTTTACAAAGGGCAATTTCAGCCCTTAGAAACAGTATACAGATGGTAAAACTCAAGTTAAACAGCAGAGATACATATGCAAAAAATAACATCAAACCTCATCAAAGATCAGTAGCAGTTTGCCTGAGATGTGGAATCTCATTCCATCTTGGGGAGAAAGGTGTTGGTTTGAGATACCTCACATGGGATTGAAATGCACCTGGTACCAGCAGAGAGCAGTGCTTGGGGAAAATGTGGAGTAGGCCACTGTCAGCTCAGGGATAAGGTCTCATGTCGCTCTAGGAGGAGCGCGGTGGACTGTGTCAGTGGTCTCAGTTCTGAAAACTTCTGTCTCTGTTATGGACAGGGGAAGAGGATGATTACAGCAATAAGTCGAATGGGAAACTTGTAATGGGAACAGAAGTAGTGAATTACTGGAGTGGCAAAGGCCCTTTAAAAGGTCGTTTCTGGGGTATGAGGAGAGGAGGGACACTGTGTGGAAGCATTGCTGAATAACCTGATACAGGCTGGGAAAACTAAGAAGAACCATTAGCTGTGACCCTGATAGACCACCCCATCTGAAAACGTGGGGCATTGCCCAAGGTGGATCCAAAGTCAAACCATCTCTGTAATAGATAGGAGGTAGGTAGGTAGGTAGGAGAATCCACATATCAACAGACTGGTGCTATACTGATTGATCTATAGTGTAGGTGCTACTTCTGCCTGTAGCATTTTTGTTTCTGACAGGCAATAAAGGCTTAGTCTTAGAAAAAGTCCAGCTGGAGGGACTGTCTGTGGACAGAGCACATCCAGAGTAATGTGTCTGGACTCTAGCCAAGCTGTTGCCTCCCCCTGTTTAGAGGAATACAAAGTTCTTTCATACAGTCCTTCAAGAAGTACATGGCACAGAGAAGGCAGAGGGGTTCTTTCTTYCTTTTTCCCTGGTGGGTTGTGGTTTTAAGAAGAGTACAGCATAGTTTGAAAATGATGCAGATTGGACAGTTGAAGAACAAGGGTGGTTGAAAATAAGTCAGATATAATGTATTTTCTAAAGGTATTTTGAAGATACATGAAGTAATTAACTGACCCACTGTCAGTCAGGAGATACTGGGAGAAGGTGAAAATGGCCGAGCTGTCACTGCACAGCACCTTTCTGTTGTTGATTCTGGACAAAAGTGAGCATTCTAATCAAAGGTTCCTGATCATCCTATTGTGAAAATATCTGAGCATTGAAATTCCACTAGTCCTCAAGAACTTGGAAATTGTTTATTTGGGAGTTAAAAAGAAAGRTATGTGAAAAGATGCAAAGAAGAAAATAAAACCCCATAGATTGCCTTCTTAATTCCTTCAGTTTTACCTGAAAAGGCCCAGGGTTCTGCTGGACTGCATGGTCACTGGCACTTCAGCAAAGCAGTTGTAAATTGTGCTGAATTTGCACAGCTCTTGCACAGATACAAATGGCTACACCAGGTGCAACAGCATGCAGATAATGTGTTATTACTTCTTGCTCCCTAGTGGTTCATTAAAAATAAATAAATAAAATCCTGTGACACCATATAGGAAACAGGAGTACTATTCCACAGGGCTGTGTTTGAAATGATCTAAGCTCCTGTTGGCCTAGACTGAAGGACATGAATTTTAACTCTGCCATACTTTATTGTAATTACAGTACTGGGACATCAACATCTGTTTCCTTTTCTCAGTATTTCCCACTCTATTGGGTGTTGCTGCAGTGTAGCCTGTAGGAAGGGACTGCTGGCATTATGTTAGTCTGTTAATTTTCTATAGAAGAGCACTGAAGCATTTGTTCAGACAACAAGTTCAGTCCCCCATGCTCGGTGAGTACATGAATAAGCAAAGATCTTGCTCCTCTGACGTTTAATCAGCCTTCTCAAATTTCCTAGGTCAGCTGTAAATAGGAAGCTGTGCTCCTAGAGATCAGGCTTCAGAGCTGGTCTACAAACAGTTAAAATGTAAGGGAAAAATGTGCTTGCTTGTACCAGGACAGGAAAACCACAGAATGGAAAACTTCCACTTGACTTTGAAAGACAGGAAATGGCTGGTGTTGGAAAGGCAACAGGTAGAGGGGGGAGAACCAGAGGATATCTGTATAAACCCAACTATTCCTTTGACATTTTTTCTTAAACTCCAGATTCTTTTGGGGAAGATGTTCCAGGCTGGCCGTACTATTCCAAGCCCTTTATACACTTTCCAAACACCCGCCCCAGTTTCCTACTTCCTGCCTCTTTCTGACTCTGCTATAAATACTCTGCTTGCCTTTCATAGGTCTGGAGATATGCATGCTACAGATTAAAGGGGATTGAGTTGACAGTATGAAACAGCCTTTGGACCAACTCTTTTGAAGTGTGAGGTTACTAGGTTCTCTGCTTTAAATTTCAGTGGGAATGGATGGCTACATAGAGGRTGTCCTTTAAGACTAAAGCGGGCTACTGGTTTATTAAAATCAGTTCTGGGCTAGGATACTTGAGCCTGTTTCTGAATAAACAGTTTCCTCAAATAAATGATAAACTGCATATGGAGCAGAGCTAAAAGCCCCCCCCAAAATGTGGTATTTGAAAGAGGGAAGTTGAGGAAAAGAGGTCCAAGAAAGAACAGGAGACACTAGTCAGGTGCCACACTGTGTAGAAAAGTACAACAGTTGCAATAGTGAATACCTGAAATGCATTGGTGAAAAGGGTCAGCCCAAGAGGAAATAAAACAGGGAAGTGACCTCTGGGACACTTCAGTAGCCATCATGTATGGAACTTCAATAGCCACAGAATATACGGTGCAACCCTTAGCATCCTGCAGGGCAAAAATCACAAACTGAGAGCAGTGTGGGAAGACAAGTGCAGCAGTTCCTGTGCAAGAACCTCTGTGTTGCAAAGGATTGTACTGGGGGTTAGGGCAGGATGAATTCCTAAGCCCTTCATTTATTTCTCTAAATTTGAAGAGCAGCACCTGTCTTCTCCTTTTTTTTTTTTTTTTTTTAAAGGGATGAGGATTAAAGACTTAGTTGGTTATTTCCTTAGAGGATCGAGATCAAAAGGAGACTTCAGTAAGTCTGTTTGCATCTTCTCTACAGACAGTATATTTKCAATAGAATTAAGCCGCTGTCCTGCTTTCCCCCACTGTGTAACACAGTTTGCAGCTGCACAGAGAAACACAAAGATTTTACAATATCCAAAAGAATTTTTAGGTGGTACTTTGAGAGACCTCAAATTATCACSGAAAGCTTTTAATGGTATATTACCTGTTCAGAGGGAAGCTAGATGAGACCTATTGGCAAACAGCCAATGACCCTTATCAGTATTTTGCCATTAACACCTTCACTTTGGAATAAGCGCATTGCAATTTAAACTGTGATAGCAGGTCATAGGCATCATCCATCTAGGCTAAAACTCCAACTCTGAAAAAGTACACTTCCCAGAAGCCTAATGTGGGAGAGTCTGACTTTCCCATAGCTCCCTTCTGTGGCTGTCATCCTAATTCTTGGTAAATAGAGATTGATTTAGACCACGTARTTTTAAGTTCCTTCCAAAACTCTTTAAAGGCATTCATTACTTTAACTATGAAGAGTCTATTCATGGTATCAATATGAATGTCTAATCTACCTCCCACATGCATTCTGAATTGCAGCTATCTCATGAGTTTTCCAAGGTGTTCTGATTTATTCTTTTCTGTTTGGCAGAGAGGCCCATAGGATAGGAATCATGTATTTATTCATATTTCATGCTGAGCATTCTCTGACACTTCTCAAATAATCATGGGACTGTAAGACTAGCATAATGATCTATAGCCGTAGAGTCCTGCATCTCTGWGGTGTGTGACTTAGGGAGTCTGCCAGAGAGGCACTGCCAGCTAAACATTACATGATTAAGAGCCCTGAGGGAACATGGGGTTCATGTAGCTACGTGTGCTCTGGGAGATGAATGGCTTGTTGGATTGTTACATGGTCTCTGTTTTTTTTTGTCATTCTCTTTTTGTCACTCTCTTTTCCCTATTTCCCCCATAGCTGTGAAGTCATGAGTACTGTTCACAGTATTATGAGAATCTGCTGACAGATTTCAAAGGCAGGTAACATGGTGAGCTTGGGGAAATTATTTACACTATCTTGTCTTGATGTATGCAGGAGAAGGGGAGGGCTGTATTTGAGCTAAGTCTGTATCAGGCCTTGTGGACCAAATTGTGTTTGATACCAAGAAGACATTTACTTTCCAACAGATTGAGTTTTCCTTTTAAAAGACAAATAGCCATAACAAAGTCGGAAGCTGCATGGGAAGACAGGCTGGCAAGCACATATGTTTAATGTGGTTTAAGAAACAGTATGGACTGAAGGAAAAGCAGACAGCATTTTGTGTATTTGGCTGGATGGGAAGAAAATAACCTTTCACTATCACCGGAAAGTTTTCAAGTCAATCGGTTCCTTCCTCTCAATGCTAGATCTCCGTGTTTATTTCTCAGTGTCCTCCTCTCATACTGTTTTCCTCCAGAACTGATGACTGTTGAAAGAGGTAAAAGGAAAGAACTGGGTCTTGCTTTCCCTTCTGTGTCAGTAACTGCACAGAGACCTTTTCCTGTTTGTCTTTTATGAAGTATGGCAGCTTGGGCCATTGACGTAAACTTTGTCCTTTGTGCTGTTCAAACCTCCCCTCTTGTGAATTTGACAGCATTGCCTACACACATCCTGATTAGCCTATGCTTTTGATGGAAGGACAGGAGAGTAAATAGAAAGGAATCCTAGGGTGATAGTGTCCTGACATACTTGATAGCAGTCACATTTTTGTGCAGGCTATGTATCTGTTTGTCTGATCATAATAAAGTCAACACATGGAAGGGTTCCTCCCAGCATGTTTTCCTCAATATATACGTGGACCAACAAGGAGAGATTGAATACCGTCATTATTAAAATAGTGTGGTGGAGCTTTGAGGCAGCCCCAGCAGCTTATATTAGATGCTGTAGAAAAATATGTGAAAGGCAGTTTTTGTTCCAAAAACTACCCAAAGTCCTGGATGGAAGGGAAACAGTTCAAGAGAGGTTTTCTAAAGGTAACTRTGTAGTGCGCTTGGGCTTCCTTCTATGACAAAGTCCGTTAGAGCTCACAGCAGCGATCTTAACTTGTGCAACTAGAACCAAAGTGTCTGATGTCTGTTGTTCCCTCTGAACTGTAATTGTTCCCTCTGAAGTGTAATTTTGGGTTACATCTTTYTTTTTTTCCTCATAAGAACCTCTCCAGTCTGGTTTCTTCAACGGCTGTRCTATCATAAACATATTGAAAGTCAGTAAGGTGGACAACCAATGCACACTGGGACCGAAAGAGTTATAATGGTTAAAGAAAGAATCTGATCTCCCTTCTGTATTCCCAGAGTAATTTCCCTTGGCAAACAACAAGCACTCAACAAGACTATATGCTCATGAGCTAGGTGTATTAGATTTGCCTGCCAATACAATAGTGAAAGCAAATAGGATCTGTGCTCGTTTCCCTCAGTAAAGGAAAACTACAGTTCGTTGAGTTTCTAATATATTGACTATCTTAGCCCCATTTTGGTTTTAGAAAGTATTGGCAGCAAAGTTGCAGCTGACAAGACAAGGCAATGCCAGTCTGCTTTCTTTTGAAGCAGTAATGCTTCAACTTTTAAGTGTTTCTTCGTTGCCCCTTTCAGAAGTTAATAGGGGAACCTTTATTTTCTTCGGTACATTTTTCACTAAAAACTCTTACCAAAAAAATGCTACTGCAAATTATAACACCTTAGAATGTAATTAATGACTGTTTTGCATGGTTTGATAGTTTTGTTTTTTTTAGCCAAATTGTGACTCTCTGATCCTAGCACTGCTCCAAGCCCAACTAATGATAGTCCTTATTATTTCAACGGTTTTTTATTTTCACTATTATTTATATGTGCTTGTTTCGGATTTTTGCTAATACTCATTTATACTTCCTTTGTTTCCTTGCTTACCAGAGGAAGCAGTGGAAGAAAATGGYGTATGTACATTAAAACCCTTGTTTTCTGATCTGGGATTCTGCTTATCCCACAGAATATTGGAAGTGAAGACAAAACTATATGTTGATAAGCTAGACTCCTGATTTTTCTCAGCGGGAAAAAAAACATGTAGCTATTCTTAGCTGCTATATTAAGTGTGAAATTAAGCAGTTCCARAGGGGATGAACAACAGCCATTCAGAGGGACTGCCTTTGTACTTCTGTCTTCTCCTCAGAACTACAGCAGTTCAGTGTTCTTGACTCAAAGTGCTTCCCTTTGGTTCGTGGAAAATCAGATTGGAGCAAGGCTGCAAAAAATTCAGGCTTAGACGTGTGCCTCGTGTGCGTGTGTGTACATCTTGCAGTTCAGTGGTGACCCTGATGACTTCTTGAACTTTTAATGACAATGCAGCTGTCTGTTCATGGTGCTAATTAACCCAAAAGCTGATTCCTCCCTCCCCCTCGTTATCCATTCTATGAATGAGATGTGAAAACAAGAAGAGGACTTTTCCCGTGCCCTTAGGGCTGTCTGAGTCTTGCAGCAGTGACCCTGCTTGAGTAGAACTGAAAGACTTGCTGTGCAATGGCCCATGCTACTTTTTAATGGGTTATTAAAATTCCACCTTCTCCCCCTCCCTCGAGTTCTATTACAGTTTGGAGTGAAGGCACTTAGGGGAAAACAGCTGCAGGAATGCTTTTTCTTTCAGAAGGGCAAACAGCTGTTCTCCTAAGTCTAGGGATTCCACCACTGCTGATGTAGGTCCTGCTCCAGTTGAAATCAGTGGAAAGATTCCCACTGGATTCAACAGAGTAAAAGGAAGCAGCTCCTTCAGGAAGTGGCCTACAATTAAATGACACTGCTTCAAAATATTGGGAATGCCTAGAAAGCAAAAAGGGGATAGGAAGACATTTGTCACAGAATTACGTTGCTGACTTGCCTACAGTCTCAAAGTACAAGTGCTAAGCAGACTGTGTCACTTCCTTGAGAAACAGGTTAAATTATTGTGTTTGTGGTATCCTAAGTAGCTTTTTAAAGSTAGCTCTAATATATCTACATTCATTTACAGTCTGTAGTGCTGACAGGCTTCTATTGGCACAGTGATTAAAGGACTGATCTCTCRTGTTGGGTACTTAGTTTAGTTTAGATACTGTGAGATCATAAGGGATAATGATTTTCTTTTTGAAATGATTCCAGTTTGTAGCACCTGCAGCTGTTTGGTATGAATTTGTTATTTGCTGCTTCTGACAAGTGAGGGGAAGAATGGAATTTACTCTTGCTTCTATCAGTAGAACTTCTTGTTGTCACCTCTGATTTATACAGTGGAAGAGGAATCTGGACACTTATTAGAGAGAGTTAGAATTTCTGTTCCACAGGGAATTTTGAAATGATGAAAAAACATTCATTCTGAAATGTGAGGAAAAATGAAAATACCAATGTTTTCAGATGGAATTTGCTGGAAAAGAAATGATTCTGATGCATCTGAATCTAAGAAGGGTTAATTTAAAATGTCAGTTTCGAACAAAGGTGTCGTTTCATATCAACCTTTAGACTTCACATGAAATTAGAGAGGCTGATTCAGGGTGCAAATAAGTTTCAGTTTTCTGAGAAGGAAAAGTAAAAACAGTTTTGCTGAAGTTGATGCTTTTCTTAAAAAATCTGTAACTTAAGTAAAACCATATTTCCTGACAGGAAAAAGCATTTCCAGAACCATTTCTACCAGCACTATCCCTGATGGTCTAACAATAACAGCTTCTCCTTCTGGAAATGCTGACTTTGATCAGGTTACATGCTACCTCTCAAGCTGGGAGAAATTCCAGATCATTAGTCCTCCGAGATTTATCAAACTTCTTCTGAATGCTGAGAATTCGGTGTAATACACAAATCCACAAACTCTTCACTTGCTTGAGTCCTTGGCAATGGGCAGTTTTCCTTGGGTTTGCTGTATTAATGAGCAAACCAATTCATGTCTGTGCTGCTGCCAGTGGACTGAGACAAGGTATTTCCCCTTATGTTTCCATTAGTTCCCTCCCTGTCAATGTTTAAACTTGCTTACACCTGTGCACCAGGTGCGAGCTTAACTGGAGCTATGAAAAGTTGGCTCTTGGGAGAGTAGTTCATATTCATTACTTTRCCTAAATAGTCCTGTTACAGTTATGCCTCAGGAGACTCAGACAAGCAGGAAGCAGTCAAGCTTGGTGTATTCCCTGGAAATGATTACCCGGATCTCTAAACATTCAGCAATGCAGTGCCCAGAAAACTTTGCCTTCCAAAACAGTTAATGGGCCTTAAAACATGCAGAAATAGCAGTCACTGTGACAGGGAAGCTATGAAGGGGCTAACCAACTCTGCCAGGCTTGTGAGGTTGTGTTTCGTCTAAAGTTACAAGGACTTCTAAGAATTGATACCAGCATGCAAGATTAAYTCACCCAAATTGGAACTTGGTGAAGGTTTTTTGGTAAGAATACTTTATGAAGCTGTAAACTTCCACTGGCACAGAGCTATTTGGTAAGTTACTTTAGGTAAATCACCATCAAGATCGATATGGTTGGACTGGAGAAGTTCCATAGGAAAAGCACTGATAAGCAATACTGAGTGGGAAGAAAACACTATGGGTTAGCCTTGTGTTTGTGTAAATAGCTGTTGTACATAAAAGAGTCAGCAATGGGTGGTAGGCATGCACAGGCACTATTAATGGTTCAGTGAGTTCTCTGTGCTTACAGAAGTCTAGCCAAGAGTCGTATCTCATTAACTGGGAACACCAGCATGTATGTGCGAGTGCATCAGGATAGTTGCAAATAGCTTCTGGARGCCTATTCAAATTAGAGCCTGTTGGACTGTTCACAAATGTGAAATTTTGATGAAGTGTTAGCACGAAGGAAGTTTGGATAACAAAAGAAATAGGTGGTTACATTGTTTCTCTTTCCACCTCATCTTCTAACGAGTAACTTTGGCCAGTCCATCAATTAGGGAGTTTCTGTAAAAAAAACTTGTTTGCAGAACAGAGTTAACTGGCTTGTGTCTACCTATCTTTTCTGCATACGGTGAAAATCCTTTGTCTTCAAAGCCAGAAAATGTAGTGTGCACAATATTTGTCTTTCATGTAAACAGCTGTGGTGTTGGCAGATCATCTTAGACTTCCAGATGTTTTCATTACCTCTTCTGTGAGATTTCTCATGTCGGATCAGTCTCCCCCCCCTTTTTTTWAAAAAAACCTTATTTCTTCAACAAATCAACACCAAGTTCCTCTGACCTTTAGTATCTCTCTAATGGTTCAAAATGAAGGATGGTATTTTGGAACAACTTATCACAGGGTACTGTATGAGATCCTGGAAAGTTCTGGTCAGGTGGATGAGCTGGCCAGTGTGAAGTTTGCCCTGATACTCTCTTGACCTTGACCTATAGTCCGACAGTAGCAGAAATGGGAATTGTGGTGCGTGGGGCTGATTGAGGACTTGGGCAAGTTTCCCATTTGCTTTTTGAACAGTGAATCAGTCTGAGTGCTACATCTAAGTCTTTGCATAGCGACCAGACTTCAGGGCAAAATTTTTTGTGTAGCTAAGCTCAGTTTTACTCTGTAGCATTTATGACTGTGGTTAGATGATGGGCATGCATTAATAAAATGGGCAATTACTAAATTCCTTAAACATTATTATAAACCAGTTGCATAATCTAGCAGCTATGGACAGTCCACAGAGCTTGTCAAGTAACTGCCAGCTTCTAAACAAATTATAGCACAATGGTGGGCAAAGGTGCTTGCTTCTCACAGGAGAAATTATGTTTGACTATAGGTTTAATTGCAGTCTTAGGAAGGCCTAATGCCATGCTCTGTCAGGTCCAGTGCAAGCAGGAAAAGCAGAGCAGCGCAAAGAGGTCTAACCTGGTTAAATATGTATATCCTTTTGGCGTGGACAGCTGCTTAGTCTATAAGTTCAATGCAAGTTTTCTAATGCAGGAAGGAATTTGCAGGCCCGCCCAGTACCCTTGAAATCTATACGTGTTCCCAAACAGTTCTTCCTCTCTAGCTCCTACGTGCAAAAATGTGTGTAAAACATGTGATCAGAGAAGTGCAGTCTCCTCACAGAATGCTGGCACCAGTCCCAGCTGGGCGAGGTGCTGAAGAAAGAAGAGTCCTCTGAAGTAAATTGCTGAAGCAGGGAGTGTCCAAGCCTGTGGCTTTTGATTCTCCCTTTTTCAAAGGTTTGTATGGGTTGTCGGAGCAGCCCTGTTTCTTCTGCTTGGTAGAAAACTGCTTTCAGATGTTCTCTTTAGCAGAACTCTCCCTCTTCCTCCTCATTGCCCATTTGGATGTGTGCTCCCCGTATGCCTATGGATTGCACCGTGGTTTAGGAAAGGCTAATAAATATGCAGATTTGGCTTTGGAATTTTCTATGGCCTGTCTGAAAAATACAGTGATGGATTTATTATGCTTGCTAGCTCCAGATACCCTAGAAAATAGATTTAGTATTAAGCAGTAAGGATGTGCCAGTTCTGCTTACCTGGTTTTAGATATCTTTCTGCTATGTGAAATGTGAAATAGCGTCAACAAGGTTCAAATCTTGGATCTTCACCATATATATGGTTGAGTGCTGGATCAGAGCATCCTTTTTCCCCTCCTGTCTTCCTGTGATATCTGCAAGCAGTGTCTTGGCTGCTTGGTGAAGATAGTGGTTTTGTACTGAGAACCAGATACCAAACTGCAAGGGGACAGCTTACAAAAGGAACAACCACATCCCAACAGAGTAGCTTATCTGCAGCTTTGCAGGCTAAGGACTGCAAAATATTATTTATTTCCTAGAAGAACTGCAATTTCTTACGAAACTTGCAGTCAAAAAGAAAAAAAAAAGAAAAAAAAAACCAGAAAATACAGTGCATCTACACTGCCTGTTTAGTTTCCCATCTCCTCACTGCGTGTCCATTTTGATGCACATGTGAAAGCAATGTMATTCAAATGCTTGCAGCACGACATAGCATTTGAGGACTGTATATTAATCTTGCTTAAAATCAACAGTACGTTATTCTTTAAGCAGAGCCTGTGATCCTGTGGAAGTAAGAGTGTGTTCCATGTGAATCAGTATGGGGTATCTGTGATCATAGGTTCCTTAAATTACCACTCCGTTCTAGTTGTTTTACCACTTTCTCTTGTAGTTCATTTTCCTGGCCGTGTCTGTTGAAATGCAAGATAGGCCTCACTTGCAAGTATATCCCTAAATCACAGGCGTTACATATTTTCTTCTTGCAAAGGCTGCTCTTCTAAGTGCACTCCTTTAGGCAATTCATCTCTTTTTATATGCTACAATTTGCTTTCCATGTTACTGTTCGCTTGATGGGTTGGGAAACGATCAATGCCAGATGCACATTCCTTTGAGGCAGTAAATGTTTCTGGAGCAGTAAGCCATGCACACCAGCTCCTTGTTTCGTTAAAATTGCATATGGTTTCCATTTGCCCCTAATTGGTCTTGCCTCACTTGTACCATATTCTCCAAGTGGAACACTTGGACCTGTGGCTCCTTCAAACAATTCCAAAGAGCTGTGAGAAAATTAAGCTTTATCTGTCTCAACCTGACTTTCCCTCATCCTGCATGTTCCATGTCTAGAAGAACTGAATGTACGAGTGAGATTTGAGTTAAATCTTATTCCCCAAATGTCACATAGAACAAAAGAAAGTGGAAAAGTTATTGAGTTGAGCATTGCCTGACCTGCTTTGAGTCATATGCTTGTTATTTTTACCCACTGTTGTAAGTTGGCTCTGGATGTACTTTTGCATGTTGGTTTTGACAACCATCTTTCCAACATTGCTAACCTTACTTAAACAGTTTTTTTCTTTGGAAGTTCTCTGTGGCACAAAATAAAGTAAAATACAYGCTGTTGGAAACATCCCTTAGAGAGAAGTGCAAGGTGCCTTTCCACTGTGCTCTGATCATGATGCAGTCACCTCCTCTCCCTTCACTTGCATCATTTTCATTTATTCCTTTACTCTGATACTTGCCTATTGCCTCTAACCTTCACCCTTTAGTGATTAGGATGACTAGATATCATCAGGAGTTAGATGTAGGGCAGTGCTGGGAAGCTGAAGAGTCTTCAACCAAATTGCATATARGAAGCTAAATGAAATGTCTAAAAGAATTTACCATTTACATCTAAGAGAGACATTTCCTTTCTCTTTGATTCCAAAGCATTTGAAGGAAATACCACTTGGGCTTCCATAGGGTGAGATGCACAATGTGGATGTAAAATACTTGCTACTGCTGCCATCTTAAAAATTGTATCTAGTTAATAAGCTGCATGAGAGATGCAAAACAACCTCGGTTGTGCTTGTTTTATGCAACCTTTCATCTTGAATTCCTGGTCTTGTTGGGAGGACTAACCTTCTCTGAAGGAGAAAAAGCCCTTCTTGGGCAATTTATAATTTTCTGAGGTAATGAGAGTTCTGATACCACCACAGTCTTATTTGGAAGAGTTGTATCACTTCTGTATCTTCTCCAGTGTTGGAAATCAAGGCACTGTAGCATGTCGAGCAAACAGACTCTCAGAGATGGGGAAATCTGCAGCCTAAAAGGCTGCCCTGTTGGGAAACTTGGTTAATACTTAGCAACTGCAGTTGTGATTAGTTGATTCAGATAGCACAGAGGCTTGGGTGAAACCATTTAATTGCTCCCATTTAACTGAGAGTCACTTTGCACAAGTGCATGCAAGTTCTTTCTAATGTAGTATTTATGTTGCAGCTATCTGATGAGAAGAGGTGACTAGTATGAAGAGGGTGCTGTTCCTTACTCAGCATTCCTCAGAGTGCTTTGAAAAAGCAGAAGATCAAGATTTGAACCACTAGTTCAATACGCTAATAGGAACTAGTTTGTTGGTGAAGAGTATGAGAGAAAGGTAGCCAACAGGGAACCTCTTACTTCACTATCTTTCTTGCGTTTTCAGTGCAGTTCTCTGATGTTTCATAGCAGCTCTGCTGGTATTGTCTTGTTCCAAAACAAAAAGAGGTTTGCCTGACTCTTGTGGTTTTGGCTAGAGGTAGTGATGGAGCGAGGGAAGAGAAAGCTCCTCTACTTACATTTTTTTTCAGTCTTCTCCCTCTCTGCAAGAAGCCCTCGAATTCAATATTCTAATCTGTAAAAGACCTATTTTAGTTATGTAGCAGGAGGTAAGTTCCAGTGCAGACCCCTCCAGTAGGAGGAGTGAACTTCCAGATCATCAAACCAGCTAGATACTTTTATCTGTTTTTCCTACTCTTTGTGGATGCCATCCTGTTCACAGCATTTTCTCCTCCATTATACTTTGCTGTGGAAATAGGGGAAATTGTGAGATGTTTTCTTGTCCCCTTTTCAAAGAAAGCCCTCAACTCCCTCTTGCTTCTCATGTAAGTATACAGCTGCCACACAGTTCAGTAGAGCTTCCCAAGAGGTTGTGTACAACTAGGCCAGACTCCTCATTCAAAGGTCATTGTCCACTTACAGCTATGGTCACTTACTATTAGGGAAGCCAGGAGTGTTGGTTAATTGTTGCTAAGAAATCAGCTGGATGGTGGGGAGAGTAATGCAGTTCATGAGAGGCAAAGTAGGACACAGAGCGGTCCTGTCTTTTAAGCAGGACCTTYAGCATTTCCTTAACACTGGAAAATCTGTGTGTAAATCATTCCGTCTTGACCCATTCCAAGAGGTCCCCATAAATACCAGAATAAACTAATACCTCAGTTTTACTCGAGAGGCTTAGACATACCAGTAGCCTTAGTCCTGCATGATGTAAGCACCCCAGTGTGCACCTGTATAGCAAGGAGCTCTTGTGAGACAGGCTGAATGGGAGAACTGCTAGTAAATTTGGTAAAAGATCCTCAGGAAATTGCTCTTGGAATAATCTTTGTTCTTGGAATAAATTTTACTCTTGTATCATCCATCAGAAGGAATAGAATGACAGCCCTGCTCCTTGGTGTGTCCCATGTTTACTGTTAAGGCAGCATTTCCAAGTGCCTCATTCTGTTGGGGATAGTTTTTTCTGGCCAGGGCACTCTCTGTCCAGCTGCTGATGTAATCGGTTGCCTCGGAATAGAGGAAACCTTTCTTTAGCCTCCTGGTCACACTGTTGCTCCTCATGCATTTTGTTTTGTCTAGCTGCCTTTGGGGGTCAAAGAATGGACTTCCCACACAGCCATCCCTTCTTTCAGGACTCCCACTGCCAAGAAGGTGGGTGTGCAGATAAATGCCTGGCTATGTGTACGCATCACCTCTCAGAGATAATTCCTGATTTCTATGATGCTAACCTGTTTTCTCACTTTGCCATAAGTGGTATTTCCTGCAGACTGCTCCCATCTTAGCCTTGGCTCTTTCTTTACTTCACACCTTGATTACTTGGCATTGTAATGTTCTTCATGATGACTGGGACAGCAGTTTGTCCTCTGTCTCCATTAGTAAACAACACAAATCCTCTACRTCCTTCATTTACTTAAATGCAGTGGTAGTGCATCTCAACCAACATCTTAAAAAAAACTCATACTGCCTGCTAAGGTAAGAAATCCTGAAAACACAAGTAAAAAGCATAGCATTTGCTATTTTCCTGAGCCTTTCATGATCACTGGTCATGAAAGAAATGGGTTTGGTGCAAAGCTTGGTCTCTAAAGGGTGTGTGCCTCAATTTAAAAATGCTACTTACTGACAGTCAGCCCACTTACATGAAAGCATCCGGTTCTAATGGTGCAGTTGGTCTTTTAACTATGATTCTTGGTGTTTGGAGTTAGCTTGTACATGTACCGCTGCCCTGTCACTTACGAAAACACGAGTTTTGTGATAGTGTCGCCATCTAGTGGCTGACCCCGATAAAGGACATGGCTTGAATGAACTAAGACAAGTTGATGCCTTTTGGGAAATCAGCTATTATGTGTGTGCTGTTTAGCTAGTATGTACATGGCTGAAGAGATTGGCATGCTAGTTACAAGTTCTCCCATCATGTTGCCKCCTCAGCTTGGCAAATAATGCTTATTTTAATTTCACGTACTTTCACTTCCATCACATATGTCTTTTTCTGTTTGTCTATTCTATCCTTCATGAAAAGAATACCCTCTGCAGTCTGAATTGTAAAGCAAGTGTTCTCTGCTGCCTCGTATCTTACCTTTAGGCCTATTTTTCTTGTGAACCCTTGAGAAAGTGGCCATAGCAGAGATGAATTAAGGAGGACTTGGGTGGAGCTGGATGTGTGTGCATCTCTGCAAGTAGAATTGCATCTAGGGCCTTTTTCTCCTGTGTCTGTTATGACTTGTTTGCATTTGTAAGACCTCATCCGACGTTACTTGGAAAAAAAGATTTAAGTGATTTTGTGTGTGTGTTTGTGTGTGTGCGTGCGCAGGTATACAGTTTGTGCCATGCTAGAGAGGCCAGAGAGCTAGAAACTACTRGCTGCCTGTACTGCACTAGTCCTGGAGTACTATGAGCCATCACCTCTGTTTTCTTAAGCACTAAGCTAGCTTACATTTAAAAACAAAAAGCTAAGGGAAAAGAAATAAATACATTAGCCATTTGTGTCATTTATTATTGGATATATTCCCTGAATCCTCAAACAGAGCAGGTTGTTATTTATTTATTTATTTATTATTTATTTATTTATTTTAGAACATCAACTAAATATTTTTGTATCTGGTTTTCTTTCTCTCTGTTCTCCCCCTCATTTTTTTAATCATATCAAATTTTGAGAAGCAGCCCTTAAGGTTTCTCTTCTTTGAATCATGATATAACTGCCATGCTTATCTTATTAAAGATTTATATCCCCATCTAATTTAACTTTTCATAAATAATTAGAAATCACTCATGAGACCTTGCCAGCTGCTCCAATCTCACAAAGTGACCTGACCTGAAACCCCAAAGTACTGAGAAATATTCATCTCAGAGTATTTTTATAGGCAGTACTTCAAAGGAGTTGTGGTTTTAAAAAAATGCAGCTATTTTGGTGACCACTTGTGTGGGATAAAGTATCCCATCAGTAATAGCAGGACTGTAATAGAGCTTCAGGGAGAAGGAAGAAGTTCTCCCGGAGCAGTCACAGCAACTTTCGCCTCATTCTGCTTGTAGAGTAGAAGTCCCCAGAAGTAAACAGCCTTCTCTAACATAACAAGGACTGAATTTGCAGCAGAAATACCATAAATTTCTGATGCTTTGCAGAGGTTAAAAAAAGTCCTTTGGCAAGTATGCATGGTCCCTGCTCAGTTAGGAACAATGTTCTTTACCCTCTGACCAGGTGTGAAGAGCTACTTAGCAGTAGAACTTTGCAGGAACAAAGATAGGAACTGGGGAAGCATGTGACTACAGATCTGCAGCTTGGAGCTCTGTTCACCATCTCCTGTCATGGAAGCTTAGGGTGATAAAGCTGGGCATGTAAGAGCAGGCTCTAAGTGGTCCCTTCCATCCACTGTTTCTCTGCAGTTACCTGGACGAGTCTGATCCCCAGGGAGTGGGGATTTAGCCTCACAGAATATAGCAATTAAGTTGGAGGGCCCTTTGTTCCTTGGCCAGCCACTTGATTTCTCCTGTAATGTGGGAGAAACGAGGCAGGGTGTGTTCTTTGCTGGTTCCAGACTTGCTGGTTCTAGACTGCAGCCGAAAAGAAGGACCTTACCTGGAAAAGTCACCATTGGGGTGATAGAGGCGGTATGTCCGGGTTATAGAGAGCTCAACTCATTTATAAAAGGGCTAAAATAACAGCCTTAATTAAGGATTTTTATGATTTTCACCAAATGAATTTGCTTGGATTGTGGCTCTTCTCTAACTGTATTGAGAAGTAATAATCTAAGGAGATGGGGATTTATTAGACCAGTCACAGATTCTCCCACCTGCTTTCAAGTGTAGTGAAAATAGGATGCTGTCATGTGCTAATGAAGATGCAGGTTTTGAATATTTGGTCTTGTGATAAAGTTGTTGGTTTTTGTCCATAAATCAAAGTTGGTTTCTTTGTGAAGTTCTGCTGCTTCAGCTGGAAGTTAAAGGGTTGCTGAGCCAGCAGTGAAGTAAACAAAGAAAATAGGTTTTGAATTATGTTCTCTGCAAATGGAAAAGTGCCTGTCATCTTTAATGCTAATCATGTTACTGGCTGGGAATGGTAGTGTTTTGCAGTATCCCTTTTAGCATATTTCTTTATCATTGTCAGTAAGATAGAAAATTTTGATTTTTATATATGCAACAGATACAGATGAGACCTTTGACATTCTTCTTTATAGACTGTATCAGTAAAGTGCCTTGGAATTCACAAAGCCTTGGAGAAATTATGTTCTCACTGATTTTTAGGCACTCTGTTTTTTATGGTTTCACTGATGATGGTGGCGACACCCAACAAATAGAACAACCTAGTAACCTAATTTTTAAAAGATGTTTGCAGTCCTCAAGGAAAGGGCTTCACTGTAGCTAATAAACTTTTGAAGAACATAGTAAATCCAAGTCTAAACAATTTGTGTAACCAGGAATGTCTCTTCCTTTAAATCTGTTCTCCAGATCCTTCAGGAAGTGCCATTTAGGTCAGTAGGGACAACCTGCTCACCTCATTATCTTGGTCTAGGCAATGAGCAGAAGTTACCCTCCTCTTTTTTCCATTTCTTTCAGTAGGCTTTTATCTGTTTGAATGTACTAACAAGCAGCAATGGCCTTGTTTAATGTTTTACATACCTAGCCAGGTGGATCTCTGAACTTTGTTGTTCCCCTTAGGTACCACTTTAATGCAAATGGTAACTTGTTTTTTCTGCTTGTAAACGAATATCTTACACCTCTTTCTCCAACTCTTGCCTCCCTGCTTTATAATAAAGTACTTCCTGTGATGCATGGATATGATATGTTCAACAAAATGCAGATAAGATGCTGCAAAACGCTTCTGTGGAAGGAGTACCCTTTTCCTATGTAGGAAGTTAYGGTTAGGACCTTACACTCAGAGGAAAGAGAGAGAGAGTTTATGTGGTCCTCCTTAGTTGCTGGATTTCAGAAATCTGGAAACTTTGGGCCAGATCTTTGGTGAATATAAATCAGCACTGACTGCAATGGCTCTGTGCATGTGAGAGTTGTATGTAAAACTATCTGACACTTTCTCTAATGCAAAAAAAAAAAAAATTTGGGAGGATTTATATGTTACAGCTTTACATCATCAATCATGTTATGAATATGTTGCATCCTTTGGATTATGTACTACTGGAAAAATTTTCGTGGCTTCCATAATGAGTAGCCTAATGATCAGATAATATTTTAGGTAAATTTAAGTGGTCATAGGGCAGTTTTGATGTTTCTCTTGGCTGATAGAAATTTGAGTTCTTTGTTTTGTTTTTGTACAAGTTATTGGGGTACAGCGTTTTCTAGCAAGGATTCTTACTTCTGCAAGGATTAGTCCTCTCCAATCTCATTTTCTGCAGCCCTTGTAAAGATTAAGCCACCTTTGGTGCTTGCATAACATTACAATTGTTCTAGGGGAGAGAGTTTAGAGAAATAATTCTTACCCTGTCACTAAGCTTTGCTCTCCTGCTGAGTTAAGAAGGTGATTGCAGACCTTTTTCAAAGAAGAGGATAGGTTCCACAGTTGTTCTTTGTGCAATGCCCCAAAAATATAAGAGCGGGAGAACTGTTCATTACACAATAACTGTAAACTACTTGCTAGATATATTTGAAGGACCTACAAATCCTCATTTGTGGTAGTTGAGGCTCAGTTGGCATTGCTGTGGTGCATATGCGACGCTGTGGAGGTACGTGTCTGGCTAGACTTTGGGTGCAGAAACACACACATGCTCTCTGTCATGCTCCCTCTGCACCTGAGCATCCACAAATAAATTAAATGCAGTATACTTGAGTTCTGATGGTCATTTCCAACTGCCCCAGCTGCTTTCACTGTGGACTTGCTGGTTGCAGAATGATATGTTTGTGCATAGTAGCCATTTGTTCAAAGGGATTGGGAGTTTTGTTGCACTCAAAGGKGACAGCTGTAATGAAGTCCTTGCATGTGGGACATTCCATTGAGCTGGACTGTCATGGCTGTTGGGAAACAGAGTCTGCATGAGACACCCACAGTACAACTTAAAAGTGGCTACTTGTTAAATCTCACTGTGCTGAAGAACATTCAATATGAACTTCATTGACTTGGTGGAAAGATTTTTAACCTTTCTTATCCTAGCTATAGTCTGTTTTATGGATTTCTGTGAGACTTCAACACAAGTAGTTCTTACTCTTTATGCAGAACTAGATTTCTTCTAAATAAATAATTTGTTTGACATCCTATTTTTCCCATGCCTTCACTGTGTGGGGGGTTTGGAATAATCTGGAGGATGTTTGGCGTGGAGTTTTGTTTCAGTTCACAGAATAATTCATCCCARTGGCTTTTTTGAAGTGAAGGGTATAGCTTAAATCTGTGAAACTGGAAGATCTGGTGGTCTATATCCAACTGTAAAGTTATATATAATTTCTTGTATTTTTCCTCTTTATGACAGTGATCCGAGCTAAAGTTGTGGGGAAGAAGCTCATGAAAGATGGACCATTTGGGACAATGCGATACACTGTCAAGCAGATGAAGGTATGTTTGCAGGCATTTTACATAGGCTTGTAGATATGATAATGATTCTAATTAATGTGTAATAACCAACAGAGGCTGCATCTTAAAAATAACAACACTGCAACTTTTCTTTTGGTCAGTCAGAATGGTGATGGCCAGTAATTGACATAAAATTTTTTGAGAGGAGTAAGGAGCAATAATAGGCCATGCTTGACATACAATGCTGAATACTTGAATTCTTTCCTTATTTTTAATATTTCTGGTGGTGGAAGATGCCAGATGAACCCCTCTGGATGCCAGAGTCCTGTTTGTGTTCAACATTAGACTGTGGAAATGCAAGCCTTTTCATGCAGTACTTTCATTAAGTTCAAGATGTGAGAATGGACTTTTTCATCTCTTTTCTTTCCTTGTGTTCTTTGTGACCACCAATTAGAATGATAGCATTTTTTCCATACACAGAACAAATGAAACTGTTACAGTGCTAAAGTAAACACTGTAGCTATCAGATACCCTCAGCTTGGAAGAACTGTAAGCTGTTGACTTGGAGGTGAAAAGAGGTGCATCTCAAATGCCAGTCCTTTGGTTTCTCTAGTTCCTCCCTCTAGAGCCCTAATCCTTTGCTACGCAGATTGTGCTCAACCTGTTGCTTTGGACTTTCTTCCTTATTTTATTTTTTTTAACTGACCCCTTGTTATGTAATGTTAAAAATCAGCCCTGGGTTGTTTTTTTTGGCTACACTATTCCAGTCATAAGACTGGTTTATGTCCTTTTTAAAAAAGGTGGTGGTGGGGGAATGGAAAAGCTTGGCAGAGATTGCAGAAATCTGAAACATATTAGACAAACTAAAGGTTCAGAAAAAATAGTCCACTTGCCTACTTCATAACAGTAACTCTCTTTATAAGGCAGTTTATAGCTAAGCAACAAAGCTCTGAAGAAGAGACGTGAAGGCTGTTTCATAAGCTGTCACAAAACCGCACACATAGCCAAATCTGGTGTTGGCATGGTTCTTCCACGAGAATGGAATGCTTGCACTTTGCATAAGAGGGCATGATGTGTAGGGGTTATTAATTTCCTTAATCTTAAAAAAAAATGCCTTTTTGCTTAAAAAGAAAACATATGTGTTAGCCAATTTGTATTTGTAAGAGAGGCAACTGGTTTTGTTGGCAGAGGTGAGACAATGCTGTCACTTTTTTTTTTTTTTTTTTTTTTGCTAACTGTCTCTGGCCTAACCAGGCTTGCAGCATACTGTGCTGTTCATGTCCAGCTTTGTCACCCTCTGCCTCAGCCAATGTACCTCACTTCACAAAGCTACTTAGCATCCACATGCTGCAATAGCTTCATCAGCTCTTCTGTTTCTCGCTTTATTCCTCTCTGCCCAGGACGCCAACACTTCTTCATGCTGTTCCAAGAGTTTGGCACTTGAGTTACAACATTTTCCTGTGTGTATGGCCACTAAAGGGTGCAGTGGTGATCTAGAATGACAGTACTTCTGAAACGACTTATGCTGTTACATTTCATTACTCCTCTGCATGAGCACTGAAATTTCAGATATAAAGCACCTGCTGTGCAGGAGTGTGCACATAGTAAGTTCTTCTCTAGACCCAATAAGAGCAGCTGATTTCTGCCCCTCTTGTCCTGAGGAACAAGGTCAGCACAGCACTTGTACAGCCATCTGAAAATGAGATGATACGCATTAAGATACCTGACAGTAAAGCATGCAAATAAGGAGGGGGAAACATGTCTCGGCAACTGCGTGACAGYCTTCAAGTGCTGATTTCCCAGAAGACTCTGTAGACTGCCACGAGGTAGTGGTCTAGCACTAACAGAGGTTATAGCTCTCAGAATTCTGCCCTGGTGGTTCATGTTCCAATGCCAGAACAAGAAAGGTGGCCTACTGTTGTAAAATAGAGTTGACCCCTGAAAGACATGCAGAGGTTCTTGTGAACCTGAGGGTGAAGTGAGTGCTCTGTCTGGTAATGATACAGCCAGTCAACCTCAGTGAGTCTCAGTGCCAGACAACCCTGGAACAGCATTAAGCATTCTTCTGCTGACCCAGGAGCTTGTAGCAATATCCCTGATGGGAGTGAAAAAGGCTTCTGTGTGTTTGCTGGCACAGGGAGGAGTGCAAGCCCAGGCAAGAGGAGCATGTCGAGTGGAGCAATAGCCACTCTACTTCCAAAAGACACCCTCGTGTCAATCTCTACCTAGGATGTCTGAGCTTGTCCTGACTATTTTCATTGGGTTGTTTTGCAGCACAGGTCCAGGGTCTTTATAGCAGACACCACATTAATCTGCAGCATCCCCTTGCCAAGACCACAAGAGAAAATCRCTTTTTTGCAGGAACAAATACACAGCGTTTTGTTAGGAAATAACATAAACAACAAAAACAAGGGCGATTTTGAAAGACAGCTCCCGAGTTGGCCGAAGTGCCTCTATTGGCACGTTATGCCCTGCTGCATAAATAGTGGACTGGAGGGATGTTGCATTGCTCATTTAACTGCGACCTTTTGCAGGAAGGAGCATGAACTAGTCAAAGTGCTCAGATGAACTGGAATGTCCTGAGGACATAGTTGATGATAAACAAATGAAGTATCTTCTCTGAAACCCTGTTGTCTTTCTGCTGTGCTAAGAGAGTTCAGGATAAAAAGGGATTCCGCTCCATGCAGTGGAGAATCAGAGGGTGATGCAGCAAATCTTCCCTTGCTCACCCCAAAGAAAGCTGACTGTCCTTCTGCTGAGAAGAAAAATAAGAAGACCCATGGCTCTGCCTAGCTGCTTGGCAACAACACTGAAGATAAAACTAACATGACAGTGTTTTTGGCCACCTACAYGCCCACCTGCACCTGCAGATGAAAAATAAACAAGCCATTTACTCCATTTACTCTTTCTGAATTGCCTGTGAGAAGCATTGGGAGGCTTAAAAGGCAACAAACTATCCTTGTATTTCGTTGATTTTCCTAAGTTTACTGTGGCTGGTTCTTTCTTTCTCCATAATRCTCCTGATTTTGTAGCTGAATTCACAATTAAACCAGCTTAGGGTCTGGATTAGAGCACAGGCTCAGCCCCCAGGCATACCACAGTGCTTTTTAGTGTTTAGTTTTTCTGTTTGAAAAGACCTTTTTGCTTTTTCAGGCACCCTCTATCTCCTCCCATTGCTTTCTCAAATACTTCAAGCATATTTTAAGGTCATATGTCAGAATTCTACACAGGACTGATCTAACTTGTGCATGTTCTGTGGTGCTGCAGTATATTCTGAGAATGGCCCAAAGCTATTTCAGGAAGCTGCACGGGAAACAAGGAGATGGGATATTACTGTTCTGTGCACATGCTCAGTCCCAGTTGACCATGGCAGCACTCAGCAAGGCTGCCAGAAGCCAGGAGGCTTTCTTAGTTCTCTGCTAGTCTGTAAAAGGAGTTAAAAGGGTGAAATCTGAAAGAGGAAAGAAGGGGAGAAGGTTTAATTTCATTTAATTTTAGACAGCCTAAAATGAAGCATCTAGACTTTACTGCTTTCTTGATTGCTGATGGAGAGAGATAAGCACCACGAAAGTATGATTAAGCCTACCATGTCTGGACAGCTGCTTTAGGATGGACTGAATAGTTCTGGAGGTACCAGTCTTTGGCATTTGGCTGGAGAGAGAGCATGATACATAAGAAGCACCTAAACTTTAGGCAGCTGAAGTTAGGCAAGATGATTCCAGGCCTTGGTTATCTAATGTGACCTCACATGAGGGGGAAGGTGGGAGGAACATCGTATCACAGGGTGAACCACCACGGGATTTGCATGTGCATTTCTGAGGCAATATGGGGGCTACTAAGTGGAATGCTGACACAGCCAGAAATGGAGGAACACTAGCAGGCGCCGCCATGTGATGCTTGCTAATGCTTTGTTCCCTGTCATTATGTTTCCTAAAATACACACTTGTGGTGACAGGAGGACTCCGAGGGTAGCAGTTAGGAGAGAGGCTAGCTTTATGGCTGGTTTTCTTATGGCTGGTCTAATAGCATTTCCAGGATATTTTGTGTATCCAAAAATAAGGTTAGGGATGTTTTTTGTTTGTTTTGAAAGGAGGCATCTGTAGAAGATTCCCCCTTACCACATTTTCTTTCCTCTCCTGAGGACCAAGGTCATGTTGACTTTCTTTAGTTGAGAGAGGCTGAGATAGGCCCTGTTCCCCCCATCCACTGGCTAAATTAGCATGATAATTGCTAGCACTGCAGAGAATCACAGAGAGGTGAGCTGAAGTACTTCTTGAGAAGCTGAGCATACTTCCTTCTGCAGCCCTGGCGAGGCTATTCCTGATGATTACACAAACAGGAAATTAGACATAAGATTGAGAACCAGATGCCCATTCAGTATCACTAGTTACTTCAGAGTTACATGTTGACCCTAATGGTGGAGAAGATGCAAGAACTCAGGACTGCAAGGGGCCTGCAAGGAAGGACCTGAGTGCCTCCTCAGAAGGATGATTCATCTTTCTGCACAGGGAGAGAATGGGCTCAAAGCATGCATATGCACATACAGACATTATAACAGATATGTAATTAGTCCACACCACCTGGATATTCTATTGCTCTGAATGAACAGATCACCTGTACTTCACATACACAGCGTATAGCTCTCTGCAGTATGAATAATGCAGTGGCTGAGAGGCTGGAYATCCTCAGCTGTTATCTTAGTTACCATTACACACTTACGTGCTGTTACCCTAACTTCTTGCTATGGTGCCCATTACAATGAGATCTGAACACATAATCTTTAYTACTTGTGTATATCCCTGTGGTATCCTTGTGAAGAAAGACAGAGCTGCTTTAGAGATGAGGAACCAAAGTATACTGAAAGCTAAGTTACTCATCCAAGCGCGCACAGGGTGCCTGTGCCAGAACCTAGGTCTCCAGCTAACTTGAGCATGGAAAATCTGAGGAGATCATCCCACACCAACAAATTGCAGGGATAAAGCAGAGATGAGGCACRGTTCATTTGTTCCATATTCAGTGCAAGACGTGTGCTCATTGAAGGACACATGGGTATGTCCTAAACATGGTCCTGTAACTTTTGTTGATACTATATGATTAATTTTTAAAAATGCTTTCCTTGCATATTTGCCAGGCTTAGCGGGAAGGTTGGAAAATACCCTTTAGAATGTCTTCCTGTACATAATAATGTTGTTACTGAATTATGAAGTGTTAGAACATTTTGCTGATTGAGGTAATATAAATACAGAAGAGAAGACTACTGGAAGGTAATTTTACCTCTGAGCATAGCGAAATTATAGTAGTTTTTTATTTGTATTTTTAAACAAATGCTGTRGCCATATCTGAGCCTAGTGTAAAATCTGTTAAGTCAATAGACATCTGTTTACTGACTTAATAGAGGAGTGAATCATGCCTTTAACAACAGAAAAGTAGTACTGAATTCTCTTTGGGAAGAAGTTTGTTTTTTGAAAGGGGGAGTAGTGAAAGATGAACAAATGTGAACACAAACCCTAGGATAATAGGAGACTTTGAGAAAACAGCCTGGAGGAGAATGGCACTGCTCAAATGTTGATGTGGCAAGAATCTATAGCTTTGAGATTGGTTTTTCCCTCTTTTGCCTCACTTCAATATTTGCAGTTAAATTAAGTATGCTTTTTATCAATAAATCTGATAGAGAAAAGGATAGGCAGAGAAATACTATGAAACTAATTCCCTCTGATGCCTATTGCTTTCATTTAACTTTTATCATTCATACGTTTAGTGGTAAAAGAGAGAGACAGAATACTTTGAAAAGGTAACCAAATTTTAAAGATGAAATTTGGAGGAAAATGAAGTATGTTTTATTGGGTCCAATGTATATATACAGTGGTTATTTCATCACTATGCACAGACTTCATTGTGCTAGTAACAGGTAAGCATGAGTTTCCCTAAAATGCAACAGTCGCATCAGGCCAGATAGGAACACATGATGATTTCTGACTTCAGAACTGTTAAAATATCTGTGACTTCAGATTTCAATTAAAATGAACTATATGCTGGTTTCCATGTAAGCAAGATTGTGAAAAAAAGAGAAGGGCAGTAGAGAAATTCTATATACATGATATTTTCTTTATGGCAGCCATCAATATCAGGCTAATTGTAGGAGATGCGGTAGAATTCTGTTTCTGCTTTCATTTAGTTTGAGAAACATTAAGTTGTAGCTGAGCTCAGTGGGAGTTACAAATTCTAGGTGTTTGCAAAGGAGGCATTTGGTTTGAAGTCTTAGATCCAAAAGTACCAAAAGCTTAAAACTCTCACAGCATCAACATTGGAAAATTTGGGCTATTATTTCAACAAAAAAAATATCCCTTTAATAAGAGGAAATTGTTAAAATCACATGAGGAGAAAAAGAT
Organism: Rhea americana; assembly: GCF_003343005.1. NCBI lineage: Eukaryota > Metazoa > Chordata > Aves > Rheiformes > Rheidae > Rhea > Rhea americana. The sequence goes on along the minus strand of NW_028186868.1, from coordinate 519,321 downwards.
TCTAAACTTGAACTAATTTATTTTTTCCCATTATGAGCTCCATAAAGGAAAAATAAATGGTTTGTGATGTTGGCTGACCATGCAATGTCAGCACTTTGCTCACTTAGTGACACTGGAACTAATGGAAGTGGGAAAGAGGTCCCTGTGTTGAACTGCAGAAGCTTGTYATGAGTGGGAATTCTGTGCTGTCTGTGAATATTGGTGGAGAGACTACCCTCAGAGTTCAGCTAATGCTGTTTGTCCTTTGCTTTTGTAAGCACTAAAAGTTCACTACCTACCACCATAGTCTAGGAATTTAAATTCCGAATAATCTAAGTGAAAAATTGTTGTCTKAAGATGACTCAAAGCATTTTTACTCTCTCTAGATGTACAGGGGCTTCCAGATAATGCCACATGTTCAGTACATCTATACAGAAGCATCTGAGAGTCTTTGTGGAGTCAAACTGGAGGTCAACAAGTACCAGTATCTGATTACAGGTAAAGGGCACTTCTTTCTTCATAATGAAAACTTCCGTCATTCTGTATACACACCTGCCAAAGATGTGGACAGCTGTGTAGACAGCTTAAGCAGCTTCCCAGGTGTTGTGATGGCCAACAGTATTTCAGTATTCAGTGTTTCAATGTGCAGAGAGTCAAATGACTCACTCTCAGCTTTAGATTTCCCTCTCTTTCCTTAAATATTTCTTTTCTACCCAGCCATACAGTGACAAATACGCTGTATGACATGAACAGCTATTAGTTCATACCTGAGTTGGCATGTCTTTCACAGAGAACTAATTGTCACTCAGCTGTGACAGGAATGAAAGGTACCTTTTGGTATGAGCTGGAGTAATGCAGACTGTTGAGATGAGAAATAAAAGGAGATAGAGATGTCACAGTTGCCAAGCTAGAGAGGAGCTCAGACAGTATTACTCACCTGCATGTTGCTGGTAGTGCTTACAGCTGGTACAACACTCCTAACTTAAAAAGTGCAGTAATCTTGCTGGCCAACAATCCCTGAGCCAGTAAATAAAAAGAAAGCAGTTGCTGAGCAGTGACTGAAGCCAAACATATTGAGAACATTAGCGGTCTCAGGAAACGAGCAAAGAGGTTTAGCTGAGAAGTGCTAACTTGTGACCATGTCTCTGTTTTCAAGGCCGTGTGTATGAAGGGAAGGTTTACACTGGCCTGTGCAATTGGTATGAGAAATGGGATCGTCTGACTCTGTCCCAGCGTAAAGGACTGAATCATCGTTACCATCTGGGCTGTGGATGCAAGGTATGTTTTGTCTCTAATTAGATGGCATTTAGACATTCAAATCATAGAATTCTGTTTCCCCTGGCTGATAATAGCAATGATGTTGGTAAACAGCCAGGAAAGGAAATGGAGGACAGCAGTTTTTGCAGGGAAAATCGAGTTTAGTTTTGAGACCAGTGAAGAGACAATCAAATAAAAATGCTTTGTCTGTGCCTTCTTAATGTCCTATTGGAGTTAATTTGGGTTGGGGAACCCTTTAAGAATCCTTGCAGAATCATTCTGCAGGTGAATAAATTTGTATGCTGAAGGTTTGTCAAGATAGGTCCATCTTTTTCCTGTGTAAACGTTTTGAGTAGCTAAAACCTCACAGCCTGGCACTGGCACTAAGATGTTGCTCATGGMCCCAGGCCCGTAAAAATAAAGGCACAAGCTCAATTTTCCTGTACCTGAAAAGCCCTTTTGACTCTTGAATTACCTGTGTATGTGAAGCACATGCTTATGTGCTTACTGAACTGAGGTTGAATTTTGAATTAGCAAGCATGGTTTGAGGGAGAGGTATTTTGGATTTCTTTCTTTTTTTTTTTTTTTTTTTGATGAAAAGAAATTTTGTATAATGTTGTTTTACCTGATCGCTTTTTGCCATTGCAGATTAGGCCCTGCTACTACTTGCCCTGCTTTGTCACCTCCAAGAATGAGTGTATTTGGACAGACATGCTCTCCAACTTCGGCCACTCAGGATACCAAGCGAAGCACTACGCCTGCATCCAGCGGGTGGAAGGTTACTGCAGCTGGTATAGAGGATGGGCACCTCCAGATAAAACGATCATCAATGCCACAGATCCCTGAGCACGCTATCCCTTCTGAATCTCCCCTCTCCCTTACTTGTGGCTGAGCTTTCTTTGGACACTAACTCTTACCAGATCATGATGATGACAATGAAATTAGTGCCTGTTTTCTTGCAAATTTTAGCACTTCAAACACTTAAAAAGAAAAAAGAAAAGAAAAAAGTCTGTACTACCTTACTGAATTTGTTGTAATCACCTTTTCTGTTTTTTGATACCACTCACTTTGATCAGATGACATTTGGGAGCTTACTTTTGCACACCAGAAGAAAAAAAAATGATGGAGTTCTTGCTCTCTTACATTATTATTAGCTGTAGTGATACAATCTCTATTTTTTTAGGAAAACAAAAATTTAAAAACTATGCCAATTAGGCACTGTAGTCTTCTATGCGCTGGCTTCCCCTCACCCATCCTCATGCACTAAGTGCTGAAAATATGTAGACAAATCTATTTGAAGGAAAACAGGTTGCATTAATCAGATTGGCAAATGAAACAAACTGAAGAGAAAACCAACCTAAACTCTGGAGAAAATGACGTCCAAAAGAAATCCTCCTCTGTGGGAGAGATTGGCAACTTGATTGACTCCAGCAGTGGGAGGATTCACCTGGTGTGTCGGACCACATTATCTGGTAAAAGCATTGTTGACTGACTGTCCTAGCTAATTCAGTCACAGTGTGAATGTGACAGCATGTTTGAAGTTCTGGCTTTCCCCAGGACAAAGGAGAGAGTATTTTGTATTTTTCTTGTTGCTTAAAAAAGAAAAACAAAACCCCCTTCCCCTCTCTTCAGGGAGGTAAATCCACCTACAACAGAGCAGATGAAATGCTGTGCCATGCTGTTTCGAGCAGAGTTGGCCCCTGAAAATTCTTGCAGCTTAGCTTCAACAGCAGAACTAACTTGTGAATGCTTAAACAAAACAGATGCAAAAATATCAACTGTAAATCAATCACATGGGAGAGGGAAAGGGGAGAATTGCTAGAGCTCTTCCTGTAAAAGAAAATCTATTGCCAAAATAGTGTTTTGCTGAACTAAGATGTATATACATATAATGACATAAGCTATTTTTGACAGGACATGGAATTTTCTTTGGTGTTATAAACAAAAGAATGGTTTGATTGTGTTTTGAAGACAGAAATATTGACATTCCGAGTCAGTGAATTGTTTTAAAGATACTGAAGCTCCAGTGTATCTGCAGTAGTGGCTACAGTCATGATTGTTTCCTCTATACCTCCTAGCACCASAGTTCCTCCCCTGCAGCTACACTAGCTGCACTTGTTTATATAGTGAAAGGAAGTGTGTGGGGGAGCTAGGCAAGGAAAAGCAGTCTCCTAATAAGTGCTGGCTGGGATCATAAAATTCCAGCTGCCCAGAGGATTCCTTCTTATCAAGTGCTGTGTTTCCCTCTAGGCACTGTTAAGCATAGCTCTGTGCATGTGCTCGTACCATGTCCTGCAGTGATGTGGGAGGAGGGGCCTTACTGTCCTGTGCTTTGCTGTTGACTGGAGAAGTTTTTTCGTTCTATTTTGTTTTTTATTAAGAAAACTATAATATAATTTTTCTTATCAAATAAAAATATTTTAAGTTTTAATGATGGTGAAGAAGGGGTGCTGACAAAATGGGTGACTGAGTTTTGGATAGGGAGGGTCTGGGCAGGGAGAAGATTATGCTTAACTTTGTTTTTGTATTATTATGATTATTTATCTTAAGTTTTCATGTATCTTCAGTTCATTCCACTTAGAAAGCAGAGCTGCCACCAGCAGGTAAAAATGTTGCAGTGATGTCAGCCTGGGGCAGTACAACATTTTGCAGTCAGTGACSTTTTAAATCACTGGAGAGTTGCTTGGGGCGTCTTTGCCAAATGGAGAGGAAAGGGCTTTGTTTGAGGTGGGCACTGGTACATGGCCATTTTTTGTGCTACTTGTATGCTGCGTACATTTGCAGACATACATCTATTGAAATATGCCATTTATGCCATTTGCTGGGAGAATTCTTACAGCAGAAAGTGCATAGCTTCATCTTTAAGATCAGCTTGAAGAGGCACTTTCAAAGAACGAATATAGGAGGGGTCAAAGTCGTCTGTGTATTTTTCAGCTGCTCTGAATGGTAGTGCAGCACAAAACACATGGAAAATGAATTGGACTTCCCTGTGATTCAGGCTTGGAATGCAAAAGTTTTGTTCCCTGTGACTACTACTAAATTATGGGTTGGATGTCAGAGGTACAGTAGGGTGCTCCATAGCACCCATAATGGAGTCAGGTAGTGGGTCAGAATCTTGTCTCTTTTGATAGAGTATTGGATTGAGGTTTTATTAGAGTGAGCCAATTTCTCCTTTTGCTGTGCAATGCCAACAAAATCACCATGGGCAACTGAAGGCAGAAGGGAACCAACCTCACGAGCCCTGACAGTTCCACCCTAACTGCTCGCGTCATGTGGAATTGTTGTTGCTGGAGACAGCCCTCAACAAACTCGAGGTGATTTTGSAAAGCTGCCGTTCTTCAAACCGCAGCCACTGTTCATGCCTTTGGAAGGCTAAATGTAAAAGCCTCTCACTGAAGCAAAGTGTTGATTTCATTTTTTCATTAAATTGCAGCTCTGCGTATTTTACCTGCTCACTGACTCTTTTAGCTAGCTGAGACATCACAGTATTGCACTCAAATTATTGTGAAAATATTTGCATTCTAATGCTATGAGGACTTGTGTCCCTATGTAGGATATGATGTAGTTGTGTGCTTTGTAAACAAAAAAAAAAAGCAACCCCATTACCATAAAATTTTTCTTGAAGCAAATTCCCATTTTATATTGTAGAGGGTAAAATATTTCTGAGATGCTAACAGCTAGACCACTGGCAAGAGTAAGGGTTTGATAGCAAATCTTATCCCTTGCTGTGTAAAGAAACAGTTGTTMAGGCTTTTAGAAATGTGGATCCAAAAGGAGGGGGAAGAATCCAGTAAAAATACATTTCTTTCGGGAGGCTTCTTTACTTCATTTCTGTGCATGCTATCAGGGACACGTATTTCTAAGGCTAAGCTTTAGCTTGTGCTTGCGTTAAGAACCTTGCACGAAGGCCTCCTTTAAGCAGGAGATGCCGTTAAATGGATTGACAGGCTCTAAATCAGGCTTAAGACTTCTGTCTTTCTGTCTGCTCTCCTTTCTTCTACCAGTCACTTCCGCCTGCCAATGAACAAAACTTGCCCCCCTCGTTAGAAGAGGCCATGCAGTATGTGGGCATACCAGACATGGGGAATGTGAAGAGGGCAGGTATGAAGTCCTCTCAGACTGCTAGGCTCTGGAGTATACAAGGGGCTTGCAGCAGCGCAGGTATCTTCTTGTCAAGTCTAACATGCTCTTCACTTCACTCCGTAAGCTAAGATTAAAGAGGAGCTGTCAATGGCACATGTGTGCCATGTACAGGATGAAGGCTTTTTTTCTTATGCTTTAGATGTGTCAGCTTTATTAAAAGTACTTTTTAAAACGGCTAGGTCGTATTTCTAGACTGTTGCTTTGTTATTTATAGATATTTTCCTTATTTGCTTGAGAGTGTTTTCCCATTTGGAATTACAAAAATATGAAAAATACTTGGAAGGTTTGGGAGAACATGGTTGTTCTGATTTTTCCTTTTCCTAAAAGGGAGAGGACAAAGAGCAGAAAGAGATCTGTGCATGGAGTACCTTAAAATCCTCTTGAAGTCACTGGGACACAGTGATTCTTTTCTGTAGGAGGGTAATGGGACAAAACTGCAATCTTAGGCCTAAAGTTCCCTTATTTTGAAGAGTTGCATGATCTTTTAGATAAGAATATTCTAAAACCTAAACATAGCACCCTTTTCTGTTCTTACTGGTTGGAGCAAAATGATACCTCAGGGTGATGGTGAACACATCATTATGTTTTTATAGTAAGAAGTTTTAAAGTGAAGGCCTCCATGGGAACAAGTTCCCATTTTTTTAGAGGACTTTCCGACTATATCGCATTTATAATGTTATTTGTAGCTTAGAAGGGCAGGACAAAATTTTGGGAACTGCACAAACATTTTTTTTAATGCTTTTTCAAAGCAAATCTCTTTTGAGGTTACCAGTCTTGCCAAAAAAAAAGCTACTAAGCATTCGCTGCTGCTTTGCCTGTACTGGTTTCTGATTCTCTCTGACACTGTCCTTCCTTCATAGAGCCACTCTGCTGTTCCTGATAGTCGCAGAAATTTGGGAAGGGAACCAAACCCCTGTGAAAAATCTTGTGCAGAAGGAATGTATTTGCTAAATTTTGTAGCACTGTTTACAGTTTTCCTCCATGTTATTTATAAATTTTATATTCAGTGAATGTATATTGTCTTTTAAGGTAATGTTGCATAATGTTCACTTTTTATAGTGTCCTTTTATTCTAAACAGTAAAGTGGTTTTATTTCTATCACAAACATTCTGTCTCTGTTTCACTTATATTAGTTTCTGTCCACTTCAAATGTACACAATGGATCTGCAAGTGAATTTATTCATTTCCTTCCCTTTCTTGATACTCTTTTATTGGACCCAATACAAACATTCCACCTCTGGCAATTCCTGCTCATTGGCAAAGGCATCCATCCAGGAGACTTTCCCTCTTTTTATAAGATAGATATCTCGAAGGTCTGTTATCAGGGTCATAAGCCCAAAGAGGTAAAAATCACTTTTGAAGTTCATGTATCTCACTTGTAAATTGGCCGTAGGAGATCACTGCAGAGCAAGACAGTCATTATGGCTAACTCCTGTAGCACCAGCAAGGCCATGGAAGAAAAATTGCCAGATGGCTATTACTCTCAGTAAACATATCACTAGGGAGAAAATTGAAAAGTATATCCCCATAGCAAAGGAAGTGAAGATTCATCTTTCAGATCCTCTCTGCTGGTGAAGGCTAGTTAAAGTCCAGTTGTTGTGGGAAGGAAGCGTCAGAAAATGTGTTTTCAACTAAATTAAAATGCTCACAAAAATGGGTCTACAAAATATTTATTTCACTTGTACTTTAAGAAAATGTTTCATCTCTGTGGAGAATATTGATAAAGAATTAAAATTTTAATCAGTTCTATATTTAATCCTAAGATTTAGAAGATAAGGTTTGGGAAATTTTAGCTTAAAAGGATGAGAGTTTCTTATGTGAGAACTTCATTGCTTACAGTGAATCATGTTGCGGAGATAAAACCGTAAAGCTATGTTTATAAACATTTGCAAAGTGTTTGCCATCTAAGGGCCACAACATATTTTACAAGTGCTAACTGTATAGCATGGAAACACCTCTAGGAAAGGGAAGAAAAGAGTGGGAAAGGGGTACTAATATTACTGCTATTGATACATGCTTGTGCAGCGGGCAAGCAACTTTCACAAGTCTTTTGTAGTGATATGACTAGAATCCAGCTTGGTTAGCAAGTACTTGCTTTCTCTTAGTCTCTCTAGCACAGGATAGTTTGAAGATACAGCTAGAAAGGATCTCRGGAGGTTGTGCCTTTCATTCCTTTCTCCCCAATCATAAGAGAGAAGCAGACCCCTTCCATTTGGAAGGGACAGGACTGAATTTGACTAAATGGATTCTTACTTAAGTGAATTTGTGAAAAGAGGGTGATTTAYATCAGATTACTCAAGCTTGTAAAACAGCAATGCTGTCTGTGTTTAGATGAGATTATCTACAGTTTATAGAAGTTTTGTTACTCTTTTGGAAATCAGCAATAGCATCCACAAGTAGGTGATCAGTTATAAAGAACACAAATACATGAAATTAAGAATTAGTGTTTTGCTAAACCAAATTAATGCACTAGTAATAAACACATCTATATGCAGAGGAATCAGTCTTCAGCTTACTTTCAGACAGGAAAATAATGCCAATTTTTTTAAATAAAATATTTGCAATTAAAAGCTTAATCAAATCTTCCAAAAATACCACTCCTGAAGTGATGGTTAAACAAGCCCGCAACTGTGCTAAAGCATTACACGTCACAAAGCCCTCTTTAGTGAGAATTAAGTGAAACAGAATTTATCAACTAATTTGTCTTAAAAATCTGGAGCAAACTCTAGCTTGGTATATAAGGAACATCCATTTATTTACTTATCTTAAAAAGGCAATACAGCTCTTACTACTGATTTTCTGGAATACCTCACTGTGACTGTACTTACCTTCGCAACATGCCTGTGAAGTATGGAAGTGCTGCGATTCCCCCCCAGCACAGGTAAAGAGAACAGAGGTTTGGATCAGAGAGGACTAGCATTTCAAGGTATTTTAGTACYTAGGATGCAAGCAAGCATCTGTGGGATTTTTCATGAGAATCTAAGGTGGGCTTGCTTTTCAATTTTGAAGCTCCATTAAGTGCTTATTTCCACCAGCAGCTACCTAAACCCTATTAAGCATCAGGGTTGACCCACAGTCTCACAAGAGGTTTGTGGGAAAGGAGGGCTTGAACACTTCTGAGTCTGAAGTTGACTTTGCGACACTCTTAGCCCTATAGGCCTGCAACGTGAGGCAAACCATGGGAAATGAGCTTAAATAGCCAAGGGCTCCCACATGGGATCGAGGTTCRCACCCAGAGGGCCTTATCAAAGCCTCCACCAGGTAAAAGGAGACGCCAGTTCATACATGTAAATTGGGACCAGAAGTTCACAACGGACTTGAGATCTATTTAATACAGTGGCTCATAAGGCATGAATAGTTTTAAAGCCACTCACTTCAACTTGTTCTCCAAGACTARACATGAATATGCAGTAAGCACCGGCACAGATCTCTTTGGAAGATGTCCTAAGAGGTCAATACAATACACAGTAACCATGCGGGCAAATAGGTCTTTACTTGTTGGCAGGAAGATTAGACCCCCCCCCCAGACCCACTATGCAAAGGAAACTGCATGGTGAAACAACCTCTTTCYCAAGAGCTCCACCTCACTCTGAGAACCCAATCATGCCGATGATAGGCATTTTTCATGGATGGTAACTACATAAAAGACCAAGCAACCTGATACTGAGAAATAAGCATCTCTTACAGCCCCAGTCCCAAATCCTCATGCTTGGTAAACAGTGACAGCGTGTGTGTGTGTGTGTGGGGGGGGGATCTTTATCTGAATAAAGTGATAYCTGAATAAAGTGATTCCTTACTCTAAGGGATGATCTTTTGTTGACCATAATGTACAATGGATTTTTGCCTTAGTTTTGAGCCTATTCTCATTTTTCACTTTTTGGGGGGTCCATACAAGACCTTGGGAAGGGCTGGAGAATAAGGAAAAAAGCTTCCTAAACAGTACTTTTTGCCTTTTGCTTTTTAGCTAGTATTTCTCTTTGAATAAAACTGAGGCTAGTCCCAGTATCTCCACTGCCATCTCTCATGTCCAGTTCATATGCATGGCTTCCCCAAACTCCTTAATATGCATTAAATTCAGAAGAAGGAAAAGGTACTCACCATCTGCTTATGGTTTGGGAAGAACGTTTGCTCCACGAGGGGGAACTTCTCAGGACCCAGTGAGTTGAAGATTTTAATAAGCTGAGAGAACTTGGAGGGGGAGGGGAGAGGAAGGGAGGGGAAGCAAAAACAGACACAGAGGATATCAGTGGCMTGGTGTGTGATAGTTAAGTGCTTGCAAATTGTTCTGAATCTGGTGAAGGAGGTGAGAGAAATGTTATTATACCTTGCCCACATTGCTTTTTATAGTTGGCAGTAGCAAAAAACCCCCATGAACTTGCTGTAGTCACCTGGGGCCAGGCCAGGCAATGCACACAGATTGAGAGCAGAGAGGGGTTAAAGAGCCAGAAGGGGATCAGTTTTGATTCTGTTAAAGATCAAATCTGTTAAGATTTTCTGCTAAAGAAAAGCTATGAACAAGCTTTTCTTTTCTAAATATGACAGAGGAGACAGTGGTCGGTCCTTTTCAGTAGAGGAAAGGGCTCATAGGAGTTTCGAGGCTGGAAATCAGTGGCATGCCTGGGAATGGTGACTAAAGGAATCAAATCTCTCCTTTACATCTCCCCCTCCCCAATCAAAGTAAGGCACATTTACTCATGATACTTAAGGAAAGGCAAATTGCTGAGTGAGACAGGTGGCTCAGAGGAGTTGCCCACACTACCCAGTTTGAGTGCTAGACCATAGAAGCATGAGGTCATCGTTAGACCTACTGGCATTTATTATCAGCCAAGAGTCTCCCAACATCCCCTTATGCAGGGCAGGAGACAGAGGAGATCATCTCCTATCCCRGCCCCATCTACCAGTGAGGTTTGAGGCAGGCACCTTGTTGTGAAAGCGGTGTCTGGAGAAAGCAATATGTAACATCTCTAGGGAAAGCAAGAGTGCTGGTGTTTCATGTACAAGGTCAACAGCATGAACTTTCAATTATCACCGCTATTATCACTGTTATTAACTGCTTACCATTCAAGGTCACACCCAGCCAGCTGCAAAGCCGCACATGGGATGAAAATCTCTCAGGGAGGCAAAAAAGCAATTTCAGGAGGGCTGAATTTTGATTTCTATTCAGTTTTCATAATCCCAGCAGAAGCACAGCACAAGTAATACCTGCTCCACTTTGGCTATCTGTGAAGCTATCAGACTTTTTCTTACACTGTCTGCAGCCTCCCTATAAAATCTATCATTAATCAGCTGGAGAAAACAAGTTCTATCTAAGAAAGAGAACATGATACCCTGACATATGTGGCAGAAAAGTTTGTCAAAGCAGGACTGAGATATTAAAAATAAGACACTAAGATGTGACATATACACCTGAAATCTTCGAGATCTCAGCAGAGACTTAGCATCACACATCAAGCCATCCCACCTTCTTTCCTCATTACCACAGACAATGCTGAACTGGCAGTAATGTGCTCAGATTGGCAGTCTCACAGAAAAGGGAAYAAAGCTGAACACTGTAGCTCAATTATTTCCATGAGTGTTAATAGAATATGACTGTGGATTGCTCCAAAAAAAGTGAGAATCTTGGCTCCTGCTGAGCTGGTAGATGTGACTGAACTCCCCACTGATGTCCTTTTTGCAAAGCAATTTACCAACTGAATCTGATTTGCAAGCCCTCTGAATGGAAAGTAGAATGATACCTGGAAATTTGGTAAATCAAGTTGAATCAATGAAAAATCTCCAGTTTAGGCCAAGTCTCACTGTGCAGTCCTTTACACAAGCTCCTTCAAGTTCCCCAGCAGCCCTAGGGATGCTTTCATCTTGAGGGAGCTCACACACACATTAAGGGAAGGAGGTAGACATCTAAGGAACAAGGAAGAGGAAAGAAAACCCCCAGCTGCTGAAGGGGTAACTGCCAGCAGATTTGCAGACAAATGCAAAGAATCCTATTCTTAATCTTGCTGATCAAAATGTGGCACTTAAGAAGTCTAGAATCATCAAGAGTTGGCATATCCCATCACTAACACTGGTACCCCCTCACATGCATCAGCAGATAAGAGAAAAACTCCCCATGTAGAATAATTATTGTTGGCAAGGAGGGTGTTGATGTTGTGGAAGAAGGACAGCTTGCTTCTCTTAACTACTTGCACTAGCTCTGCACATCCTAGAGAAGAAAAATAAAGCCCTGTTTTGACTAGCAAAGTGAGCAAACAGGACTTAAAAGTTAAATGGAATGAGACGAAGACAGGGAGAGGAAGAAAAACACCCTGGCTGAGAGTAGCACATGCTCCATGCTGCGTGTGCAGGCAGCCCGGGTGAGCCCGGCAATGAGGCGACATCCATGTGATCCTGGGGAAGCAGCGCAAACAAAATAACTGGAACAACTGTGCAGTTGACAAATGGCATCTTGACTTGTTCCTTGGGCTTCCTTTTGAAGCATGCAGCTCTTGGCTGCGTCTGAAATAACAAGCATTTCAGACAAACAGGTGAGGGACTGAACCAGCTGAGGGCCTCCTCTGTGGGCCAGGCCTGCAAAAAGTTCTGACTTTGCTATTGACCCTCATGGGTCAGCTCCATTCTTTTTAGGGGGGCAGATATGATCGGTAAGAGCGGGATATTGGCTGAGAGACTCCAATGTTGCGTGTTACCGCAGCCTTTTAGGCACCTAATGAAAGAGCTCAAGTAGCCATCCTGGTGTATTTTAGATGGGTAGGAATGTCACTGCCAGCAGCTCTGCTAGACATACCTACCTTTCTTTCATGTTTTGCTATCAGTACTTACTATTTGTGGCCCCACTGATTTTAAGGAAATTGAATCCAGACCACAGAGCTGCTCTGGGCAAGACAATGCAGCACAATCTAGGTTTTATGGACCTGGAGCAGGTATGCAAATGCATTGTTTTGCCTAAGTTGATTTGACCTCTTCTACACCAGATTTACTCTGGTAGGGAATCTTTACAGAGAAATAACATGCTCCATTAAATAAATTTCAAGGCCTATGGTGAATATTTTTAAAGCATCTAGGCCACCAGGGAGCAGATACTGCTTTACAGTCAATGGTACTTCGGCTGGGATTCTCGTGGGCTCTGAGGAAGACGCTGATCTTCAAGATTTCATATTTTCTGTAGTCTTACAGATGCAAAAGTTGTCTTTCAGTTATGGATATTACTGTATGCAATATGAGTACTAGTCTGAGCATTATTCCCACAGTTTTGTACTGTAACTTCAATAACACAAAAGTTATTATGACTGGTTGAAGCATTGTTTTTACTGTGCTTGTAGCACTATTTCGCCATGCTTCTGTGATCATCTTAGACCCCATTTCTCTGTGTGTGAGATCCCCCTAAATGTCTGGGTCTTTTCTTCAGAAACATCTATTTCAAAACGTGCCTGTCTTTAATGCAAATTTTAGCCTTTGAAGAAATGCGTATTGCAGCACTGGAAACCTGGCAAATGTCATTAAAAAAGGGTCTGCATGTTTGAGTAAACTCAAACCCAAACTCAGCTGATTGTAATTACAGTTGCTGCGAAAACATCATTGCAAATTGCCAAGAAAAAACAGTCTGCCTTCCATTCTCCTCCACAAATCATAAACATTCCAGTGAAATGGAACCACCTTTAGGGGGGGAAAAAAATGAAGACCAAAAAGCACATTTCCCAAGGGAATCTGATTTCATTTCTTAATGTATCTCAATCATTTCATAGGTCCAAAAAGTTTCCAGTAATCTTTGTTAAACAGATCCCTCATTTCAAGATGTCTGTTTTGCAACCAAAATGGAACATGCACTAAAGTAAAGTGGTCTATCCCTATCTCTCATTTTCCAGCTATCACAAAACCTTCTGGTTCTGCTGCAAGGGAAGCTTTCTGCCTTCCTCAGATGCCTCACTGCAATCTCTGCCTAAGCTAACCTGATAAAACTTCAGTGGTGCCAAACACCAGCTTAGATCCCACTTGAGGTCTTAGATTGTGTAATAGTTGCACTCTCTGTATTTGGAGGTGGAGAGTAATGTGTGTGCGGGGGCAGAAGGGGAAGATGCACTCTCTAAACCCATTTTAAATGTTTTTTGAGTGGTTTCCTTGATTTTTCTGGGAAGGTTGTCTGAGCCAGCTGTATTCCCCGTGAGTAAAATACGGCAGAACCAGACTCAGAATAGCTAAAGATGAGTTCCTGGCAGAGCCAATTTCTCCCACACTACCTTGCCAACCCTGCTCCTTTTTTGCAGTGTGCTGAGTTTGTTTGTTTTCTTTTATTTTAGATTCCTAAAAATAAGTCTGTCACATCTTGAGGCCCCTGCACATCAGCACAACCATAATTACAAGGAATGATTTGAAAAATGTCAACTGAACRGTGGCAGACTCAATCCCAAAATCAGATGGAAAAGACCACATGATAGTCTTCCTCAGCAAAAGCCAGTGTAAATGCAGAGACTTTTTGTCTGGTCACTGAGGTCAACTCACTCATAGTCTGTCAAACCAACTGTAGAAAACAAATCCCAGAGCTTGTGCTGAAACTTGTGCTGATCCCCCCCCGTTCCTCCTTTTTCCATTCCCACAAACCCCAGTCATTCAAATGGAGACTGAGGGCAAACTTGCATCGGCAACCCATACAGAGATGGAAAAGTGTGATTTTTCTTGGAGGAGAGGACTGAGATTACCTAGTGTATTAATGCACTGCAACATTTTTGGAAAAGACAGGATGTTATCTTGTGTACTGATCACATATGAGCATTCTGCAGGGCTCATTGTCCAGGTGCAGATACTGAAGGACACCATGATTGGCACCAGCTTTGCTTTCTGAGTGGTGATAAGAGCTTTGAAGCTGTTTTGACGGGATGTCATATTGATAGCAATAACAATGAGAAATGATTGTAATCATTGCACCAAATGGAGAAGAAAAAATAGTGCTGGTTCTCAAGACCCCCTGGGATTCCAGAAGCGATCAACATTGTAGAAACTCTGAGAGGTTGGAAACTGTTCTGGCCTTCAGCTCTACTTGCAGACATCATCCCCAGACTGCTTCCACAAAACAGTGCTAGACTCGGGTTGGYCTAGCACTGCAAGTCACACAATGCTTTGGAAAAGCAGACTGCATGTGTAAATGCCTAAATACAGGCTTAAAATCCCAAATTTATATCTTCTTTTTGCTAAATCTTGGTCTTATGCAATACTGCAACRTTGGTCTCAATGAAGACTCTAAATGTCATAAAAGGCATGAAAACTGAGACAGCTATGCTTATAATGCTGGCACCTTTTCAGTAGGAAATGGGTTAAATCCAGCACTGTATAGTCATTGAAGAAAAGAACTGAGTCATTACAGACCTCTGCTGGATTTGAACTGCCAATCAACACTCTGAAGACTCACTCATAGGATATTTATTTCAAGAAAGTGAGAAAAGATTCAATAAAGTAATGAGAAAAATGGTTAGCTCTTATTATGAATGTTACATCTCAATCAAGGCTATATTTGTGCCTTAGGAAAGGAGAATTCCTAAAAAAGTATCTGAAAATTTTCCAGTGGGAGAGAGATTGGAAAGTCTGGTGTCCTTGTCACTTCTGTATAGCTTATAGTTCCCTGCTTCATTCCTAGAACAATGCAAGGGAAATTTCCATCCTGGAAGTACAAGTACAGTGACCACGGAGGGCACTTTGGGATGAAACTGCTTGGAAGACCCAAGTGTGGCCTCTGAAATGGTGTTGACATCTGACTTCTTCCTGCAGGTCCTATGATGGCCAGCTTTACTCCTCTGACTCTCCTGCTCCTCTTTCTCTTTAAAAAAAAAAAAAAATCCCAGCTGGATAGGTTGTTGAGGTTTGACTTTAGCCTAAAGAGGCAGATTCCCATAAAACAAAACGGAAGGTGAGTTTTATGCTTTGTTGATACTAGATTTTTACTTTGTAGCCTTGACATGCAGTTAGGGCTAGATTGCCACTTACCACCCAGGGCTTGCTGCAGAAGTTGTAGATGGAGTAGAGGGAGTTGACTGTGTGGATTCCACCATACTGGAGGCCGATGATGAGGCTGCGGAAGTCCTCTCCTAGTGCCATGCTATAGGCATGCTGCCGGATCAGAACAAAGTCAGGCTTGAAGGATCTGGAAAACATGATAGGAGTGATGTTTACTTTCCATACTCAGCAATACTTCTTTCCTCTCCTTATTTCTTCTCCATCCTTCTCCTTTTCCTTTCATTAACACATTGCTCTTCCTGGGGCCTCTAGTCATGTATTGCTTGTGTTAGAAGGTAACAAAACAAATAAGAAACCCTAGTCATTAAAAAAAGGAAAAATTCAACATAGCTGCAAGTGTGAGAGTGTAGAAACATGCCAAGAAGATTTGCTACAATTTCCATGTCACTCAGGCATGCATAGGAACAAGCCACAAGTGGAGCCAAGGATCGTAAATATACTGGAGCAGGGGGGAGAGGGATTCTCTTTTCTTTAGAAAAGCTTGGCCATATTTGGCAACACTTGTTGCAATGTGCTATGCAGATGAGGCAGCACGAGTTTGTTTCCTGATGATTGAACTGAATATTGAAGCGATGCCCAGTGGGTGGGAACACCATGAGGGATTTCAAAAAGCTATTGTACACATCCATGCATTAACACACATTCCTCCTTTAATCAGCTTACCACATGCACAGCACATCCTGGGCTACATGTCAACAAGCAAAGGGCAGATATGGATATGATAAAGTAATTAATCAAATGAGCAGAACCCCCAGTCCAGTGATGTGACTTATGGTATTGACTTCCAGAGCGTTATTTAGCAAGACTTGAGCTGGGATTTCTATGGTTCAAAGGCAGCAGCTGTAACGAAATGGACGGAAGAGTGAGGTACTTGCTAGGTAAGCCAGTAGGTAATGGATTAGGTTTCAATCAGCCAGAACTCATTCCTTGGTGACATTGTATCTTTGGAGCCTTTCAAAAGTCTTTGGAAACAGCAGCTGGAAAGAAATTATTTCCAAAATGGAGCTGAGCAGCTCATTCTTGAAGTCATGGAAGGGGCTTTTCCACTGCAGCAGGGGATTATTTTATACTTTAACAAAGGTTGCATCAAGGACATTGGAAAAAATTTCCATGCTGTATTAAAGTTTTTCAGAGAAATGAGATCTGTAACCAGGTCCCATTACCTCACTACCCTCGAACATTTTCCTTGTTAAGAGACTATAATTTCTATCCTTTGGATGTATAAGCTGGAAATACTTGGGTTTATAGCCCGTATTTATGTTTCCATCACTCTGGCAGGGAAATATGAGATGGTAACTCTGCGCCAGATTGTGGCAACAAACACTGTATACTAAGTCCAGAACAGCTTTGTTGTTTTAAAGCTGCTCATTTTGTTTGTCGGCCTTGGGCTTTTGTTATGGCTGTAGACATGGCAAGGAGCATTCCCTGCTTTTGTGATGCAAGAGGCCAAGGTTTGGAAATGYTGTGATTCCCTCCCATGGCGCATTTTTAAACCAGGCGGGTTCCTTAATGTACTTGGCACCAAAGGTGGTGTTTTCCTCCAGCAGCGAGATGCATAATGAGCATTCACTATCAATGTGCTGATTTATGGACCTCCTTGATGTCAATGGTGCTAAGGCAAGTGGTGACCCCTTGCTGAGAAACAGCAAGCAAACACTAATTTTGGAAAGCTTTAGCTGCTCCATTTCTTCTGGACTTTCCATGTAGAAGGCACCCCAGAGGCAGACACAGATCCTCAGGAAGGATTAATCAGCTTCCTAGGATCAGGAYTCAATGTCTCTGCTGAGTTGCTAAACAGAGTGGTGCTTGTTGGGGCAGGAGCTTCAGGCATGTCTCCCCTTCCTTTAGCTTTCAGAGCCCATAAAGAAGAAACTGGTCTCTGTTACAGCTCAAGCCTTTTCCATAGCTTAACTTGGGGAAGAACACTTACTGAGGCCTTATATGTAATGGTTTAGACCACTGCTCTGGTCTTCCCTGAAGAAGCTATAGTATTTGTGCATGAACCTTTCCTCCAACACCCAGGGAGGGGCACAAGGTGCAGGGGTAGAGAGGAAGCATGYTAATGAGTGTGGCCAGCTAGGAGCAGAACATACAGTGGCTGGGAAACTGCCTTCAATGGCTTTATTTCTGCCAGCCAAAAGCTTAGAAAAAGCTCTTGTCTTTTTAGATCTTGGCAAAGGAAGAGTTTTTCAACTTACAAGATGGGCACAAGAATACAGAATAAAAGTAGAAAAGACTATTCTCAAACTCTGCATCATGTAGGAAGGCAGGGCACTCTCTCATGCAGCAGATGAGAAGTGAATCTCTTTAAAGTGAAGGTGGACACTGAATTTCTCTTTTAAACTGTGGGACAATTACCATGTTCCCATGGATACTGAGGAAAAGGCAGAGGAGTGCAGGGCCTGAAACTAGCAGAGAATGAACATCAGCTAGAGAGCCATGGAGTCTGGGAGACGTCTGCAAAGGAGAAACAGGGACGAGTAGCAAAATGTAGGATTGGGAGTTAGAAAGTATAATAGACAGTAAAAGGAAAACAAATAATCACAGCAGGAATGTCAACATGAACACTGAATGACCAGGAGTACTAGTGAACTGAGGAGAAAAGATTCGGAAGAAGATTCTTATTGTTTTGGTAGAAGATTAGTTTTGCATGCTACTGCTCATTTGCAGACTATAAGTCTTATTCTAACAAGGTGAACCTTGAATTTGTATAGCTCTTAGTTTAACTATTTTGTTTGCTAGTTCAGTGCAACCCAACAGAGTCTCACACAACAGAAAGTTGAAATCTTAAGTAGAAAGACAARTTACAGAGAAGTCCCACATTTGAAACACCATTGCCAAAAACATTAGGTGAGCCAAACACATTAGCACCTAACATACTGAGGTTCTCAGCACCTGAGTCTGGCAGGACTAGGTGAGAAATGGCAGGAGTACTCATCTTTTTAATTTTCATTAGATATKTCTGTTCAGTATTTACACCACCACTGGTGGTGACCTTTGAACAAGACTATAACCAGACTCCTGCTAAAGACAATTTATGAGAATGGGTTTGGTCACAGAAAGAATACAAGTGAGCCCATCAAGCTTCAGATATATAATRAGCAAGGAGAAGACATGGAAAAATGGAACTAAAAGTGAACCACAGATCTAAAATATATTTCTAATGACTTGTACTTGTGTTCTGCACAATGATGCAGTGCCCTTCCTGGACTACATGGCAGAAACCTGCCTAAAGTCACGAATCTTCCTTACCATGATAGCCAAACTGATGAAGCTTCCAAGAGAGACAACTGGAGCCTGTCTTTAGCCACAATCCTTGCACAAAAGCCCTTTCTCAGACCCCAGGGGCTCAGTTCTCATTTATAGTTTGACTCCCAGCACCTTCTGGCAAAGGAAAGGCCACTAAAATGCCTGTAACATCTTCCCAGAGTGGCATAGGGATATAAGAATTCTTTGTAAAAAAAATAAAGGCAAGAGACTGAAAAAGTTTCATTTTCAGCTTGAAATAACTTGTGAGATTTTTTTTTCCTCTGGAATGGAAAGGAGCATTCCTTTTAGCTCTGCAAATCACTATCACTGCAAATGTTGACCTCTGCTACACAAGGCGCAACCCTTTCAACGATCCGAGCAGTGCAGGACATAATCAGCTGCCTCCAGAGTGAAGCAGCCCCCCACAAGCCGCTGTAGCTTTTTCTCCATTTGTAGTAGTTCTTTCCTTTTGCCAGATGTTAGTCAAGGCGTATGACTGCTGCTCAGCCTACCTCCCCTCCTGGCAATTGAGGTTGACCAATAATTACCGATTACAACCCCAGAGTGATGACGAGTATCTGGCTATGAGGCTGGTAGTGCTGCCAGTCCTTGATTCTGATACTGTAGTGCAGGATGTTTGTTTACATTTAACTGACTCCTTTTCAACTTGTTCCAATATATTTTAGCAGTTTTTTTCCTTTTTAGCAGTAAAACTATACCTTAGAGACAAACCCAAGTGTAAAGTCTGGGTCTGGAATACCTAATACTTTAGAGAAAGGAAGAGCTCCGACTGCAGGATATAATTTCTTAGCTTGGAACCATCTACCCTTAAATTTGCAACAGTGTTAGCTTTCTTGGAAATAGGCTTGTCAGAAATGAGGGAATATAAAGTAATTTAAGAGATGCCTAATGTTACCTATGGAAGTTAAACAATCTCAGGAGCAGCAGTAACTGTCCTGGTGACCCAAACTGTCATACATCTCTGGTGACAAGAAGAAAATCAGCTCTAAAAAGATCATCTGTAACATTTCTCTGCAGTAAGCAGGACCCCAGCCATTGTGGATGGGATACAGAAGATGATGACAGCAAATCCTGCTGGGAAGTTCCATATCTGAAAGAGATTTCCTGTTTCTTACTTCTGATTATAGATATAAYTCTGGCTTGCTTCCTGGTCCCTCAGCTGTCCTGACTGAACTACAAAGAGCTCCATGGACATGAAGGAGGAAAACATAAGAACAGATTATATTGTCAAAACATCTTATAATGGCCTCTTCCACCTTCCACTTCAGCCAGTCAAAGGGTTTATACATGTTTTATACCTTTTGGAATGACTTTAGAGAGCTCTCTGTCTSCGCTGTGAGTGGTGGATACGCACTCGACTCTCTTAAAAGAGTGCTAGTCTTACAAAGCACTTGGTCATTCATGTCAGTTGAAGAAGGTCTACCTTGGACAACGCAGAAGCACAGTTTCACTTCAGGTTCTACCTATTCACCTTAATTATTTAAYGAGGCCTTACTCAGTTTTCTGAAACTGATCATCACATTTTGACTAAGATSTCTTCCAAAGCCTCTGCTATTTGCTCAGCATGCCGTGGAAAGGAAGGAAAGTGTAAAATTAATCAATATGATACAACAAGCTTCGCATTATTAGGATGTAAGTCAGGCAACACTCTGAGGCAGATGTCCAAACCTTAACTGGCTGTGACTACCTGAGAAGTGCAATAATCCCTGCAAGTATGCAGTGCCTCAGATATCTGATAGTTAATAGAAAAGGGCATTTATGAAATAAGAACAAGCTTTTTCTGTGCTTTACCAGGATGTTAATGGAATTGTTATTACATCACTGAAAAGTAATTAGAAATATATGACATTTTCACCTATCATGATGTTAGATTTAATACTACATTGGATAGCATAGTAAAATGAGAAATTTGCTAAGAAAAAATCCTGTTTCAGACAARTGTTTGATTACATTTAACTGACCTTTGTCATATTTCCTACAGAAAGCGGCAAACCCTGCTGTGGTTATTCAAAGGAAGAACGCTGATGTGATTACCTATGTGAATAAGATAACTCAGAGTCGGTTGGTTATTTAGAGATAGTTTAAGGCAACATAGGACAGAGAAATAGCTGGCTTTCCCAGGCTAGAAGAAGGAACAGACAGTCTTTTGGGACACTATTAGAGAAATGCCTGGGGGCAAAACCATGCGGTTGTGGAGTAATTTAGTGCAATAGAAGGAGCAGGAAACAGGAATCAAGTGGGACCAGTAGCACTACACAGAGATTAGGACATCTTGGAAGATGTTCTAATTTGCCTCTTGGGGACAGACCAATGGTTAAAGTCAAAGAGCCATTAAAATGCTTGTCCCACATTCCCCAAACTGTTTAGTGGCAATCTCCAAAGTCTGTCATACCTTTTGCTTGCAAACTGATTAACCTTGACAAGGAAATGCATATGGACCCTAGCAATGCCTCAAAGAAACAACTGTATCTGCCAGCAGCAGCTTGCCTTCTGAAATGCTTGCAATCTTAAGCTTCTAAAGGTGAAGAGAATACTTTCCAACATTACAGAACAGCATAATTCAGGTTGGGAAGATCTCTGGAAGTCATCTGGTCCAACCTCTGCTCAAAGCAGGGCTAATTTTAAAGTTACATTGAGTTACTCAAAGTCTTGTCCAGTCAAATTTGGAATATTTTCAAGGATAAAGAGTCCCTAGTCTCTCTGGGCACATATTTCAGTATTTGACCACCCTCACTGTGGAAGTGAGGTTCTTTCTTAGCTCTAATTGGAATTTCATCTGCTGTAACTTGATCCTCTTGTTCCTCTTCCTTTCACTATGCACCTTCAAGAAGAGTCTGGCTTCATTTTCTCTCTATCCTCCTATTAGTTAGTTGATGGCTGTGAGCAGGTCCCCCTCAGCCTTCTCTTTTACAGGCTGAGCAAATCCAGCTCTTAATTTCTCCTTTGGATGTCATTCGCTCTAGTCCTTCAACCATATTGGTGGCACTTTACTCAAGTCATTCCAGTTTGTCAATGKTTTTTTTTCTATACTGGGGAGCTCACAGCTGGACACAGGACTCCAGATATGAACAGAATCTCACTAGTTACACTATTGCAAATACAGCCCAGTGAGCAATTGACCTTCTTCCCTGCCAGGGCACATAGGACCTCTAGGTCCTTTCCTGCAGAACTGCTTTCTCTCCAGTTGGCCCCTGGCCTATACTGGTAAATAGGGTTATTCCTCCCCAGGTGCAGGACTTTGCAGTTGTCTTTACTGAACTCCACGAGGTTCCTTTTGTCCCATTTCCCCAGCAGCTGAGGTCCCTCTGAATGGCAGATCTGTTCTCCAGCATATTAATTACTCTCCACCCTCCAACCTCTTGGCACCCCTGAGCTTGCTGAGGGTGAACTCTGTCCCAGTGTCAGGTCATTAACAAAGGTCTACCTAGACCGGTATAGTGCAGGTGTAACAGGGCTTTGGCCCTTTGCTTCTCTCATTTGTCATTCCTGGAAGAAGCCCTAGTAAAAAAAGCATGTGAAAAGAGATGAATTAAGACAGGATTGGGGTAGGGRGGAGGCAAGCTGATCAAGATTGAACCAATCTACATCAGTCTTTAATTATCCTTGCATTCAGTCCAGGATTAACTAATTGATGAACACTCTAGACGCTGGCAGCACATTTCTTATTGGAAAGAATGACTGTAAATATGAAAAGGGCCGAGGAGTAGTTTAGTCTCTGAGATGCTCCCCACCCTTGTCTGCTCAGAGTGACTTCTGCTTTCTGGCAGCTGCCTGCACTCCAAATGTTTTCACAGTAACTGTCAGCACCGAGCTTGCATATCGGCTGGGTGCCAGCTGCAGTGAAGGTGAAGGGGGACATTATTCATCTGGGAGATCGCTAAACCCCGATGAGAGAGGCAGGCCTTCCAAGTAGCTGTTTAGCAGCAAGAACTGGGACGGAAGCAGTTGAAAATTAATAAATAACTCCCCCCCCAACTTCTCTTCCCTTTCTTAGCTCCAGCCCAAAAAAGAGGAGAGGGATAGGCAGGTTGAGGGGTGGTATTAGTGGAAGATTATGGCAAATCATCACTCATGTGGGAATCGTGTCTACACTTTATAAATGTTTACTGAAGGTGTTAAATTGCTTTATATGTAACTGCAGCAAGCCAAAGCCTACCCTATTTGACATCTTTTTCCAGCCCATTACCTCTGCAGGATATTTAGGTATGGGAAGTGGTCATTTGGCACTTTGTTGTTTTGTTTAAAGTGCACTTGTAAAAGCTTACATAATGTTACATGCACTTCTCCATTACATTTACGTATTGCCACACCATCAACACAAAATATTGGCCAAATGTTTCTCAGTGTTAAATATACAGCACATATTGTACTACACAGAGTGGCACATTCTGTTAATTTTGGGAGAACTATATGCTCAATATATTTTTCCATATGGCTTCTAGGAACCTGAACTCTCCAAATAGATTTCTTCCATCCTTTTGCCCATCTACATCTTTGCAGAGATTTCCATAATTTGAAATTAAAACAAAACAAAACTAAAGAGAAATCAACAAAATCAAGAGTCAAATTTAAACAAAGAGCAATTAGGTAGAACCTAGGTTTCTTCTTCTGGAAGGTGAGAAGCTGGAGAGTAACCTAATGCCTAGCGATTTGTCCTGCATCAGTGTCCATGGACAGTAGCTACTCCCGTGACCTCCCTGGATATTTTCCTTTGTAGAAGAATTACAAGATACTCCCAGATCTTGGGAGTGAACAGTCTTCAAGAGAGAAGAAAATACTCATCTCCTAACAGAGAGGAGCTACCATGTGGCAAGACGGCTTGTCCTTCGTAGGACAGGAAATCAACCCACCTCTTTCAGGGAGTAGCTCTTAGGTAGCTCTTGCAAGGTGAGTGAGCCATGGGGGGRTGGGAAAAGGTCCAGTGGAAGGGGACAGCATACTCATTTGGCATTAAGGAGAGCTGCATCCTGGAGCAGGCAGAACAGCCAGAATTTCCAGAATAGCCAGCCTTTCAGAGCCAGAATACACATGCTTCTGGGGTCTTCAAGCTCCAAATAGCAGGAAGACACCTGCTGCTGGAGTGGTCAGTTTCTTCATATATGGATATGCTTCTTCACACTGTGTGATAGCAGCACAGCTTTGCAGTGCAAAAATATTTAGTGGGGAAAAAGCACTCTCAGTCCTGGTGTGTTTGGGACCGTGGCTCAACAGGCTGCCATCCTGTTAACGCAGGCAAACACTGCATCAGCTGGAACCAACAGGAAAGTCACCGTTAATTAAAAACGTGGTGGCTTTGTATAGAGGAGCTGGGGCATTCACTGACTCCACCACAGCTCTGAGTGACAAGRACGTATTAGTCAGCTAGCCAGGTGTAATATATATGTTCTTATACAGACTGGCCAAATTCAGGCAAAGTCTGTAGGACTAAGCATAGCTCCACAGCGGAGATCCTACCCCACAGCAGGGCTTGGTCAAGCACACAACTTCCTTCTTGCTTCACTACCAGTGWTGTCAAGGCTGATAATGTCTCATCTTGAACAAACAGAATAGACCCTCCCTACTTGCTAGGGCAGGGCTGTTGCTATTGCTCCATGCAGGGTTGTCACTGCTTCAGACGCTGGGCATCTCCCAGTTCATCAGCTGTTTTCTGCACTGTGGCACTGTATGGCGCTCTGTGCCATGCATCACTGTAGTAGGTGACATGCAGAAACACCAAAATATGCTTTTTGCCCTGGATGATCAGACCCAGTGGTGAAAGAACCACCTCCACAGAGAGACAGGAGATGAAAGCAGTCTAGTGCATGATTAATTTATATCCTTAAAACTCTGAAATGCTCCCAAACACATTAGTATTCCCTATGTAAGAAAGCTGTCCAGACTTTCAACATACGTCTGCCTTATTCCCACATCTACTGGAATTAATAGCTGATGGTTTGTAAATCCCAAAAGGCAAACACAGTACTGCCTTTAATCTCATGCAGTGGCTGAGATCATAGTTTGGGAGTCTAAGTGCTGTCAGGAGCAGAGACAACCCAAATCTCATTTATACTAAGTCACTTTTACAATATTCTGAGTGCATAAATACACCATAGAACAGCTGCAATACCAACACTGAAGGCCTCTTTACACTGCAGAACTGTTGGCATGAAGGCACCCTTCAGAGAAATGCAAAAGAAAYGGAAAAAAATGAAAATCCTGTTCTTTGCATCTAATCGAAGCAGAGGTGGCACAGCCTTATAATTTTATAAGGTAAATTAGACCCCAGGCAGTTTACTGTGTGTGTTTATGTGCATGTGTATAGACTTGTGCAAAGCGAAGGAGGATGCAGAATCCACACAAGTGTTTTAAAAGCAGACATCGGCCCAGATTTGTTTTCTCACTCTGCTTAGTAGCTTCAGACTGGTCCAGCCATTGAATCGACAATTGACTGCGTTTCATCATTGAAGGAGTTGCTATGTCTATATCGGTGAGGGATCTCTTTGGGATGAAGAAGTGCTGTTTCCAGTTGCACACATCTAGCATGTTTTTGTGGACATTCTGGAGCCAATCCTAAGCAAGGCAGTGCGGTGGCAATGAGGGCTGATACGCCGACAGTTCCCCTCCCACAGTCCTGGCTGAGCCGCATGCTGATCTCAGCGCCCTTTACATTCCCCTTGTCAGTCCTGGATCAGAACGGGGAGCAACGTCCTGTGTGATACAGGGCAGAGAAGTGCTCAKAGACACAGCTCATCAGAGATGCTCCATGGCCAGCTTTTTTTCTTCCATCTTTGAAGATAACCTGCTGATGGATATCTAAATAGGCTGATGGAGCCATCACATTTCATAGTGGAAATGGCACAAGAAAACACAAGCAGTTTTACAGGTGTGTTGGATGATATCCTTTACCTCAAATACTACCTTTTACTAAGATTATCAAATCCCTCAYCCTATACTACAGCTGTGCAAAATTTAATATGGAGAGAAAGGAGGTGGAAACCCAGAATTTTGTTACTCCAAGATTAAACTATAAGAGCCACATTCATATAAAAATAAGGTCAGCTAAATGATGCCTAACTTCACCATGTTATATTGTTTAYTAATTTGGCTGAAGTGACTTGTTTAAAGATACACAGGCTAGGAAGTAYGTAGTTTTGAATACTTCCAGTTCCTCGCTCTCTTTAATTGACAATAATACTTCTAAAAGCTTTTTGTTTTTTCATTTTTTTTCCTCCTGAGGCCAGTGCTAAGTGTAAGAATTCAAAAGAGTATTACACCTTTGTGATAGGAGTCTTTTTTTTTTTTTTTTTTTTTTCCCCAGGAAGAAGAACACAGTTCTTTTGTTGTGTAATTCAAATCAGTTTGCATGGAATCTAAAAGAATATCTTAAATCTGAGGTGCTACAAAGGATCAAGAGATCAGCAAAAAAAGAGCTTTGATTTAAATATGCAATAAGATGTCTCTGGTTTAAATAAAGAACTAGAAGATCTACTGCAAAATGACAGACTTGAATATGGTAATAATTCAGTTAGCATAATTTAGGACTGCGGAGAATATGCTAATGTTTGCTTTATTATTGTTGTTGTTGTTKTTGTTGTTATGTAGCCCTGGTGAAGCCACATCTCAAGTACTGTGTCCAGTTCTGGGCTCCCCGGTACAAGAGAGACATGGAGCTACTGGAGAGAGTCCAGCGTAGGACTACAAAGATGATCAGAGGGCTGGAGCATCTGCCCTACGAGGAACGACTGTGAGAGCTGGGCCTCTTCAGCCTGGGGAAGAGAAGATTGAGAGGGGATCTTATCAATGTGTACAAGTACCTGAAGGGAGGGTGTCAAGGGGATGGGGCTAAACTATTTTCAGTAGTGCCATGCAAAAGGACTAGGGGAAATGGGCACAAACTGAACCACAGGAAGTTCTGCCTGAATGTGAGGAGGAATTTCTTCACTGTGAGAGTGATGGAGCATGGGAAGAGGTTGCCCAGAGAGGCTGTGGAGTCTCCTTCTCTGGAGATATTCAAGGCCCACCTAGATGCAACCCTGTCTAACATGCTCTACTTGATCCTGCTTGAGCAGGTGGTTGGACTAGTTGATCTTCAGAGGTCCCTTCCAATCTTATCARTTCTGTGTGATTCAGTGTGATTATTATTATTATTATTATTGTTACTAAAAAAAGTGTTTATCTTCTTATTAACTTCAGTGGCCTGTAGTATATTCACTATTTTTAGCTCAAACTACTGCACTCTGTTGCCATTGCTTTAAAGAGAAGCATGAAGAATGAAGAATTTCTGCAGAGAAGGAATCCCAAATGTGCCTGTTACCTAGATGCTGTCATACTTCCTTCCTATAGCTAGTCAGTTAGCTTTCCTAGGACTCAGAGTAGTCAAAAATGAGTACTAATATTATATCTCATGGACTAGAAAATTCTAATATATGACTAAAAATCTTGCTTAATTATTAACAGAGGCTCTAGTAAACGATGGAGAAGAGACGTGGATGACGAAAACATCATCAAGAATGTCTCCTCAGCAACCTCAGTCTGTGTGCACGAAGGCTGAAGGATTCCATCCAAGTCAAACAATTTCTAAAAATATCAGCCTCTTGTTTCAGTTTTGTTCAATATCTACTTTATTATGACAATATTAATTATTATTACTACTACCATTACATTTTCCTTGACAAATCTCTTTTCTAAATTTCTTTAGTTACTTTTGTGGTTCCCAGACTCAAGGAGCTGCATGGACCTCTCCATTAATCCTTGATTAAATGCAAATAGCTTTTAAGCAGGGAGCCTACTGCACTGCAGTTTGAATGTTTTGTTAGCAGAAACTCTCCTTGCTGTTCCTCCAATAGCATTTGCTGAGGCCATTCATTTAGAATCACTCATTTATTGCCACAATATTACAGTCATCATAATTCTTCCCATTTGCCTCAGAGCTAGAGTGCTCACCTGACTAGAATAACTGAATTATGTGAATACTAAATTATCTTCAGTAGGGGCGGCGCATGGAGGGTGCACCTGGTGGCATTGCCCGTGTGGTGGGAGCATGCCAATGGCTATCTGGAAATACATCTTTGGGCCAAGTAGAGCCTGGGTACAGGCAGGGGTGGCTGGTGGGCTCCAGTGTGGCAGGGAGCAAGTGGCATGCACGTGGATGGACCAGAGCATTTGCGCATGCCCAATGGGGTAGAGTGTCTCCACTCAAAAATGTTTCAATAGCTTGGTGTACGCTTACATGCAATACGRATCTCTCCACAGAGATTCCTGAAGATAGAGCTCTACAAAACAGCCAATAACTTCCTGGCACGGGGGGAATGTAAGTAAACAACATGAACAAGAAAGTATATAGTGCTCAAACAGGAACACATTGAAAACACAATAATAAAATTTCTTTTTACTTTTCTGTGTGTGAGCGTGCAGGCTGTTGTTATGAAGCAGTGAGTGGAATAACAAGCACAAGTAAGGAAGGAGATACCAGAGTCAGGTATGGGATATATAGAATTCAGCTCAAAAAAAAAAAGACATGCTATTTTTAATCTTCTTTTTGCTCCACTGATAGTAGAGAGGCTGAAAAGCATCCAGGGAGCCAGGCAGCGATTGCAGGAGAAGTAACAAACGAAAAGCTGAGAGGATATACACTGTGCAGCTCCATGTCGACTGGTGCTGAGGGGCTGGCTGAACAGCTTCTTCTACACAGGCCATTAGTAGCATGTTCCTTAATTAACTTCAGAAAGCAAGAATAATTTTTTGTCTCCACAACTTGTAAAGTATTGGTAAGAATGGTTATGTAAGTTTGCTAGTGTGGCCTCTTAAACTCACCGAGCTGAAGAGCAAGGCTCACATCAACACATGCCATAGAGTTTGTAAAGACTGTTTCAAAACATGGAGAAAACATGCACAAATCCATATATATTGGGTATCTAGACAGATATCTGTTTGCCAAATTCACCGACTACACAAAAACTTTTATCCATAGCATGCATAGATGAAAACACAAAAGCTGAACTACTTGTAAAAACATATGCATTTTCACATATAAAGAGCCATCAGAAAAGCTAGCTTTGATACATGTGTTTTTACCTCAAGCAGAAACAAGAACATTATGCTCCAGACACTCATGTGAAACAAATTTTGTCTTCAGTTTCAGTTTAATAGCTGAAGAGCTTTCTGCCAGACTTAAGAATGACTTTGGGAGGAAAGGCATGGGAAGGAAAATGAAGATGTGATCAACCTAGAAAATTGTTCTTGGGAAACATTCCAGCATCGTGAGCAAACGAACACAAGAGTGCATTAGCACAGCACACTGGCTGATGGACATTCCAGTGGTGGGTTCACAGGACATATACTTTCCTTTACTTAGAAACAGACCTTTGCCGGCTAGGAGAAAGCAAATGAATATAACAGACTCAGACTTTAAAGTTTTTAGCAGAGACTCATGAAATTGTACCAAAGAATGAATGGAGACTTGTGGACATATTAAGAGCTGTCAAGACCTGAAAGAAATTGATGGACCACGGTCATAGCTAATCAACATGACAAGTGTTGTTTTGGACTGCTTTGGAACTGGAAATGATGTCTTGAGAAATTAAACTGAGGCCAGCATTGTCAGAATCACCATTTTTCATAATCCCCTTCAAAAATCTCATTGCTTGCAATCTTACATATCTGTATCTCTATTTCTGAACCAGAAGTAAATAGAAAAAGGTGCTGATTAAATGTGCAAGTGTTATTAAACCAGTGGATGCTATATACAGCAGAAAGTACAAAGGAACTGTACAAAGAGGAGTAGAGATGCTAGAAAAATAGACTTGGAATAACAATGAGAGTTCACCATGAACAAAGAAAAGGCTTTGTATCAAAGATGAAATGTAGGGCTGGAAATTGGAACAAGAAGAATTAATAAAGATATGGGCTTGGGAATAAAAAGGTGAAAGGTAATATTAGGACTGTGTAAACAGAGACATTTTACTGTCATGAACAAATGTGGCAATGTCCTACACGGCTCTTTATATAACACTGGTAAGATTTCAGCTAACATACTAACTTCAAATTGCAGCCACCCTGGTGTCAGAAAGAAGGAGACTAATGTTTTAAAATAATGAACTGGATGGGTGACTGGAGAAGGATGGCCCAGGCAAAGTATCTTTGCCTCAAACGACTGCAATTATAAAGCAATGCTAGCAAAGACAGAAATTCCCATTAAATGGAGATATGGTATTACCTCTGAAAAAAGCTACAGGGCAAGGCTGAGGGACTGGGAACCTCTGGCCAAAAAGGTACTATTTTAGGAGCAAATCAGGCTTTGTCGCCTTTGTGAGGGCCTGGAGGGTCTGGAGCTACCACGGGCTAATGCATGGAAAGTAGTGTCTACAATCAAGGGGAGCTGACAGAACAATATAGGAGAGGAAAATCAAGTGAAAGGAAGATCCATTGTCTACCCCTTACACTAGCAGGCCCAAGATGGAAAGAACCTGAAAAAAAGGCATTTGTGGTTAAATGAAGGGTCTGGACAGGAAACTGTGACTGTATGGCGTAACATGCACTTGAGACCTGATACGAACCCACAAAGTCAGATCAGTCTTTCCACACCTCCAGGAAAATTTGAGATCAACACGACTGTGCTTGCTTCAGTTCAGATACTGGTCACATCCCTAGGTCATCCTGCTTGCTCCCACATTACTCCAGAAAATCAGCTTTGCAAGAAAAGCAAGCATCCCTCACCTTACCACCTTGGTGCCATTCCTCGTGACCTGCATGTCCACCATGCAGCCGCCAGTGACATAAGCAGCCAGGTTCAGCTCGGAGAACTCAGCCTGAAGCAGAGCAAAAGGACAGAGCATTACTTGAGGACAGAAGAGACACAAACATGTGCACACAGACACAGAATTGTCTTCAGATTGAATGTGTCTTTCCCTTTTTTTTTCTTTTTTTTTTCTTTTTTTCCATGAGGCAACAGTAGATCCAATTACAGCTGATCTGCCCTGGAGAGACTGCAGAAGTATTTATGGCTCCCACACTTGGGCTGTACAAGTATACAGGATTAGGCTCATTGCAGTAATAAGTACTGAAGGAATTAAGAATCGGCAAGCTGAAAAATGCATGCAGGAAAGAGTAATAATAAAAAAAAGGGGTAAGGTCATTTGAATTCAAATTCCAAGTTTCCACTTGGAAACATTCATTTAGAATTATGTCTGAGCTGGCTGTTGTACCACTGGCTGTCTCTAAACCAAATACAAAAGATTTATACCTCCCTAAGTAGCTAAAAAGYGTCATTATGCTGTAGGAAGGTGATAAGCAGAGACACCCACCTAATGTGGTTTACTTACTAAGTTTTTAACTATTTAAAAGGTTAGCAAATCTGGGTATGCTATTAACAGTGCTACGCAATTATTGCAACAATTTATCTTTTAAAAAAGGTGAGACAAGTCTGGAAAGGTTGGAAAAGAATATTTAAGCTATGGGAAGCAACTGGCAATGCACTTTGGGGTGATTATGACTGCAGTGGCTGTTACTGAAGGCTAAAACATTAATCAGAGTGATTAACTGGGCCAGAAGTGTGATAATCCTCCAGCATGGAAGCTCACTCTACTGCCTCTCTGATGTAGCCTTCAGAAGGAAGTGCAAATGAGACTCGGGGGTCTCAGGCCACTCAGAGTAGGATGAGGATGTCAGGATTAGCTGATCAGAGTTAGATTCATGCTCCAACTTCTGCTCTTTATGACTGAATGAGTAGATCTTAGACTAGAGTAACATATTAATTTATTGTGCTTACTGCTGGACCATGCAAGCTTGGCTAGCTTACCAGAAAGACACAAACAGATCAATGCCTGGATGGATTCAGAAGCCTCTTTTAGATCAGTGGCTTCTCTTGCTCTAGCAGATATTTGCCATGTATATACATAATCCAAAAGTGAAAATTTTGCCTTCTACCTTTGAGCAGCACTTTCCCCTTCCTGTTAATGCGTTACTTTCAGACTCAGTTGATGGAAACTGGGCAATGGCAGAACCATATTCTAACCAGGGTCTACCTAATAACAGAGCATTGCTAAAGCTTGTGATTTTATTGAGGTCCTTGCAGTATTTAATGTTTTCTTGGTATTTCTACTAGCTGTAACCAAAAGGTAGTGCTAGGAAAAACTTTGATATAAGAAAAGAAAAAAGAAAAAAGAAAAAAAAAGAGGAAAAAAAAAAAAAGCATGTTTTGTCCTTCATGGACATGTGGAAAAACTTGCAGATGGAGACTTAGAGCACCTGTAAAGCTCAGAGGCCAGACTACCAAAACAAAACTCACTTCTAATTTTCTATTTTTAAAATCCTCATAACTTTTAAGCAATGACTGTGGACTGGAGACCTGATGATGTAATGAGATTGCTGCATTTCATGTCTGCAGCCCCGTGTCAACTTTTCAAAGCAACATCCTTACATGATCTTACATCATTGTAACTCTCAATTGCAATGAAAGCAGAGGGAAAATTTCTGTTACCAAGAAATAAATYCTGCTTCAAACATACACAGAGGGACATCAATGGTTCAGTGACTGACTGGGATTTTTTTATGACATTGCACAGTTACGCCTTGGCCAAAGCCATGCTGCTCATACTAGCTGATCTACAGTGATCACACTGAATCAGAGATAAGAAAACATGTACTTTCAAAATGCACCTGCATTTTATGTATTTAAAGTTCAACAGCAGAGAACTGGGAGTGACCATGGGGTGGGAAAGACCTCTAGCTACCAAAGAGTGGAGGACATTGGTGATACAGGAAGAGGACAGTCCACCCTAAATATATTCAGCAAGAGGAAATGTATCATTAGCAAGCTCCCCAGGGCAGGTCAAGGTAGATGGGATGCAGCATACCCACCTGCTAACTTGTGGAGTTGAGAGATCCTATAGACTAGGGAGGTGAAAGGATATGTTTCTCAGCCTCTTTGCTTGTGTATGCCCCAGAGAGGTCCCACTCTGAAAGCAGAGTGTTCCTGAGCTGGACCTTCGGCTTCTGCAGCTGAGGGAGGCTTCACTTTCTGTGAAAGCCAGAGCAAGATATGGATGGCTTAAGTCTGTGTTTTTGTGCTTTTCTTCCCTAACTGTTTCTGGTTTTGTACTACAGAACTTAGTGCTTTGCTTTGCTGGGATGAAACTGGGCAAACTTCATTTGATATCTGGCAGCTACAGTCTTAACTAAGTTAGTCTGACAGGCATTGCCTCAAGGCAGTCTGACCAAACAAAGCTGTGTTCTAATACCTGACATCCAAACAGGCCTGGGAATCCTGTGAGTGGTAAGTCCTTCATACCAAACTGCCAGGACCAATTTCAGGCCTGCTAATATCAAGAGCCAGAAGAAAGGGAGAAATCCCCTTTGGCAACCATTGTCCAGGGCACCCTGGCAAGGAACGAGAGGTAGAGAGAAGGTCTGTGAGACTGAGTAAAGCCAGGACAATATCCCATCCCAGAAACACAATTCTAATCTTTTCCTGGTGTTAGCTTCTTCTTAAACGGAGTTAAGAACCATTGCTTCTTTCATGTAGCTGCTTTGTCCCATCTGACAGACTGCTGCCGGCTGGCGTTTGGAAGAAGACTGAAAACTTCAGTCAGCAGAAATTGTTTCCTGTTGATTTTCCAGTGCTCCCTGTATTTTTAACTTTGTGGGTTTTGTAGCCTGATGACTTCCCTTGGCTGGAATTTCAGGTCTGAGATCATCTCCAGCCTGAGTTTACCTTGCAGACAAAGAGGTCTTTGAAAGCAGCCCATGCAGATGGAATGACAGGTAACTATGCATAAAACAGGAGAACCTAGCTCCCCATCGCCTTGCAGAGTTATTTGCATTAGGATACATCAAATGTAAGAAGGCATTACGTTAATGTGATGGTGCTTTAGACTCACTATGCAATAGTGCCAAAGGCTGCAAAAACAATTAGGGTAACTGTGAACCAYGTGTGACAAACATGACACAATCCACTTTCAAGAGTAATGAAACAGTCTGTGAGACTTGGAGTATTTTTTATCTTTGGAAGGCTCAGATTTGAGAGGATGTCCACAGATATTTAAAGGATAATTCTGTTCAAAAAAAATGCCTATTTCACATATTCAAATTCATGGATCTCTCCAGATGATTTGAACTAAATCTTAACCTATTTTCAGTTTCTCCCATCAGTGTTCTATAGGTGCCAGAGAACATTTTGTTTATGTTTGATGAGAATAAAATAAAGATAAATTTATAATTTTAAAACATGCAGTAGAAGAAATGGCTGGCTTGACAGCCACAYGAGACACAGATTCAGGCTGTATTTAAACCATTTTTCATGAAATAATAGAAAATTGGGTTGGAAAGACTTCAAGGGATCAGATAGACCAGATACAGCAGGATCAATTCTACCTCTGTCATTCTGTAGAGATGCTACATATCTTCTTATATCTTCCAAGATGAAGAATCTCCCCAGGCAATCTATGTCATGTCTTAACAACCTTGGAAAGTTCTCCCAAAGTCCAATCTCAGTCTCTCATCTTAATTTCCTTTATCTCTCATCTTAATTTTTAAGCTTAATATTTTTTTGTCCATTGCTTCCTCCTACAGAACATGTCCTATCCTTGAGGATTTACTCCTCTTTCTTTCTTTTTTTTCCCTAGACAAAAACACCCCATTCTCATAGGTTTTTCTCATAGATGATGCTTATCAGCAAAGTGCTCAATATTCATGCTCTCACTGGGATTACCTCTGATAGGCCCACAGCTTGCTTTATTTGTGATGTCCCTGGCCATGATCTTTCAGCTGAGAACTGACCATTTTTTAATAAGATGGAAGGATGAGGTCTTTTGCCTTACAGACAATGTTCCAGTTCTAATGTTCCAATATGATCTTTGTCATGTTTGCAGCAATGTGACWTTTTTTTCTACTCATATTCTGACTGTGATCCACTGTAATCCTTATGTTGCTTTCTCCAGGCTATCAACTTGTCTTTCATTCCCCATCTTGTGCATCTACCATTAATTATTTTTATACGAGGGGGGAATCTTATCAATGTGTATAAATATCTGGTGGAAGGAAGTAGAGAAGACGGAGCCATACTCTTCTCAATGGTGCCCAGTGAAAAGACATGAGGCAATGGGCATAAATTGAAACAGAGGAAATTCTGTTTAAATATAAGAAAAAAAGAATTACTGTGAGGGTGGTTGAACACTGCAACATGTTGCTCAGAGAGGCTGTGGAGTATTCATCCTTGGACATATCCAAAACCTGACTAGACATAGCTCTAAGCAATCTTCTCTGGCTGACCCTGTTTTGAGCAGGGGTTGGACAAGATGCTCTTTAGAGATCCCATCCAGCCTGAGTCTTTCTGTGATTCTGTGATATGTTTAGTATCTGGCAGCAGTCCTTATTAAATTAAAATCCAAGAAATCATTCCAGTCTGCTCCCTGAGCAGATGTCAAGGTTCAACTCATCTTCTACATGGCACAGAAATGCAGGAATGGGGATGCAAAACAGTCTTTTTTATTTTATTTTATTTTTTTAAAAGTAAGTAGGATGCTAGGTTTGTCTACAGAGCTATCAGCATGCTGGGCTTTTTGAGCTGCTGAACTCTCTGAGCTCTCATCTGTGTCTAACCTACCCAGAACTGGCTCAGCTTGGTTATTACTTAAAAGGGGAGGAGGGAGCACAAAGTTATGCTAGACTTCTCTGTRAATATTTGCATACAGACCTCCCCTCAACACTTAAATAGCAGTAAGRGCTTTAGCACTGCTTTAACTGCAAATGGCAATGAAGCCCGAACCATGAGGCTGCCAGGAAACCTTTGTGCTTTCCTCAGTGTGACACTTCATGTGCTGTAACACATACACTGGCTCCTTGGAGGTTATTCTGAAACATAGATTACAACACTGAGCTACTACCATAGCCAAGCAGCTTTCCAGAAGGCAATTCACAGTATCCACATCAGGATCCTAAGCACGAGTTAAGTTAGTTGCTCTGCCCAGTCCCTCTAACYTCATGGACACAGCGGGTGGTGGGTCAGCTGTGGTGCTGGAGYGGCACGTGGCTCACAAGGCATTAGGTTTTGCATGGCTGGCAATAAAGCTGGGACTAGGGGTGTCAGTGGCTGGTGGGTAATCCCAAATCTCAGCTGTAGGAGGTAGGGAAGGGGGTGAGATGTTTGCTGAGAGTAATGTCTTYGGGTCACACTGAGATCGTGCCACACTCCAGGCTTCTGCAAGGGAGCAACGGTCTTCAGGAGCTGCTGTCCTGCTCTGCCTTTGGCTATCCTGGGGCTCCTCAGGCCCCACATCTCCTTTGGCTCTCCTCTACCCACCAGTTGTGGTGTACAGCTCATTAGACATAGGAATGCCRTTTTTCTTGCACTCATCCCTGTGTCAGGGAGCTGAGATGCCAGTTTACACACCCAGGCTATGTGTCTAAAAAGCCTGAGCTCCTCCTCTCATTCCCCATCCTGCTGCATGCATACACATTTTCAYACCTCTCCTCTGGGTCCAAGGTTTGCCATATATCATGCTTTTCAGTGGCTTTCCCACCCCCATCCCAGCCTCCATTCGGGCTGTCAGTCTGGAGTTCTGGGAATGAACTAATACACAGAAAGTGATGTTGGGTAAATTGAATATGAGTCAGGATTATGAAGGAGAGTATGAACAAGAGGACTGCTATCCTTTCACAATTCATTATTCACTTTACAGTCAGATCTTCACCTTGAGAAGATGGCCTATCTCCTCAAAGACTCCCCACCAACTTTCCCTCTCTGTCTCATCTTCCAACAAACTGTGCTGCAAAAACCCAGCCTCTGGTAAAGGCTCTTCACTCTCCCTGGCGTGCTCCTGAAAGTCTTCACCAGTTATTGCTGCATGTCTACATCTCTTCATTGTGATAGAAAATCCAGCCAAGGTAACAGGCTGATCTGTGTCATAGTTTGGGCACTGAGGAGGAGGAACTATTAATGTCTAATCAAACCACATACGTTCCTTGATGAATTTTGCACTTCAGCTTTTACATTGTAGTTTTTGGTGGGCCTTCCAAAATATATACAGAACGACAGGCTTTGATAGACACCGGACTGCATGCCACTAACAGCACATTTCACTATACTCATTACAAGCATTTCTATGCGAGTAAGCAATTCCTAATCCCAGGCCAGGGGAAGACTGAACATATCGAATGGATATGAACAAATGTGAGGCTAAGGACAGTACGTGCTTGGTATACACACGCATGTAGAGTTCGAGATTACAGACCCCATGTTTGCTTTCTCCTTAGTGTCTTTGCTGAGACACATTCACATGGGGAGGCACCCTGCTCTCCACCTGTTCCCAGTACCAGGACTGCTCTCTGGGAGAAAAGGACTGAAAAGGTCCAGCTGGGAGGGGGATGTTGTTATGTGACTACAGTGAGTGCTTCCACTACTGCTCTTTACATGTCCCAAAGCTAGGAAATGTGCTCCTAGCCTACAGATAGCGCTGATGCTGAAGGTCCATGCATCTTTATCTGTGTAAGTGCCTTTTGCTGTATCAGTTCTGATGGYATTTGGGATTGTCACAGATTATCATAAATTTTCTTTTCAGGYGTGACTGCCTGAAAATCAGAGCTGTCATTAGCAAATGCAAATTTCTAAATCTTTTGACCCCAGACAAAAGCTCAAAGCATGAACTCCATAAGCTTAAATGAAGAACAAAAAATGAAGATTTTATTTAGGAATTTGTGATTTTTTAAATCATTCTTGCTGTTTTTTAGTACCCTTGGTTCCTTCATGGYTTCTGAATGATTTTATGTGGCAAATTGTAGCAAATTGTCTTGTATGAGAACTGCTATTGCTCTTCTGGAATGTTTTCTGGCTTTCAGTTGGAAAAAAGCAAAACATATAATGAACAAAAATTATACAGTTAGTTGATGAGAGACTAATTCACACAGCCATACATAGGCCTATCAGACTTTACCTTTTGAAATGACCACTTTGGGCTACACATGAAAATACTGCTTTAGGACGAGAATACAATGGAGCTGGAAGACATGATTTGGATTAAAACTATCTTCTGTGTGTGCCAAGAACTTTTTTTCCTGACAGTGTTGCCAGTGGAGTCATAATCTATACCACAAGACTTTTCCAGAAGCATGTACATAGGACTTCACTGAATAATCATTCCCTGAAAAATAAACCAGGCAGCGGGAACAAGTGAATGAGCTGTACAAGAAAAATGCATGTCTGACAGAGAGACAGACCCACCTCTTCAAGGCAGGAAATGGTGGGAAGCAGACGGGTGGACAAACAGCAGGAATCAAAATTTAGACAAACCTTTTGGCCTCATCAATTCTCCTTCACCCTTTTCTCCCCTCAAAACATTAATTAGCTAATGCCAAGACTGAGAAAAGATGTCTCTGTATATATTAAAATCCCTTTAAGGAAAATCTGAAGGAAAWGTACCCAAAAGCAGCAGATTGTCTCAGAGAAAGGCTGCTTGCTCTTGCCTGCTACGTCTGTGTACTCTTCTCTCTCCTATGCTCTCTTCAGTCAGCACAAGACATGAGACTGGAAAAGACCACCATACACAGGGCCACACTGCATCCCTCCATGTGCATGAGGGCATGCCCAGAGCTCAAGGAGATCACAACCTTGGGATATGGACCTATGTGGTCCATAAGGAAAACTTTGAGAGTCATACGAAATCCTTACAACATTCAAGACTTAGGTTTGTCTGGGACAAGGCAGAGAGGGTAGAAAATGAGCTGCTGCATTACTACCAGCTGTCTCTAGCAAAATAAAATGTTTGATAGAGCACAAGTTTCTATCACTCYCCAGATGAGGAGATCAATGAGTCTTTGTCTTTAAGCAGGTTGTGATTGTAGCAGACAGGTCATGGAAAACAGGGAATAACAGTGTTTCATAGGCTGCTGTGCCACCTAGAAACTCAGCTGGACAAAAACCTCAGGAACAGAAATGTTATGCCCATCTTTGCAATATAGCCACATTCCTCACCTCTAACATCAGTGGCTATGGGATTGCAGTTACATAGGCAGGTGGGCAACCTCTGAGGCACATGTGTGCAGCAGGGACTGCTAGTAAGAGGCTTAGAGCATAATCCTTCTCCTCCTGACTATATTATATTTCCTGATGCTTCCTGCCCTGTTGTCAATGAAGGAAAGAGATGGACTGAGAAGATAAAAGCAAACTTAATTTCAGGAGAGACAAAAAGCAGTGTTGTCAAATCCTATGGCATTTAAGGTTCTTGCTTAAGCTATTTAATCAAACTTTCTCATTTCATTTAAAAAATAATTCTACCTTTTGTATCTCTAGAGAAAAGAACTGGAAATATATACCCCAAAGTCTCAGAAAATACAAGGTAAATAAGAACAATGAAGACATGAATTATTTTTCAAAATAAACTAGCAATATYATTTTTTGGAACTAGCTGTTTCTAAAAGATTAAGGTTTTACCCACACTAAACAAGATCTGAACTATCAGAGATTTAATAAGAATAGATCAAATAGATTTTCATTTTTTGACGTGTGTTTAGTCCAGTCTTACCATCAACTGTCATTGGTCACCTTGCTACAGAAGGATTTTCGATAGAAAAATATCCACTTAATGGAGATGTAATCCAAACTTCCTCCAAAGGGAAAAGAAAGRCCCCAATTCAGGAAAGCACTTGCACATAAGCTATATTTTGTGCAAAGTTACACTGCAGTGAAGTCAAATTAAGTGTCTTTCTGAAACGGAAATACTTCTATGTTTATAAATATATCATACGCCTACTTTCTGTGCTGAATGGACCCCTAAAAGGACTTATACTGAATTTGCTTCCCTGTTCTGGGGAAATTTTTCCAGGATTAAGCCAGAAATAAACTGAAGGGGCAAAGGAAGAAAGCTATAGGTCTGCACTGTACCTCACTCTGGGGCTTAAGATCCTAGACAAGACTCAAGCCTGTCAGTCAGTCTTATTTATGCCAGCACTAGATTTATTTAAAAATGCTGATGGAAATATTCATTGTCCTTTCAGAAGAAAGACACACTGTATACCTGAATGCAGGGGCAACCTTCCCTCTCTCCTTCCCACCACTCCCCCAGCTAGTGGTTTCCTCTGCTTTGGCTGAATTTCCTCAGTCATTCTTCTAATATCTAAGATGAGAGATTAAAAGAAGCTTTGGAAAGAGATGTTACATTGGATGAGCTGAAATAYGACTAATGTGAAAATGAAAGATATTAGGGAAACAGAACAGCTCATATGATGAGATGCTTCTGACATCAGTCTTCTCTGGATGCATTGTAACTGTAAATGCCCCCAGCTCCCCTATGACAGATGATAATAAATGTTATTCAACATCACTATGTTTCTGCAGCCCAAGTCTGGAGTCTCTGTTGCTATTAATGACATTTGGTTCTGCCTCTTTCACTTTACAGAATGACTTCCTTTTTCTCCTTTTATCTTCTCTCCCAGGAGCTTCCRCCACTCCAGCACTGAGCTCCTGTGCCTCTTGCTCTGTAGCCAGCTCCCTTTAGAAGGACAATGGACTTGCATGCATGAGTTTAAATCAGGAGTGTACAATGACAAATCCTGCAGCCTGTAAAGTGGTTAATAAGCATGTTTGGGGTATGACACGGAAGATCACAAGAGAAGAAACAGAGGTAGAAAGAAACTCAGCCCTTACATTCATTTTAATGAATCATAGGAAAGAGCAGAGGCTGGGGWGTACATATACATTGTAGCGTCACTGAAAACTTTCTCACCTGTTCACTGGCACGAGTCAATGTCAGTGACATCTGTTGTCATCATGTTAGCATTAATGGACCTACCTGAAGAACAAGGGCTTGGAGGTGGTATTAGGGTAATGTGGTTCATTTCTATATTAAACAACCAGCAAACTTTTTTCGGAAGTCTAGAAAACATGTTTTTATAAAAGCTGGAACTTATGGAAGCAGTTCCCTGGGCAGCTGGATGGCTYTTAACTCTCTTCCCTGTGGATTAGCCAATGTCTAAAAAGAACTGAATTCACCTCTGCTGAAGGAGCATGTAGAAACTTAATAACTTGAGATGTTTGTTTGTCAAATTCAGTCAAAATCAGTCAGTGGTTTCCAGAGTTGTCTGTTTGGAGGTTAGACAGAGAGAGCACACGCGAGACCGTGATCATAGACATCTTGCATTCYTCAAATAACTGCCGAGGAGGAGAGGCAACTCAGAGAGCTGGTAGGGGAGTATAACCGGATTAGATAAATTACTTGCTGCTGCTGAGAGAGAGAGAGAGAGACTTCTGCTTTCAATACTCCCATTGCATTATAAATAAGTGATGTCATGATTTTTTTWAAAAAAATCCCTATTTTCCTTGTCTACTTCTCCCAAAAAGAAGTGCCAAAATGGCTTGCTAAGATAGAATGAAGATATAACAGAGATGGAGATGAAAGAGGAAGACCAAAACCAAGAAAGCAAACTCTTCTTTCAGTTTAAACCAACCACTCAGCAACCTGAAAGAAAGGCAAAAAATTAACCCCGTGAAAAATTAAGGCACTTCCTCTTTTACAATGCAATTTTTAAAGAATGTTAAACACTTGAATATTCATTTCACTACTTTCCGTCATTCAAACTTTTTGTTATTTAGCTTTTCACGTCAAAACTATATTTTCTTACAAAGTATAAAAATTTCTCCTAAAACAATCTGTACTTCTGGTTGAGGCAAGTGGATATCTGAAGCATGGTCAGACAGAAAGCTGAAAAAAMAAATGAACTTACTGAGCAGACCAAGTGGCTTCTGAGGTGTCCCAAGAGTTAAGCTTTGATCTGATATAAAGTTTATTCAGAACCGAACAACAAGATTAGAACTTACTGCAGCATGGCACAGTTTATGTGCCATTCACATGATTCTTTTCTAGCGTTGTTATAAAGAATGGTCATCTAGGAACTCAAAGTGAAAAGTGTGCATCAGGCTGGTAATCACGGCTATTTCTCACATTTTTCCATAGGGAGATTGTGGAAGAACATTCATTTTTGGGGTCCAGAAGGTCTGTGTTCAGCCTCAGGTGATATGTGTCACAAAAGTTTAGAAACTGGGACTGCAAAAAAGGAGGATGACAAGGAGGGGAAGAAGTCTGTAGGTAATCTTGAAAGTAGCAATGAACAAAAACAAAATATCAAGAAATACTAAGAAAGAAAGGATGGGTAAAAACAGAAGAGGACGAAGAGCTGGAGTATGAAGAGAGAAGTGCCCCTTTCTTGGCCTGAATGATGTGCACAAGGGTCTGAGGTCAGATTCAAGGACTGCCCATGACAAAGGAGCATCTGTATTTCCCTTGATAGACAGTGATCTAACTGAGAAAGTGATGATCTCTTCTGTGTTCAAGATCCGGTGGAGTCATGAGCAGTTACCAGCCTGCTACGTGGAAGCTCAATTGCTTGATCTGAGGGGCAGGAAGGGGGCAAGTGGAAGCAGCTTGCGCCCTTGTTTATTGTTACTGGACTCTCCCACTGAGTACGCAGTTCATCCCCTGAAGCAATCTCCCAGTTGTCACACTGAATAGTTAAATGGGTCTGCAAGAGGAGATCGCAATGGCCCTTACCAGCAGAGCCAGGCCTTTGCTTGGAGCAATTTAGTGCCTTTTCTCAACCATGGACATTCAGCCTATGTGAAGGATCTCAAGAGGTGGGATGGGAGAGTTTCACTGGAAGAGTCTTTGGGGAATACTATAAGCTACCTAGCGATGACTTTAATACTGTCAGAAATCCAGAGCCCATTTCTGCCCTCCTCCACTCAGATGCCTTTGGAGGTAGTTCCTTTATAAGAAGCTGAAGTGAGGAACTTTTGAGGGGGAGGACTAAGAGGGAAAAGGCGGAGACTGGAGGTTTAGAAAAGAATTAAGATGTCACCTAGAACAGGATTTTGTTTTCAACAGGATGCTTTGAAGATGGCCCTACTTTAAGCAGAGGTTGGACCTGATGACTTCCAGAGGACTCTTCAACCCTAAATTATTACATGATTCCATGCTTCTATCTGAGAAGTGTGAATTTTTCTTCCATTCTCTTTTAGGGCATTTACTTGCCTGCAAAATAAAGACTTTGATCAGGAGGTGGAAGTAAAAATTGTTCTTATTACTATCAGTAAGTACTGACAAGTGAGATACCAATGAAAAGAGGAAGATGAAGGATTCATGGTATCACAATTCCAAACACATCCTGCTAACTTTTCT
Organism: Rhea americana; assembly: GCF_003343005.1. Lineage (NCBI taxonomy): Eukaryota > Metazoa > Chordata > Aves > Rheiformes > Rheidae > Rhea > Rhea americana. The sequence continues at coordinate 476,533 of NW_028186868.1, read as the reverse complement.
GYCCCAGACACAGTCTCTGAACAGAACGTGTTCTCATGTACTGTCCTAGGCAACTAGACAGCACTCCTTTGAAAAGATAGGGAACAATCTGTTCAGCACCGTATGTTCTGAGAAAGACTTCAAAACCACTGGATTAATATATTTATATACACACACACACAGACACATGCACACACACGACACAGAATCCCCAGCTTTATAAAAACAGGAAACACTAGGTAGTTCAAACAACATTGACCAGCTTTCTTTACCCATCCAAGTGGTATTTTTAGCATTGCTGGGTTTAAGATAAGCATGCAATTCCTTCAAGACCACCAGCTTCTCATCTCTTCACCTCACCCATCTTATGTCTGCTTTCAAGTTAGGCTCCTGCAGATGGTGACTGACAATTGTTTCTACTGTGACAATAGTATCTAAAAGCCTCAGTCAATACTGGCATTTCATTTTGCTAGGAACTTCACCAACACAGAGTGGAGGAAGCAGTCCCCATCATGAAGAGTTTACAAATAGAAGAAATGGTTGGTGCCAATGCTGACAGAGGAACAGATAAACAAGGAACTAGTCCAACTCCAGCATAGGATGTAGAGGATAGGACATGAGATCCCTTACCGTTTCTTTGGTCTTCCCATAGATACAGAGTTTTTGCCATGAGTGGTTACTCTGCATACTGAAGTCAAAGGATTTAGTTTTGAATCAGTATAAGTCCATAGTTACATTCCACATACAAGCTATATGTGGAATATAACCTTGCCAACATGCACTATGGCATACTGCTTTCCACTTTTGCAGGCACATATATGGGCCTGTGAAGTAGTCTTCCAGTGGAAGAAATGGTGGTCCCACAACCAGACCATAGTGAAACAGAAACTGATTCTACAAAGGCAGTGAGAAGGAAGAGATGGCCTTATAGGCTATTTTTGTTTATGGCTTCCATAATTCTATAAAATGGACATTACTTAAAATTCCTCCCTAATTCCTTTCTTCTCTTGAAGAAGAATATCCACAGATAATCTGTGGTTAAGACCTCAGCCTTGTCCACACGTATTTCCTAAAACAGATTTCAGTTATCACTGACCTGTTCCACTCGGATATCAAATTCTCCATTCACCTTCTTCCCTTGGAAATATTTGGCCCTGCAGAAGAAAGAACACAGATGGACATGGTCAAAAAAGATTTTTTGTTTTCATTATGTACTATTTTGCTCCTTCATTTCCCTTTCTGCTGAAGAATTTCTATCCGGGTCACAGCATGTTTTCCTAATTCTCATCTTCTTTCAGTTTTCTGTTCACCAAGATGAACCTGCCAAGCCAGAAGAAAACCACATTGGAAAGTTCCTTCAAGGCTTGTGACTTTTTAATTTTATTTTCAAACTGAAAAACAAATGTTCTCCTAATCTTTTCCAGAGCAACAATTCTAATCAATGATGAGATTTTACTAAATCTCATTTAATATCCAATCCTTAATCTGGAAAAAGAGGGAGAGCAACTTGATTTTCTGCCAAGGCATCAGAAACTTTTTTCTTCTGATGCTGAACAAAAACCTTTATCAACACAGTTGAAATGCTTGTAAAGCCTTCTCTCCTCCTGATACTAATTTAGAGAAACAGCATGTGTAGCTCCACATTCATTAATGCAGGATCTTATCTTCTGAACTGAGAAACTRCATTTGTTTCAGAGTTGAAATGTATCGTGGGAAGGACTGTTCTGTTATATCTTCCATTACTTCTGCTACAGAGGTACACAACAGAATGCTTGCAGAGGGATGGGTCACTTATAAAAGGGGAAGGCTGACAGTAGTGCTGGAGAAGAAGATACAGGAAACGGGCAAGTAATTCTAGCTTTTTTATTTGTATTTGCATTTTATAGTCTTTATTGTAATTAATAACCAGGGCAATTGTCAATTGGATTTTCCCTGTGACTGTGCTCCTCAACTCTTCCCCTCATCAAACAAACATCACAGAAGGCAGAAAAATGGCTCATAAACCATGAATTCAGACTATTTTCTCAGTTTGCTCTCATTTTTCTGTATTGAAAATTTCAGGAAGATCATCTAGGTCCCCAAAAGCACTTCTATTTGGAAAGCATTGAAAACACAGTTAAGCCCTGCAAAAACTGTTTCCAGAAACAAAGTAACTCTCTGAATTCTGTTTCCAATTGGCAAAGATAGGACAGAATAAAGAAGTAAAGGAAAATGAGGGGAAGCCGGCTTTGCTCCCTATTTTATAGCATTAACAAAAAAGAAGCTGGCTCACATTTTTACTATGTGTCTATTTGTTCCAATAAAAAAAGGAGAGGCAGTAGAAAGGAAAATTTCCCCATAGTTTTAAGAAAACATGCACACTAGTTTTCAGCTGAAGGCTCCCCTCCTCCAGCAACGTGAAATATAAATAAAACAGTTGTTTTGTTTCGAGATGTTGGCTTGAAACTAAGACAAAAGTCTTCGTTTTATTAAAAAAAAAAGACATAAAAAATGTCAAAGTTTTCTGATTGGTTGTAATGAGAGTATCTGAGGGCCACATCACACTTCCCTTCGCAGGCAGCCCATCCATCAGCATGGTGCTAATTAGTCCTCTGAATAAAAGTTAGTGCATAACAGTGTAGCATCCAGGTGTGASGCAGACCAAGTGGCTTGAAAACTCTTGTCCAATATAAAAAGCAGAGCTCTGGTCATCTTTTGCGTCTTTCAGTTTATGAGTGTTGCATGAAAAAAAGCAACTCGGCAGACAAGCAGAGACATCACGCCTTTAACAATAAACAGGAACGCTACCCACACTCATTTTCTAGAGGTATTACTGGGTCTGGCAACATTCCTCACTGTTAAACATAGGGAATATTACTGGAACCAGCRACTTCTCAAAAACTCGAATAAGCTTTAAGTGGGCCCACAGGAACTGGTCTGAAATTTGAGGCGCTGTATGCACTGGTACAAGCTTGTTTTTACTCCCAGCACACTTATAATATATAGTCCTTACCCACATTTATGAACACACACTTCCTCCCTCTATGGCCTCTCCTCTGTGCTGACCAGCTGGTTGCAAACTTCTTGGTGCTGCTTTGCTTCAGCTTGTAATGAGGTGTGATTAACCGCAGTCTTCAATCCAGTACAGATGGAGTGAAGAGGCTTCCACTGCTTAGTCCAGGAAATTAACCTTCATACAATTAAAATCTCCTCTCTACAAACTCTACAATACTGGCTGTATTTGCAGATAGTCACATAGCGGGTACATTTAGTGTGAGGGTTCATCAGAATAGCGTAAAGCATCTCGAGTTAGACATCACATGACCTCTGCTTCTTATCCCTGTTTCCGTGCAGGCTTATCCTCATCTCTCAGATAACATTCTTTGAATAGCGCAGTATATAACTTTCTTTCAAAGACAGCTCCCAGAGGGGTTAACCTGCTCTGAGTGTCTCTGAAGACTACAGGTGCTAAGTAATTTGCAGTCAAATGTTTTGGTCAGCTCATCATTTTGTCACAGTCCAAGGTAAGAATGAAACACTTCTTACTGAGACATCTCTGAAATGGATGGAGTGATGTTTTTAATTCRCACCTGGTGTTTCCAAGCCTCTGGGCAGTAGAACCTATCATATTGAAAGGAAAAATAACTTTAGCCTCACCCTAGAGGTTGAAACACCTAGAGCTGCTGAAATTTCAAGGAAGTTGGAATCATTGCTGATGCTGCAGAAACATCACAATGTCTTGGTGGCAAGAGGAATCTTTTACATGGTGCTGTGCAGCATGTGAAATGGCTTCTGGTACCAAAAAGAGCTCAGTAAGCATATGATAGAGGAAAGGAAGAGCACATTGCTCTGATGAGGATGCAGGGAAAAAAAAAAAAAAAAGGCGTTTTCTGGGGTATGGGACAGCATACCAGACATTTGTGATGTTCTCTGCCCCAAAACAACGTGAGTCTCTATGTGCTCTGTTCTTCTAGACATCTGCCCATAAGTGATTTGCTGGGGGGTTTAGCTAGGCAGTTTGTATTGCAGGCAGGTGCCTCACCCAGGAGACCAAAGAGCTCTCTGAGGAGCCTCAGCAATGTGTCCCCCTAGATCTCCCAACATAGCCAACTGCTGCTCACCACCTYTAGGAGACAGAGGCCACCTCCCCAGCACTCCCAACATGAGGCTGGGGAAGACCAAGCCAGGGATTGGCCAATTTAATCCACCCCCACTCCTGCGTAGCGTGTGGCACTGACCATTGCTAGCCAGGCAAGTTCTTTATTTTAAAACATGCCAGATGTTCAACCCTTCAGAACACAGTGTTATAATTTGGCTACGCAGGGTGTAGATGGGGTGGTGTGGTTGTTGTGATCTCAGTAAATTAGCACATAAACATATTTTGACTGAAGAGAATTGCAGAGCTACGCTTAAGAGTAATTTCTTGGGTGGGATTTACAGCACTAGGAAATGCATTTAAATGTTGCCACACTGGTTGGAGGAGAGGTAGTGCCATAATAAGCAGCTGAATGTTTGCCCCTGCTTTCAGGGAGAAAGCTTTGTCCTGAATCCCTCTCTCTTCATGACAAGGGAGCTGCATGCTCTGGAATGGGATGTATTTTCTGGATGCATCCAAAAAATATAACTTCTGCTTTCTGCTTCAGCCTTGACATGATTACAGGGCCACAGGAAATCTGATGCTTGTTTTTATGAAGTAATTTGGAAAGAATAAAAGCTTGTTTTCCAGAGCTATCATAAAAGAGTCCCAGCCTGTCTCAATGAGTGTGGCTGGAGAAAACATAGACCCTATTTTCTATCAAATACAGAGTGTATCCTTAATAGAAGTGGAGGAAAAAAAGCTTGGTATTTTTGACCAATTCACCTTGACTCACCTATACAAAAGGTATTTCATGGAAAGCCTCCTGGCTTGGATAATTTCATGTATAACATTAATTATACACACCTGTGAAGCACATATCTGCATAAGGGATGACAGGAGTGATGTTAGACACACAGCCCAATTTATCCCTCAGGTGTCACAGACATGCAATTAGGGTGGCTTGTATAGGCTTATGCATGGGCTGCCTGGATCCCCATGCTCCCCTGCACCCTTGCACTAATGCCCATATTTTGCATACATAAAGATTCAATTCTGATAGGGCACTAAGTCCCCCTTCAAAACCACTGCTTCACCTGCTTCACCGGAGCTTGGAGGAGGCTGTGCAGGGTCAATGGGCCAGGAGTACACAAGTTGGGGCTAACCTGCAGTGCCAGGTTGCTTCTGAGTCACTGGGAAGCATGGCACAACAGAAGYAACTCTCTCCTGTGGAGTAGAGGCTTCCAGGGGCAATGGCAAAGGGCCAAAATTCATGAGTTACTTTTGCTGGGGGAGTACAGAAAAGTCACTATAAATGACATTACAGCTTGCAATTTCTCTCTGCCAATGGAAGTACAATACATAACTGGTTACATCTACCTTGTTCTCTTTCTGCCTTAGAACAAACATAGGTGCAATAAATGCTCTGTCCCTCAGCCAATGCATATGCTTAGTATAGGACTCCAGGATGTGTGATTTGCACAGAGATTGCACAGTCTCCCCTGGAGTAATTTGCTCTCTCTCCCCACCCTGCTTTTTTTCCTCTCAGTGCAAAGGAGCATATCAAAGATGCTTCAGAGGACTGCCTCAGTCTTTTCCTCAAGGTCTGTGGGATACAGAGACTTGGAGATGTGGTGGAGAACTGTATAACTTCTACCAGGCTGCAGATTGCTCTGCACAGGAGAGGAGTAGAAAAAGACACCTGGGTATTAAGCAGTAGCTGGAAAAGAAGCCCAAGGAGCTCATCCTCAGGTGCAGCGCCACCGGCCAGGACCCCATGTAAGAAAGGGTACAGAATGCCAGCTGCAGTATCTTAGCATCAGGAAAAAAGGGGGGATAAGAGATTGTGAAGTGAATCATGAGGGATGGGAGGAAGTCAATGATTCAAAAGCTTAAAGCGGTTTCTGTGGGTCCGTTAGCTGATTGAAGCAAAAGTTATGACACATTTTGCAGCTCTAAAGACAGGTCAACATTCTGTACAAAATCCAAGGGACTTTCTTCAGGATATCCTGTGAAATGGCTTATATATTAAGTAATTTTCTAGGATAGGAAGAGACCAAGGAAATACAGCTTAAAACTTCCTGTAGGAGAACTCAGTGCAGCTGATGCAGCAATTGTTGCTAGCGTGTTTTGGAGTAATCCAGCAGCCGTTATCTCAGCTTTCCACAGGATAGCTGTTGTCACATGGCAGCTGCCCTGTCAGCAGCTCACAACTGGGTGGGCCACTGTGTCTCAGCTTGGATGCTCAAAGGTTGGGGGGTCCACAGTAGTCCACATGACTAAATGCGGACACATTATCAGCTTGTCTGAGACATTCCTAGGTTGGTACTTTACTTCATTGAAAACCAAGCTTTCTTTCCCCAGGTGGAAATAGAGGGAGGATCCCAACCCATTGTTCTTATTTGACTGCTTAATTCAGAGCGATTGCCTCATGGAATAGCATCTATGTTGTTCTTACCATCTAACAGACAAGTTAGAGATGTTGGTCTTTCAGTGGGGTAAAGAAGAAAGGCAGCAGGAAGCCTGACCCTAACCTCCACCACAGTGGGACATCACTGTTTGACTGTTTGAGCTACAAAAGCACTATACTTGCCCCTCCAAAACAGGCTTATTGTCAAGGCGAGCATGCAGAAGAGGCACACTGGGATGTCATATTGGCACATTCCTCCAAGTCCTCTGACCATGTTAGTGCCTTGGGATCAAGACACGACAACCGAAAAAAACATACTTTGGAAAGTGCCCACTTCTTATCTGGAATTTCAGGCAGCCTTTCCCACCCTGTGGAGGTGCCAGAAAAAACATGCTGAGGAGGGGAACGTGCAAGACTCATGGGGAGAGGTGAGCAACAGAGCAGGTGGAAGGAAGAAAGAGGTAGAGAAGTGATGAACGAATGAAATGAGTAAATAAACCAAAAGGGATCAATGGATAAATTGTGGAATCATCTGAATTATTTCCCTGAAATCGAATTACGAATATTTCTCTCAAGCCTCTTGGGAAAATAAGGCATGCAGTTACTTTCTGGATCAGCCTAGAAAATGCCAGGCTGAAGCCCCCTGGATTGGGTGTAGGGGACCTCATGGAGGGGGGGATTAGCCACTGTAAGTAATCCCTTTGTCAAAGAGCCTGGGGGCCCAAGTGATGCACAAGGCACTCACTGTATGTTCGCATTGTCTCCCTCATAAAAGGGGCTGGGACTGGGAAAAAGGAGGCAGTTTCCAGGATACTAGCGAGCAGCCTCTGGAATGCCCTGATCCCCCAGCCCCCAACACGCTATAAAGACAGTAGGGAAGGGAGGAGGGAGAAGACATGTATTTGTGCCCTTCTTTCTTTGGGGGTAAAAACAAGGAAGGTTTTTCCCTTTCATGACCTGGCCCTCAACCCCTTCACCCTTTCTCTCCAGTTTAGCAATTCCCAGCTACAAATAGTAAGGACTTTTGAGATGGTCATGTCCTGACTGCCCAGGTGCTAAGGAAAGGAAAGTTACTCCATAAGTGCTGGAGTTTACAGGCTACTGGGTTTTTTTTGTCCATATCTGCTACGGCCCAGAGAGACAAACAGACTGGTAGTTAATATTTATTCTGCAGGACTACTCAAGAAACCCTAGGGGGAATCAGGATACTAAAGATGGTGCATAAACACTTGATAGAAAGTATTCCTTTCGACATCTCAGAAAACAAGGTTCAAATCGTAGGTTAGATGGGTCAGACACAATAGCAAAAARGAGGAAACAGTATCCCCATTCTACAGAGAGGAGAGAGAGGTATCAAGAGGTAAATCTATGGTTTGGATCAGTACAAAAGGTAGCTTCAAATACACTGACACTTCACCACCAACACCACAAAAATATTAACTCCAGCCCTGGGATATGGTATACTAAGCCTTATTTCTTCCCAGGGTTAGATTAGTTTGATCATGGTGCTATCACCACCTTGCTTGCTGTGGCTGCCTACTCCAGAACCGTCTCAGATGTGTTGCAGATATGCCCTCAGTATCTGAGGTCAGATGGTGAGTCCATGGGAACAGATCTCCTTTGTTCCCTTCTCGTAACAACCACAAGACCATACCTGCTCTGATTACTGTAAAACCGTCCCTGAGGCATTATTAGTGGCAGGATCACACACCATCAATAGAAACTTCTCTGTCTCTTCTCCTGAAGGAGCTTGTATTGGGTCTGTCATGGTGGGCATTTTTTTKGGGGGGAGGGGGAATAAAGCAAATACTCGTGGTGAAGTCATTTATGAGGGTCATAGATCCCACCCTACAGAGCTGGAAGGATTTTCTTGGCCTGAATGCACACAAAGTGGGAAACTTTGGGGCAGGAAGGGAGAAGGGTTTTAAAAAACTTTTGTGAGCTCCTCCCTTTCTTTTAGGGCTAAAAGTTGATGAATGGAACCAAAGGTCTATTTTCAGGGGACACCTGGTTTGGCAAAGCACTAGCAGTTTAATAATTGCAGATGCACAACCATTGAGGCTCTGTTTCTATTGAAAGAAGTACAGTCTCATATAATACTTGCCTCCAGGCATCTCAGAGGCTGTTCTCCTTTCTGCACCACCTCCTGCTAATGAAATAGGGATATTCAAAGCGATTCCCCAAGAGAAGAAGCATTAGTTAGTGAAATGCTATTGCTYTGGGACATTGCTTTTTGTGTTCCCCTGAGCGGTCAGGATAGGAAGGACTCTGCTGTAGGTCTGATTTCCACCCCCTACCCTCCATCTGCTCTCTCAAGGGCTGATGTGCAGTCACATTCCTCCTTGCCACAAAGAGCTCGAGGGGGTTCTTTAAGTCAGCTTCAGAGCTACGGTACAACATGAGGCTGCAATTTTATTTTGCTTATTATTTAAAATAGTACATTACTGGAACATTTCCATGTTACTAAATCTAGATGGTATGGCCTGGAGCTGTTTGCAAGAGGTATCATTTTGTKGAGGATTGTGCAATATTTTATTCCAGTTACTCTTCTGAATGGAAGCCCACTTCTAACCTCTCTGAACTTTAGGAGCAAGGGAACCAGTCTAACTAGGCAACACTGAGGCAAGGTTGTTGACTTTCATATGAAAGTAATCTGGCTCAAACCCTGAGAAATACAACTGAGGATTTTTTTTTTTTTTTTTTTTTTTTATACAGGACTAGGCAGGACATTCTGAGGTTAAATTCTATGCATTTATAGGAACTCTGGTAAAGTAATTAAGGTCCCAGATTTGACTTGCATTAGCATATTTATAACCTGGTGGGGAATGTTTTCCATATTCCTTATGTCTATTTTTGTAATGATACTAATCCTTTACATTTCTGTATCACCTTTCATTCAGGACTAGATTTCAAGTTGCTTTACATATGCAGGACAAAAATACAGACTGATATAATGGTAATATACATAAAACAGATTGAAGAGCTATGTGATAAATGTAATTCACTGAATACCTCTGACAGTCTTACCTCCTTTTTATCCCTATTCCTGTATGTTAAGGAATATTTCTATTTCTCAAAATCTTCTTGCTGCTTCCAAGCACCTTTTAGTTTTATACACACACGCACTCTACTTAACACAAATGTGCCACCCTTTTCCCCAGAATGGAACTTTTTCCCCCAAGTCACAGAAATATTCAGTCCTGGATAGACATAGTCAAATAACTAAAATGTATGTTTTAATGATAGATCTATGAAAACATAAATTTCACTTGTAAGTTTTCCAAATTAAAGCTGGCTAATCACATAGAATTCCTGAAATCTAAAAATGTCACTTCTGTATAATAAAAGTTAATTCATAATTATTTATTGTCAGTTACCACCATATTAGATGGTTTTGGTCTTCTTGCATAAAATAGAATCATAGAATGGTAAGGTTGGAAGGGGCCTCTGGAGATCATCTAGTCCAACCCTCAGCATAGCCCATATGGGGATTGAACCYGTGACCTTGGCATTAGCAGCCAACTGAGCTAAACCTGCCCCCTGAAACAGACAAAACTTTGCAATTTAGTCTGCAGATTCCTGAGGTCAAATTTGAAGTATTCACTCTGGATAATGAAGTTTAAGTCCAAAAGCTAGTCAGTCTCTTTTCCTTATATTTCCCTCAGCTAGCTACAGAAATATCCCACTGAATGTGAGCCTCAGTAAACCATCTTCAGCCTACTGAAAAGTATGAAATGACGTGACATTTGCAGAATATTTTAAAAAAGTAATTATTTGCAAAAAAGTAGGGCTAAGGAAACCCCAAATTTGTAAAATTCAGTATTAGATTGTTATTATTTCACTAGAAACATTTTTTAGACAAATACATCTTTAAGGCTTAATATTGTCAGGTACTACCAGAAGTAAAAATTGTTTTATTTTAATTAAAAAAAAGGGGGGGGGGGTTGATAATTTCCTCCCTGCAGTGAAACATGGTAATCCCGTCAGGTCAGTACATAATCAGACCTAAATTATGACAATATTATTATACAAAGAACTATTTTACATGCTTTTAGGAGGATTTCATTCAGTATTAATCATATTTCTTCTCTTCCTTCACTTCCAAGACTGTTGGAGACACTATGTTCACTTAGCTTTAGCTATAAAGTGGGAAAACAGCAGTGCAATTTTTTCCCTGTTAAAATATCCATAGTGGCTTTTTTCTGTGAAACATGGTACAGCCTTAGTTTGCCTGGGGCACATGCATTTTGTACAAGACAGCATACAACACTGAGAGCACTTGAAAGGGCCTAGAATTTGGCCAAAACACACCAATGACTCTGAAAAGTGATATGAGATACTTAGCAAATGCAACTAGGTAARGGCTTTGTTGTTCTGTCTGGTCCAAAAAGCAATGTTTTTAGCGTTTGATGTTAATGGGAGCCTTAGCTATGTGTGATCACATCTCAAAGAAGTGGTTTAAACCTGAAGCATTAGGCTAGAAAGCCGAGTGCTTTTGCAGATGATGGGGGTTAACAATTCACAGTTCTAAATCCTGTTTGATCTGCTGAGAAATTCAGTACAGCAAGAGCATGATTTGACTTAATAGTGCTTTGGGCAAGGAAACTGCCAGTGGTGGGATGTTTTCCTCCTGGATGAGGTCAGGGTGCTGGAACCAGCTGCTCTGCTGTTACATGGAGTTCTGCCATTCCCTGTCCTGTGGTCCCGCTCCCTTTCGCTGTGTGTTTGCATGCATGCCCATGTGTGTGTGCACGTGCATGTGGGTGTATATACGCGTGTCTGAACTTCCATTTTCTGGCAGCCACTCTAGCTGTGTTGTGGATTCATTTTTAGAAGTCTCCAAATGCATTTCTTCCAGGGCACAGATACTCCTGCAGTGGCTGTTTGCCTGGCCCACAAGGACCTGCCTCCTTCTCCATGTGGAGGCTGCCCAGCTGAGATATGTACCACTAATGACAGAAGAGAGAGAGGTTTTCTCTAACGTGCGGATGCACTGATATATTCACTTCTGCGGGCTGCCAGTCAAAGCCAAGAGAATGAAGGAGCGGTAGAGATAGTATTTTCCTCTTGTGCACACCCTGTACATGGCAGATTAACTGTATACTTCGGTGCAATGTGCTAGAGCAGGAAAGATGGAAAATTTGTCAAATATTACTAGTTTACCAGAAAGCTGGGTCAGTTTCTTTGCTTTTAATAGAAATTTTCTTTTACTGCTGCTAATGCAGAGAGCAGCTGATTATGTTCTGTAGAGCTCAAATTTCTTTCATGATATTTTATCTTTGGAATAAATCATGCATGTCAGGAGTGGTAAGGATTTTATAGAAGATGGCCCATGGGTGCTCTTCACTTCCTCCAGATCTCTGACAAAAGCTGAATGCTATACTGTACTATCAGCAGACCAAGTGGCTCCTTAAGGTGACAAATGGCAATCCTTTCTATTTTTAAAGTGCATTCAATATGCATTCTCCTATTTAGGATGCAAGATCTTTTCATCCTGGACTTGTGCAACACCTAGTCCTAATTCATAATTGCAGCTCTTTTGCAGCTCTTTGTCTCTGCTGTAATACAAACAGTGAAGATAAATTCATGTTTGGCTTGGCAATATTGCTATWGTTTCCAATTATGAGAAAGTGTTTTCATTTAAAAAAGAGAAATCAAATGGCAGATTGCACTGTCTCTCACTCTTTCTGTCTGTGAACAAGATACTCCTTGTTGTAAACTCTGTGTAACTTGCTATGGGATAGAAAGTATTGCAAAGTCTTCCTATAAAAGTAGAAAAATAAAGGTAGCTCTTCAGTAGTTATTTCTTGGGTATTTTTTATAGCCAAGTTAACTATTAAAAAAAAAAAAGAAGAAGAAGAAGGAAAGAGAGAGCCCTTTCTAAAAACCAAATACAAAAGTTTCAGAAGCAGCAGGAACTGTGGTGGGCAAAGGCAAAATGCATTGTAAATGTGATGCTTCTTCAAAGCTAAAAACAAGAGTACAGAAGCAACCCTTGATTATTGTTCACACTCCAAAGTCTGGGACTGTTTCTGTAGTTGAAGCAAGGGGGACAGCCAGAATCCCCAGATAATCTGCTTTTTCAGCTGTGCTCTCAGAAGGCAAACACTGCTGCCATTGACCGTGCACTGATTAGCCTGAGCTCACATAGCATACTAGCTGAGACCAAAAAGGCAACCAGCAATACTCAGAAGCATCTCATCCAGAATTAACAAGCACAGAGTCATTATTCTTTCCAGTGTTGCTGTCAAAGGATCAGTGAAGTTCCTGGAGACATATGAATCAACTACAAGTAGCAGTCCTGGTCCACTGGAGTGGTTGCACAGGTACACTTCCTCAGAAAGGAYGATGTGTTATCTTTACATTGTGACTGTTTCTAGCCTAAGCATGTTTTTTCACCCATGCTACACAGAGCCTTGGAAATCTGTGGTAGACAAGGGTTAGTAATATTATTTCCTTGTTTTTTGTGTCACACGTGTGTCATGATACTGTTGTGAATGCGAACACTGATTTTGTTTGGTGCCCACAGAATCTTAGATGCAGAGTAAAAGCAGGGAGCCTTTGCAAACAGTATTGTTTAATATTTGCAGGCCTTTGAATGGAGGCAGAGACCTGAAAGGATTGAAAAGGATCCCCCATCACATACATAAAAACTGTTGAGTTACAGACAGGAGAGGAATAGCCAAGACAGCAGGATGCGTCGAGTGCTTACACACAAGTTGAGGAGTGAAGACAGCACAAGAAGTTGTACCTCATCTTTATATCTCCCAGCTGCTGCTCCTTGGGCAAACTCAGTTCACAGACCATGAAGTCTGCATGACAGAACAGCAGCTGGGACATATAAAAGCAAGGATTTCAAGGCAGTATATATCTTAAATCATGAAAGTGCTGCAATAGACTCCAACCCCCCCCTTGCCCTTGCCTAGACTCCCTTCAGCCACCATTAATCTCAAGGAAAAATTAAATTGGCCTTTGAGCTTGTGCTTTCCTCTCTGATTACAATGTTTGGTCTAAGCAGTGCTGGCTAAGCCCCAGATGCTAGAGCTGTGCATTGGAGGCACTCCCATTCCCAGCAGGAGGATGCTATGTTAAGGGACTGCCACCTGGCAGCATCTTCAAGGAACTGCAAAAAGCTAAGCAGAGACAGAGGACAGTGAGCACCGGTTTGCTGTAAGACTTGCAGGTACACCCAGGACAGAGACAATAGAGTTCAGCCAGGGGAATCATCAGGGCCATACTGGTGTGGCCAGTTGAACGACTTTGCCTAAGATGCTGCTACTCTGATAAAAGACACTAGGCTGATGAAACATTTGATGTGATGACCTCTTACTAGGAACTTTCACATTCAGTTAAAAAGTTGTTGTTCCTTTGAGAAAAATCCCACTGTTTTCCCTCATGTACTTCAAGCTGGTTGAAGCAGCCTGACCTACCTATACACTGTCACCACTCCTTGATGCTAGGGGAATGAAGAAAACCAAAGTGCAGCACTCTTGCCTTGTGAGGATACCCCCAAGAGGCAGGTCCCACCTGTTCCCAGTCTTCTGGGAAAGCAAAGATGACCAAAGATGACCACTTTATTGAAGAGTAGATTGGGATAAAAATGAAATTGTCTCCCTTAGCCAAAACCCAGTAACCCACCTTTATTTCACTCTGACAGATCTGTGCGTTCCTCTTGCCTGCGCTACCCTTTCCATTTTGCTGAACTCAGAGGGTCAGTGACAATTTCTCACTGCTGTATTGACACGAGCTGGCAGATTAAACACAGCRTCTCCTCAGCACATGCTGTGGTCTTTAACTGAAACAGGTCTCGTGGCCAGCTTGCCTAAAGCTTTCTAGATCAGCTGACTTYGAAAGGAAGCATGCTGCAAACAGTAGGCCATTTCTCTATTTTGGAAAACTTCAGTTGTCCTACACAGCTTTTGGAAAGGGTCCTCTGCTGTCAGATCTCACAACAAACAAGCTTCCAAACTTCTGTTTCAAAACAGAGAGCTGTTCAAACAAGACAAACTTGAGGCTTAGCTGAGCCCCAGAGGCTTTTGCTAATAGCCAGTATGATTTGCAGTCAAAATGCTCATGCTCAGCTCGTGAGCTGAAGTCATTATCATTACTGATATATGGCTTGGATTATTTTTCATTAATTTGTGTATAAATTTGCATACCGGAAAAAGTTCAAGAGAAAAAGAGGCGGAGATAAGAGTTTCTATTCATTTACAGAGCCAGCACAGACAGTAGACCATACCTCTCCATGAGCTCCTGAAGTATGTCATTAACACACCTTCAGCCATGTTCTCTTAGGATCATTGCCAGATATCACAGCTCAGCTAAGTCTGCTGAGCTACGAATGCTCTATATATGTTCATATACATAAGAGGCTGTCAAGGAGTTTGTCAACCAAAATATTTTTCCAGTAAGATTAAACCTACTCCGCCATTTACATGGACAGAAACCAGTCTGGGGTGAGAGCTAGTGACCTACATATGAAAGTGTCTGTGTACTCCCCCTAGAGACATCTTGTGCCTCCTGATCGCTCTCCTCCCCCAAACTTGATGGAGATGAAGGCAGCAGGTAGGATTGTGGTAACTTACCAGTCTGTGTGTGCATCATCAATCACCAAGAGGATCTTGGGTTTCTGGGCCACAGGTGGTGCGGGGCTGGCCGAGTGATCGATTAGTCCTGCRGCTGCTTGTGTGGTTTGCTTCATGGCGCTAGAGATGGAGCTGAAAATGCTGGTGCCAGGAGAGGAAGCGTGGGATGGCTGCAGTGGCTGCGGATGTTTTCTCTCCATGGCAGGAGAAACTGGAGAGCTAGTGGAGTTGTCAGGGCGCTGCAGGTCCATCATGTAGCCATTGGGCAAATTAGCCACAAAACTACTGTCTGAGAGACGCCTTCGGAGGAAATTCATTGTTGAAGCGTTGTTTGGAAGTTTTGTCAGCAAGAGCAAGACTAAATAACAGCGTCACTAATCCAGGAGAATAYGTCTGTGTGTGTGGCACCTGGAGGGTACTTCCCTGTAGTCAGGGCAGACTGGCTCTCTTCCTYGAAATCCTGCTGGAGAAATATACCTTTTTCAGATATATTTTCTTTTTCTCCTGTGGGAGTACAACCAAAGACACRTATGTGAGGTACACACTGAGTTTTATGTAAGAAAAACTCTCTAGGCCATTTAAATGGGCATCTTTATGACCAAAGCTGATTTTTRTGCAGTATGTTACAGTATAGCCATACATACGGAACAAAGTAGGTTTTATGGTTTTCACTTGTCCCCAAACAGTGCCCCACTGGAGCAGACTGGCTTACGCTAGCCTAGAGGCTAACAATTCAAAGGAAGTGGAAAGAAATTTCCAGCGTGCTTATGGCCATTTCTATAATTCTGTTCACCATGAGGAAATAAAAAAATATTCTGGTTGTAAGTGATAATTTTAAAAAGAGACAAACCTAATTTATTTCTGATATTGCGCATGTTATTTCTAACACACATAATATGCTTGCTACAGAATAATTACCTGATGATCCAATGAGCTAAAAAGATGCATCATCTTTTGCTGCCTTGTAAGCAAGACTCAGCATTTAAGAAGCAAACATCCTAAGCTGAAATAGCACATAAAAGCTTCTAGTGGAAAAGTCCTCCAAAATATCTTGATTAAGTCCAATGAAAGCTTCAAACTACTCTTTCCTGCGCCTGCTGTTTTCTGCGTTCAGAATTAGATTTTGAGCCAGATACACACTGGTGGTTGCTAGACATATCAGACTATCTGATTTTACAGGTTAGATTTTATTTTATTTTTTCAGAATCAAAGTTGAATGTCAAGTTTCTCACCATTTAGATAGTCTCACAGTGTTATTATAGTTCTTTTATTCTCTCTTTTTTTCTTTTCTTTTTTTTTTGTTTTGCTTTTGTAGACACAGAGCCAAGCAGTGAAATTTCTACAGTACTTCCTCAAGACTGTTCCTCGGCTGAATAGAATTTGGGTCTTGACCAGAGGCTGGTTGATGGGATTAGGAGAAAGTAAAAAGATATTGTTGGTAAAACATGATTTTTTTTCAAGGTAGACATATCTGAATCATCAAAGTAAGAATTACCCCATAGATCAAGCGAGACTAGTCAAATAAATTCCTGGTATCATAGTTAAATCATGTCCTGACTCCCTCTCAAGTCCTTTTGAATGAATCCTTACATGTGCTAGGCCTCCTTGTCTTGGCCTGCCTGGTGTGGGGTCTCTCATTGCTCACACTTGCCCCAGTTGCCTTTTGTCAGCAGGAAATTCTCTTTTTCCAGTTGGTCCAAATGAGTTTGGCTTCTGCGAATCTCCCCTCCTGGAGCTATGGCTCAGAGTTCATACAGCAACCAAATAACTTTCTTAAAAAAAAGTGCCATTTAATTTCAACAGCAGGGATTTACAAAGCTTTAGAGGCAAAGGACTCAGACCAGTCTGCACAGGTATCTCTCTTAGCCCCCTAGAGCCTTAGGAAGGTTCAAACAAATCAAGCCAGAGGGAGTGAGCCACAAACAGCTCCTTGGCACACGTCCCCCAGATCTTGTAATCCATCACCTCCCTGACCTGGTGGGTGCTGGAGCAGCCTGGCGCAGAGGACTTCCTACTGAAGTTGCCAGTACATCTGCTTATTAGAACGATTTTTCTTTTGATTCCCAGCCCTGGCAGTGATAGTCCTCTAACTTTGCCAGAGCCTGGAGTTAGTCTTTTCCCAGGGAATAGCTGAGGAAATCTTTAATGACTTCCTGCCACATTTACAGCAGATAACATATCTCGAGGCATTGTGCTGACTTCCTGCCTGGTCTGGAGAGCTCTGCAACTGAACAAAATCCGCAAACGCACAAACCAGTAAGCATTTGAGTAGTCGTGTTTGGCTACACAGCAACTCTTCCAAAAGCAGGTTGCATATCGTCCATGAGTTACAAGCCAGCTACTCATCTCATAAATATTTTCTCATAGCATTTGGCCTAGTTGTGCCTTAACACTGTGGTAACCACATGCACCAGTAGTGGTACAAGCACTGGTGTGGAGCCATCCACTGTTACTTGTCTGGGGTGACCAGAGTGGTAGAGTCTACAAAGACTTGGAGGGATTTATATACCGCTGGCTCAGTGAAAAGGCATTGCGCTGTCCTCTACTGTGTTTTTTACCTTGCATACACAAATAAGAACTGCCCTTCCTCCCACTTTAGTGACAGTGCACTCAAGAATAGGTCTTGTCCTGGTTAAGAGCAGCATCAAAGATCTGTGTACTGTTGGAAGGGCTCCAAATGCCTGTCCAATTATACTATATAGYAATTAGATACGCTCTCTTGGAGTACCTTGGCATTAGCTGGCAAGAGGTGGGATATAAGTATGATTCTGGCACCTGTATCAAAAAGAGCTCTTTTAAGCATGCCTGCCCCTTGCACGCTTTGCAGAGCTTCCCTGGAGAGGTGCCGATTGCTGCTGTGGCAGCTCGCAGCCACGGGAGGGAACCTGGGCCCAGTTGTACAGGCAAGACAAGGCAGTTTTCACAAGCCTACAGCTCTGAGAGGCATAGCCCAGCAGGACTTTCACGCTTTTGAAAAATTTTCTCCCTCAGTACTCAGTGCTTGCGTAGTTGTTTCCTCTCTTGTGAGCTTTTTGCTTTCTGAAAGAACGTAGGCTCCTCTCAATGTATCAGCAAGCTACAGCGAAACAATGGGCAACCAGGTCTTTTCTCCTGTGCGTGCTGTGCACGAAACGGCATGGAGGTCTGGGGGGGGCGTCACAGAGTGGGGAAGGGCCAGAGTAGCTTGAGCAGCATCTGGAAGGCATATCGGGCTCCTCCGCTGCAGGGCTTCTCAAATTGCACCCTTTAGGGCATGATTTACAATAAATAGCTTTTCATATTTATCACAAGGCCATGACCACTGGCCTGCTGGATCCTTTTAAACAGCCATATTTACAGTGCCCCGTCATTTTTTCCACCAGGCACTTGGTAGTTATACAAGTTGCCCAGGAGACACTGAGAGTTGGCAAAACTCTACAGTATAGGAGAGTTTGGGATGCAGTGCTGAGGCTGGCCTTTCTCTCTGTAGGCTGGCACTGCCCCCACTTGCTGCAAAGATTGGGCTTCATGCCCTTGGCTCAGGGATGAAGGAGGGAAAACCTGAGCAACTGATGTCATGGGGAAATCTCCCTTCAGCAAACACATGCAGAGTGAATTCTACAGGATGCCACTGCTGCTGCAAAGAGTAATGCCTGGCTCAGCTTGGGGACAGGAGGATAGCAAACCCTCCGTGAACTTCAGCTTTAGGTCTGTCAAAGTGATAACATGGACTGTCCTCATTTCATTACATATATTTTCCTAATGACTTGGATAATGTAATTAAAATAGAGGCTCTTTTAAAAAAAGTAAGTTACCAGTGGCTTAGCTGTATTGATTTATTGATTGCCATTAGTGCTGCCACTGAGGAGATCTTCTCTGCAGTGGGAGCTGTTTAAACTTCCATCAGATTTCTTTGTTTACTGGAAAACCTCATAGTCTGCATCTGCATCATGCACACTGATTGTATTTCCCCTTTAAGCAATAAATATTTGCATAAAGGCCCTGGTTGAGTAGATTAGGATCTCTTTTTTTGCAGCATATTCCCACTGTTTGAAACTCCTTGTGGAACATCACAACTCGGCACTCAGGAGAGAAACCCGGGCCTAATCTGGCTCTGTGTGACTGCATACAGCACTGCATCTAGCCAGTATACATACATATCCTCCTCCGGCAGAGAAGTAGGGGTGTAACTTTGACAGAGCAAGAAGCCAACACCTCTTTCAGAGGCAATAAAAATCTGCCAAGTGGTATTTTACCCCTGCCCAAGACTCCAGCATCATAGGTAGGGAGCTGCTGCCCCTATGCCATCAAATCGTACCCTGCCCCTGTGTACATTAGGGTCTTCCTCTGGTTCATGCTGAGACGAGCCACTGACTTACCCCAGTGCCAGGAACAAACCTTGCTGCCGGAAAGCCTGTAAGCCCCCTGCAGATGCTAAACCACAACTCACGGGCTGTTTCCATGCAAGGCAGCAGCTCCTTTYGGATTCCCAAAGCTGCAATACAGCAGCTGCCTCCTACTATGCAGAAGTAACTTGTTGCTGTGTGAAACAGCAGCTCCTAAAAGCTATCAGGGAAAGCAGCGAGGATCTGCATGTGCAGCTGCAGACTGGGGCTTTGGGCTATAGTTCAGGATGAGGAAATAAAAAATAAGTTACTGGAAAAAAAGYGAGTTCTGAAGAAAGACAGTAGACAAGAGAGAGGGAGAAGAGGAAGAGAAAGAAMAGATAGACAAGGAGGAAGTAAGTGGGGATCAGTTTAAYCAGAAGAAGAYAAGGGAAAACATGGAATGAGGACACGATGAGGACACAATAAGGGAATCAAAGGAAATGATGTGACCAACTAAACGAAACAAGAGCAAGGTCCATCAGAGCAGACCTTGAAAACAATAGCAAAGAGGCTGGTACCGTCAGCCCCCTACAAACACGCAATTAAACTTCCTGGCTGTTTTTTTCAGAAGGGCAGCAAGGGTAAGCAATCTGCTCCCTTGGCACGTTGACAGCAGACAGGCACCTAACCACCTTTTCTCAGGATATACTCAACAGAGATCCAACTTACCTCAAAAAACCTGTTGACATGTTGGAAAACAAGAACAAAAYGTTCACTTAAACCTCTTGCCATCCCCCTAGATTACTTT
Source organism: Rhea americana (assembly GCF_003343005.1). NCBI lineage: Eukaryota > Metazoa > Chordata > Aves > Rheiformes > Rheidae > Rhea > Rhea americana. The sequence goes on along the minus strand of NW_028186868.1, from coordinate 456,390 downwards.
CTAATGTGTGCTAGCATCTAGAGGGAATGGAAGTCAATCGGCTGATATCAGCTAAGCGTGTTTAGATTTCCCCAGAGCTTTTTTTGTATGCTGTCGGGTAATGAACTAACACGACTATGTCAGCCTGCATCTGGTTCCCTGCTTCTGACAGTCTCAACTGAGCTATGCTGGGAGCAGCAAGATATAAAACCCAATGTGGATGTCAACGGTGGAGATTATCCTCCCACCCCTCTGTAAGGGAGCTGCACACTTAGTCCTGCTGCATRACAGATGGAAATACAAGAGGATGCATCTTGCCTGGCAACTGTTGTTTATTGGTACCTCCACATCTATTTTTGCAGAAGACCTTTAGGATATGTTCACATTTTAAGATATTCAAAGGGATCCTCTTCTGCCTTTGATATACTAGTACRGTGTGGAAGTAGATTTGTGGGGAGTCACAGCCATGTTAGGGAGTGCCAAATCCAGCTGGATGACTTSCCATATATATCTTCAAAAGGAGGAAATCAAGAGATTATTTATTATTTTCAAGTGTTCAGTGTTTTATACTGAATGGTTTCAAATTCACAAGCTTGGCATAGGATAAAAATTGAAAGCAGAATAAAGCAAATAGATCTGAGATTAATCAGAGCTTTTTTTTTTTTTTTTTAAAAAAAAAACTTGCTGCATTTTGGGACTCACTAGGCTCATGTATTCAAACATTTTTTGATATTTTTTAAGGAAAGCTGAAATCCCATAAATCAGCAAATCAGAACAGGGGAACTTAGAAATAGAAAACTCATCAAACACCTTTGAAACATACAATAAAATTGTAAGAGTTGGCAAGACTGCATGGTATCCCCAAAAGCATAGGAAAACAGAATTTCCATGCCTGTGTTCAGTTTGCAGAGAGCTTTCCAATCATTGCAATATAGCTCTAATGAAGACACTGATGGAGATTTTTCAAAGCACATMAAACTACAGCACAAGCTTAAAATCAACAGGGTTTGCACATCCTAAAGCCAGAGACACGTCTGGAAATCGGCTATCTGCTRTGACTGACACCAACAGAGCTGTGTAGTCTGTCTGAAACAGCAGAAAGAAGCCAGATGGTTGCCCTGGGGGAGCAGAGACAATCCACCTTTCRGACCATGATGCTACCCAGAGTCCAAGATCCTTCTTGCTTGTTAGACTGTCGCTTGCCAAAATTTCACTGGCTTCCCAAATTCTGTATTTTTTCTCAACAGCAGCAGTGATTGCTTCTGGAAATGTGACTTTTAAGGGTTTTCACAAGAAGTCAGTATCTTTTCCATCCTATTTCTTTGCTTAGAGATGTTCTCAGAATTGCTAGCTGATCTCTTTGTCAGAAAYAGATCGCTTTTTACAATGTTTAATGTGCTTCATTAAACCACTAGCATACAAAAGTGCAACAACTCCATCATGATGTGACTGCGTTCCTGCAGACCTTAAAAAAATCCTGTCTCCTTATTTTAGCGGTTATTTTAACTGGAAAAGTTAAGGCCTCACAAATCTTACTTAATTTTTAAGTTTGCCAAACTGTCAGTGCTTTCTGCATAGCAGTTTCACCAGCTCTCCATAGAGGGTTTGCCTTGTCTAGTCCTGAAGATACTGGGTGTGCACATGCCAAACTGAGGGCAAATACGACCATTTCTTGAGATCTGCACAGCACTATTTAGCCATTTTGTCTGTTGCTGTGCTGCATAAAATGAATTTAGCCTGTTTCCCCTTTTGCCTGTTAATCCATAACGGCAGGCAAGAAAAGAAAGAAAGAAAGAAAAATGCTAAGAATGACAAAAAGCCATTGTAAAACTATCAGCCTTTCAAGTGGATTGCAAAAGAAGATGACTAAACCACAAATTATAGTGAAGAATTTTCTAGTGAAAAATAAATTTGAATATTAGGATAATACCCTACAGAGGATTTAAATCCTCAACAACTAAAAATACAATTTTCTACTTTTTGGAACCAGTAATATATTATTTCCTCATTTTATTCTCAGAGTGGAAATCTTTTTGGCAGATAAAAACCACAGTGTTGTCTCAGTGGTAATATTACCTTGTCAATGTGCTTAGGGAGGACTTTTGTGGCCTGCCTCTATTCAGTGTCAATACATGCTTATCAGCAAAGCCAGACCCTGCTCAACTGGAGCAGGCAATATGGCGCAGAGAAATCCAGTGCTAATCCTCAAATATTAGAGAGCCATCYGCATCTGTAATTCTGTTGAGTTTGCATACTGTCTCCATTTCTTATTTCTCTAGAGCATTGTGGTCATTCCCAACCCAAGCAGCAGTGACACTAATGTTTCCATTAAGGCTAAGACTTAATACACATGCCAAAGTGGCTCCCTCGTGATTATATTACAGAAAAGCAGGAAGCAGCAGTACAAACTGGAGAATTTGTAGAAATAAATGCTCCACATACTAAGCAGACAAAACTATAAGGAGGAAGCAAGCAGGGCTCCAAAGCCCCAGTAATTTTCTTTCCTGGTGATGGATTTGCCTGCAGTTCACGTTGTGCATTTGTGAAACCTGCTTGCATGTTTCCTACAGGAACCGCACAAGCCCTGATTTCATGGTGATAAGAGTGGAAGTGGTACCAGACATGCCATTAATAGAGCAGGGATTTCCTTCAGCTGAGAGACACGCAGCTTTAAAGAGTGCTGATCTCAATAACGTGAAGAAGCTGGATGTATTTAATACATGAGGCCTGACAATATGCGTCAGGACTCGCACAGATAAAAGACGCCTACGGGGCTAACAGCTCATGGGTTCTTGCAGGAAACTGCTGCAGCCTTTCCAGCGTTAACACAGTTTCCTTCTCGGGGATGATCACATACTCTTCCTCCATTCCTGTGTCATTTTCCTTAGGATGTATTTCAGATCTGTCGCAATACATTGGTTATTCAAAATGCAGGTAAACTGAGTATTTTATTGCTATCAAGTCAGCTAGATGTCTCAGCAAAACCAGATAAAGCTACAGGAAAGAACTAATTCACTAAGAGGTCATAATATACACCAAATAGGTAATTACCAATAATTGGTAGTGGTTGGAAGGATTTTCTTCTTGGAGTGCAAATCCTATTAATTTTCATAGGTTTATAAGACAAAAATGGATCACATCTTCCCAAAACAGCGCAGTTTTAAATACAACTCTGCAATTCTTATGTCAAGGCCATATGCTTCTAACTCCTTTTAAAATGTCACAGAAAGTCAATTTCTTTCCCAAGTGTTTTAGGCTTTTGAGGGTTAAATGGTCTTCCTGCAGACATTTAAAGTTTTCTAAACCACCTATAAGGCTAGAGTATTCCTTCTAAGTTTTGCTGCCTTTTCATATTCCACCCTTTTTCTCCTCTCAGAAGGTTCATTTTCTTCCCAGAGGATATCACAGGCTGCTTGCTCTCTCTGTACTATTTCAAACACCTCCATATCTCAGTTTCCCACATTTCTCCTACACAGAGGGGGAAACCTTCATAATACTTGTGATGCACCTGACCTGTTGATGTGTGTAACAGACCCCTGGAGAAATAAAGTCTAAGATTTGCCTTCGTGTAGCAGGACACTCATTTGCTTTCTATCTGTGTGTGTATATCTCATCTGCAGCACTTAATACTAATACAAATAGAAGAATGAACTGGGAATTTGAGCATGCTTAGTGATTTATTTTGATGATGGAAGGGAAAGGCAATGTCTGACTGCCCTCTGGGGAAGATTTCTGGCACAAGTGTAAGATTACTTGATGTCAAATTCATCTATGTGATGTAGAAGTGGTAGGAGACTGTCCAGGCTATTTCCAAACAAGAAACAGAGAGAAAGGGAATTAAGAGACCTTCATCTGGAGCAGTGTAGGGGACCAGCTATCTGTCTCTGACACAGGCTCTGTGATGACCAACACAAATTCTGCTGAGCATTTCCAGGAAACATTTTTCTTCAYTATTTTGTATGATTAATATTGGTCACATGGGGACCTTTGAAATATTGTGTGGGCTTATGTATTACATCCAATCTGCTTGCACCACGAACACACACACCTCTCACCCCTGCCCCTTCTTATCACCATGCCCACCTCTTCTCATCCCCCTTCCCAAATCTCCACTGTGTACCCCCATGTTTGTTCTTGACACACAAATATTGAGGGGGGCAGAGGGAGTGGAAAATCAAAATGACACATACTCCCGTATTTTGCATCCTGTATTAGCTTCATGGCAACTGAATAGCAGACGGCGAAAAGCTTGTCAGCCCACCAGATTTCACGCACAGTCAGTCTTTGCACAAAGCTGCCTAAGGCTGGTTTCCAGCTGCAGCCTCACTACTGTCCAAGAGATACTGCTATAGCACAGTGCCTTTTGGAACTGCAAGCCAAATATATTCATGGCACCAGTAGGAGCCTGTGTGGGACAGGCAGGTGGGAAGGTGTTTTATCTTCTTAATAAAGCCTTGGGCCAGTTTCTAAATTCTACTTAAGAAGTCATGCCAGCTCTGCAAGGATATTGTGTTTACAAAGAGGTGCATGACCAGAGGTACACTGCTAAAATTAGAAAATGTATTTTGGAAACCAATGACAAATGATTTCCTTGACTATCCTTTGCCAATTTTTTTCCATTTCTGGCTCCTGTCTGATTGCCTATCCGGTTCTTGCATTCATACTGGACAGCATAGGAGCCCTACAAAATTGGCTCTGAAATCCTCAAATTATGTTTAGACAAAAAGCAGCAGAAAATATAACACATGAGTGTGGGAACTAGAATACATTCTGGATCCCAATGAAATCCTCAGAGAGTATCCTAGCGGGCTTGGTCCAGAAGTAGAAATCAAGCACAACATGATTTTAAGTGAGCACTTTACAGTCAACTTCGGGAACGGTCACTTAACATTGGCGCCTTATTTTCCTCATTTAGGAAGATAGGCTTTATTTTATAAAACATAGAGATAAGTAAGGCTTAGCTCACATGCCTACATGCTGCACTATGAACCTCTGAAGTACGAATAGTTTTGACACTGGGGCCTTCTTTTCTGCATTTCTGGACTGACTAGCAGGCAGCAAGACAGGCTAATACCACAGTATTTATGTATGAGTGTAGGATGATATTTCTATGTTAAAAGTAGTGTTGCTAAATATTGTACTTCTGTGGGACAGCCTGTTTTCAATCAGAATTAAGCAGTTCTTACTGCTTAGTCCCATGAGACTGAAGCTTACTAATGAAAGTAATTTTTACTTTGGATAGGTATTTACCRGATAAAAAAGATGTGTCTAGGAACAGACTGTAAGATCAGCAGAGGAGTCCAAAACAAACAGTACAAAGCTCCAGGTAGTACCTAGAGAGCTCTCTCCTAGCTCTGCTGGCTTTATTTTCAGCTCTTTTCTGGAACAAACACCTGAGCCCTCAGATWCATAGAAGCAAGCGAGATTAAAAGTATGCATCTTGAAACTAGCCACCTTATAACAATCTGCATCGCTTTGTCATCCCCGAACAGTCCCAGAACAGGTTAAAGCCCCCAAAACCCAGGGCACAACTTGCTAGTTTCAAGCTTTTAGAAGCTGGCAGGGATGGCAGGGCAGTAACTACATCAGGCCTAGGAAATATGTTTATTCCCTGCAGCTTTGTACACACATACACCCTCATGGGACCCAGCTTCCCCCAGWAACACCACTGCACAAATTCTGCCTGTGCTGACACTTGCATATACATAGTGTTTTCCACAAGTGGGAATGAAATACAGGTGAGATCTTCCTCTGTGTTGTAGCATGGCGATCAGTATAGTAAAACATACAATACATCATTCTCTTTTTTCATGACTGCACACAAATGGAAAACCAATTTATACCTTTTGCTGATACAAACAGCAGTTCAATTCCCTGCTTTTTCACTGTGGATCTGCTTTCTCGCTGAGCAAGACATTTAACTGCTCTATGTCCTTGTATCCCCGACTGCATAGTATTTCTGTTAACAAACAAACAAAAAACAAAAACAAAACCATAGAAAGGCTGAATTTGTTACAGTTTGAGAGAGAYTGAGGTGCACAGTGGTATAAATACAGATTGCAGAGGTGTTCTATAACATACAAGGTAAGCACAGCATCTATTTTAAATTAAATCTACCTGAAGGCTGAAAATTGTATTACTTCATAGATGGAAGAACACATAGTAAACGAACCATGTTCCCAGCTCAAATGAGMGCTGTGGAAATCACTGGAGTCTAATTTCAGAGCTGATCTCTGCAAAAACAATTCTATACACTCGGAAGATGTTAATTGTGTAGGAAGACTGTGTATGGGTGACCTTTTATAAATAAGCCAAGTTAGACATAAGGATTTCTATTTCCTTTCCTTTCTATTCCAGTGCAAACACAGTATCTAAATGCGCAGCAGTGATTACTGGGCTTGTGAACATCCAGCATTATTACTGAACTTCATAGCAGTAGTGGATCACTTTCAAACATAAGTGRTGGGTATTCCACAGCCACATATATTTCCTAAAGAGCTACTGGAAGAACTCTAGTTAAAGCACTTCATATGAAAATTCAGATGTAAAATCATACCAAAAGAATATTAATAAGAATGCACTATTGTGAACACTAATGAGAAAGTACATTTCATGGTACCAAATGTATAAAAGTCTTACACTATTATCAGCTTAATCAGAATGCTGCCTTCATCTCCCCATCATTAGAAACTCATTCCTGCAAGAGGATAATTACTCTGGATTTCTTCAATTACTACTAAAGCACTGCAGAGCATTTGTAAAAAAAAAACAGATCTGAAGACTAGGATCATTAACCATGACCTCCCACTTAGTGCAGTCCAGATATTTTTTCCCAACAACTCCTGCAATAAGTTTAGAATTTCTAGTTCAAAAATCAATTCCAAAGATAGTTTGTAAATACTCACCAGTCTGGTCCAAGCCAGCCCTGTGTCTAAGCCACTGTCACTGCAGCAAGAGCAAAGCAGTAGCTCCCTGAAGCCTGGGAGAGCTTCTCAGCAGGCTTTGACAATCCCTCAACTGCAGTGAGGGCTGCACCGCTCCATGATACCCCAGTGCCAGAGACATTTGCCCAAGCATCACATTAGAGCTCAGATATTCAAGATGTAAAGCAGCAGCTGTCTCCTGAGCAGCTAGTTCTTGTGCAGCAGCTGTTGCCAACATACCATCTGCAAGGCTAGTCAGTACCTGGCAGCAATCCCTACCTGAGCTGATTTCTTGATTTCTGTCACCCTGAAGGTTGAACAAGCAACACCACCAAGTGCTGCAGGAGCTGGCAACTGGTTTATCAGCCATGATCCTGTCCTCCTCCTGCCTTTTTGTCACAAAGTTGTGCAGCAGAGCCCATCCTCTGGGATTGCTATCAGCCATGGCCCACTAAGCCTTTAGTGCTAGCAAGCAGCAGTGACACAGCAGACCTCTATCCCACTGTTGGTCTTGACTGGCATCGCAATACAATCACAGCACCTGCCCGATGCTCTTTAATACTAACWAAGCAGCAGCAGAAACATCCTGGTTAGAGAAGCTCTGATGGAGAACCTGGTTGGTAACTCAATATTCCTACCTAGTAAGTGTAACAGCAGCCCTGTATTAGCAAAGAAACATCTGAGTGTTGCCAAGAGAAACTGTAGAATTTGAGGTTAGTTAAAATAGACACATTGACTGTACTTCTGTCCAGAAGTTCTCTTTAGAGACACACACAGACTCCTCTCCTCACTGATGACTCTTCCACCTTCTACTCAGCTGCTCACCCTGCCCATATCATGAAACAGGCACATGCTATGTACTACTTTAAAAAAAAAAATCTTTTTTTTAATTGTTCTTTAGACCTTGATATTCTACCACTAAATAAGCACAAAACCATAAATTTACAAGGYTAGACATCTAAGGGAAACTTTAAGGCTCCTATCGTTCTTCACCACTAACTACTCTGAGAAAATATTCTAGTCTTCCAGCATAGTTTGTAGGTAACTGAATATTGCCTCTCCTAGACCATAGGAGATACTTTCAGTTGTAGATGGTTGACCAAAAGCTAAACCCTCTTGGTGTCTTCTCTCTTTTCAAGCCAGAGGACAATTATCTCATGGTCCTCAGCAGCTCACAGATATCTAAAGATCAGAYGAAGAGAAAGACAGACTGATTGAGGCAGGACTGGAAGTGCAGGTTCTTCTGAGCAGAATCACAAAGAACTTTTTAACAGTGATTGTATGGTAGAAATCAAAGCATGTGGAGACATAAGAAGCTGGACTAAGAACAGTCAATGGTTCAAAATTACTATATTTGTAAAAGTAGGWTGAAAACCAGACTGCTCATTTCAAGGAAATTTTGCCATTTCAAAATATTTTGTGTTCCACAACAGGACAAAAACATTTCAAAATTTCCTGTAAAATATAAATGGAATATCAAATGTCCCATTCACTCCCAGGCTTTCCTTTCCAAACAAAGATGGAAAAAGATAGCATTCAAAGATGGCATTTCTGCAGCCTGTCTCATGATTGATGACCTGTCATCTTTCAACAGAGAGATGTTGCACTAAAACTTTGCTAGTTGAGTACTTCTTACAGTGAAGCTAGGAAAGAATTATGAGGTTTGGATATCACAAGTTACAGCACATTACAGTTCTCATATATTCCAGGCAACCAAAGTTGACCACAAAACTTTTCTGTCCAAAAGACGAAATGCCACAGCAGTACAGAAACTCATGTCTTATATCTTTTCCTGATGATTGCATTGCTTTTACTGGAACATTTACCAAACTCCAATACTTTGTGCAAGCTAGCAGAAAAGTTTGTACAAAATAACTCCCAATGTTGCTTGTTGAACTGGAAAATTTTAGAAAGCGAGAATCAATTCTTTCTCTTTCAGCTCAAGAAAAAATCCTATCAACTTCAATAGGATTCTCACTCAACTAGAAATTAGCTAAAACTTTTAGGTCCATATCTGGATTGGTCTCTCTTTCTGGTCACAGTACAAGGAAGATGATTTTGCATGGCTGGGATGACTTTTGCAGGAGAGGCCAGCTAGTGACTCCAGAAGACYTGCGAATGCCTAGTGTAATTAAAAGTACTCTTTCTATGGCATTTGTTATCATATCTGGCTGCTGGGCTCAGCAAAAGAGGTGGCACTTTCTTTCAAGGCAGAGGCATGACAAATAAAGCCTGAGGCCTATGACCTGTGACCAACACTCAAAAGCATCAAAGGATCTCCCTGAGAAAAGCCTTCCTGCATGTTAATAGGAATTATCAGCTCTAGCTCTTGAGAGCACTGTCCCATCCTATGCCTCATGTTTCTTAGGAACTGGCACATTGAATGGTCTCAAGGAAAGAAATTTTTATACGTGAAACTGCCCTTGCAGGGAACAGCAGGGAAAGCTCTGACTGAAAGGCTCTATTGAATTATTAAGCTTGTCCAGAGTAAACCAGGGAAACGTTCTTGTTAACTCCTGATGGTCTCTTTCAGTTTTATTATAAAGCAACACCCTCCCACCTCTCCTCTTAAAAGAAGCTTCACAAAGCTGCCGAAGTAAGAAAGCCTGCCTGCAAGACTAGCTAAATACATAGGAGTATATTTTACACAGATGCATCAAGCTAAATACAGCAGCCTTCAGCTGCTGGAGGGAGTGCAGCATTTTGTCCAACCCCTCTCTCCAAAATTCATTAATGTGTAGCAACCAGAAGGGAATACAGGTAGTGAGTCCTTTAAGTAGCAAAACCAACTATTTTATGGCTAAAAAAGAATAAATGCTTCCTAACTGGTCAAGTTCTTTCCTTTCAAAAAACAACCATGTGCTAGATGTGTTTCTCTGCCCAAGCATTTTTTCTACACAGCCCCTCGCAGCTACCTGTGATGGGCAGGCAGCACATTAGAGGTGCACAGGGTGAGCTAGTGACAGAAACACCCAGTCCTTCACCTCTGGGATTGTATGATTATTTTTTTCCACAGATTTACATTTTGTTCACTGTTCTACAGCTGTGGTTAAAAGCAACTGCACTGGGCTGGTAAGTTGAATGAGCAAACTGATTTTCTTGATTTYTTTCTCGGAGAAGACTGTATTTTTTTAGCACCTTCCTCTTGTGTTTACAGCTTGTTCGGTGGCTTCATGCAAAGGTGTTTCTGTAGCCTAGATCTTTGACATGCTGCTGGGCTGGAACATACTACGGAGCTGCTCAGTCTTGCTCTAAGCCCAGCAAATTATAGATGAAAATAGAGAGGAAGAGGACAGTGTAACAGATGTGTTTGTTGTATTGTACAGGGAGAAGCCAACCACATAGGGCAAAGATATATTAAAAATAATACATTCTATTTTAAAAAGGAGTGTTACTATATTTTAAACAGCAGATTTTGAAGGTCTGAATCATCTGGGAGCTGAACGTCCTGCTGCCCTTGATTTTGCTTTTCTAGTGGTCCTACGTAAATATGCTTCTGTTTGCTTATTAAATTAATTTAGTGCTGGTGAAAGGCTACCAGTCCTTTACAGATAGCTACATTAGCTACATACATGTAGCTGTATTAGCTACATAAAAGGTATACCATAAACAGCTCTAGCCCTTTTATTAGCACCAGGCTCRGAAGTCATGGGCCCCAGTGAAGCGTGAATTTGTCCACTTACTTGGATGGGAATGATATTTCAGTTAATCTTTTTCTGCTCTGAATAGTGTGAATGGTTTCAGCTATCACATCTAACAAGAAGTGCTTTATTAGTATCTCTTTTTAATCAGTCTTGTGGTTTTAAAGGACTAGAATTATCAAGTTTAAAAGTAGTTCCTTCTGTATTTGTGCCATTATAAATTAAATGTACAATTAAATTGTAAAATAAAATGTAAGGCTTGAAGTAACACACTTTTTACACTTGACTGAACTGAACAAATAGCCATTTCAAAGTATGAAGACATGGCAGAAGACACCGGTTTCCAGACTTTAAAAGGAGTTGTTACACGTGGGTTTGCTTCTGTGAGTGAAACAAAACAAAACAAAACAAAACAACAACAAAAAAAAATCAAAAAGGAAGCCAGTGCTTCTCTATATTTCCTAGCTGAAGTATTTGAGAAGTGTTGGTTCCAACTGAATAAAGCTGAGGGCAGTAAATCACCCCAAAACGCATTTCAAAAATGAAATTTCCTTCTTTAAGAAAAAAACAGTCTCCCAATCCCCTTTACACTGCTCTTCATCTATCTGTCAATTCCTTCAATTTTCCTCCTTTTTACACAAACTCTGGCTTCTTTTCCTGGCACATGGGAAGACAATGCTTCCATAAAGCTACCAACGTTCTTTAGGACAGAACACTCTGCAATACAGTAGTTGTCTGTCTTGTTCATATTCCARTTTGGTATTTTACAGCAAATGTGGTATTTAATGAGCCTTTTGGAATGACTGTAGTCACTCTCTGGAAAGCAATTTGAAGGTAGACTCAGTAAGTCTGGCAGTCTACCCTATCCCTATCCAATCTGCTTTGTTTCCTCGCTAGTTGTATCCATCACCAGAGTACAGACCTCCTTTGCGCCACTCTACTCATAATGAAGAACTCAGCCCTTTGCAAGAGAGCAATGTCATCAGGGCAAAAGATCACTTCCRCTCTGAAGGCCACTGTAAAGAATCATTTTCCAACTTTACCAAGGCAATTTCATTATTATTTTTTTCTTTTTATGACTAAGGTTTAAATTGCAAGCACATGCCCTAGGCCACTGTAGATCTGTAGGCAGCAAAGTCCTACAGCACCCTTACTTGAAGTGTTTAATCTGCACAGCCATGGCAGGATTATCTCTCATTAAGCGGACAATAGATGATTGTCTGCAACCTGACAGCCATTATTACAGACATCATTAGATCTTCATAATCACTGAATTTTCCTTGATAATTATACCATAAATTCATAAGAGACTACCACACCTAACGAGTATCAGTTCTTCTAGAACTGGTAATCAGTCAGATTTCTATTGTTTGTCAGCATTCAGGAAAAATTCCTTGACATATTATAATCTCTAGATGAGATAAGAGAATACTACAATAAGCCACAAAGGACAGGAAGAAGCAAAAAAAAAAAATCCAGAATGGAGAGATAGCATGGCTTCCTCGCTGCTTAAACAGAAAGGAAATCATTTTATCCTGCAAATAACAAGCTTATCTAAAATTTGGAAAGTTTCCATTCTGTTCTGCTGATTCTGTTTCAAAACTTACGACTGAGCGCTTTGTAAACCTGTGGAGACTGAAGTCAGCCAAAACACAARGATGACTGAAGGGAAGAAACAGCAGAGTGAGTGAAGGGAGGAATCTAGGAGGCAGAGCAGTGAGGTTACTTGAAAGGAAATGCACTTCCARTTCTGTGCATTCGGTTCTGAAAATGCACTAAGTATTTTCTTTCAGATTTTGAATTAGCAGTTTCACCTACCAGCAGGTTATCAGATCAACTTGCTGTTCTTATATCAGCTAATAATCATATCTAGGCCAAGACATTTCTTTGTTATGCCCACCACAGAGCTCCATGCTTATTTGCTTAGCTATTAAAGTGGCAGGAAAGAGATATTCAGCCTAAAAACCAAAACTTCAAAAAGTTTTGAAGCATCCTAGAGTACTTACTGCAAAAAATGGCATTCTGAAGATTTTCCAGATGGATTCTGCATCCCTATAGACAGGGCAGTGTCCTCTGGGGGGGGGGGGGAGGTGGAAATTCAATGATTCGACAGTTCAGTCACTATGAAACAGAACAAAACTTGCATTTTTTCCTTTATTTTTTGAATTAGAAAAATAATTGTTTTGCCTGAAGGTGCGATGAAAATGTCATAATTACAATGAATATTTGGAAGATCAAATAAGACTTCCAAGGTGAGAAGGATCCTAATTAAGTAGCAAGATTAAAGCAAAACCCTTCTTAAGAAAGAATCCTGAAAATTACAGGTACAATGTTTCAGAGCTATAGAGTAGAATTTGCAGCACTAAATTCAAGGAGGGCAGCTGCTCACACAACACACCAAAGAAACCATGAAGAGGAAGAGTGGAGTACAAAAGAAAAATGGCACCATTTCTGGGGCAGGAAAGATTATTCTGGGTATCTGGGGTTGGAGGATGCTGTGGCTAGCAGCCTGTAGTTAGAGTTAACATCAGTAAGAAGCAAAAATGTGCCTCTCAATTGCTAGAGTACCTAACCTTCTAACCTCTACCCAGGAAAATGAAATCATCACATGAATTAATCATTTGGGCAATTAATGGCAAAAGCAACCTCAGATTTCCAGCATAGTCTCTGGCACCAGTGAATTGGCAATGATGTAAGCTTCTTTGGGAATATGCTGGCATTTTGCCCATTTCTGAGCCTCACTGTTGACTCTGAGGGCAGAAGCAAACAATGTATTCACCCAGCCAGGGATAAATGCTTCAGCTGAATGCCAGCCTACTCCTGTTGCAGTGTCACAGGGATGCTCCTCCTGCCAATCCCCCCGCATGCATCTCCCAAGAGCATGTGTATCCCAGAACAAGCAACTGTAACCAGCTTCCTTGGAAGTCCATGGAGATGGACTACCTGGGCATTCACAATATCTACCCCCTTTTTAATAATGAGGGCCCTCTATTTGACACGTGGAGGCTCTRCTATCTTTTGGAACACATGGATAAGCAAGATCTTTGTTTATTGCTCTCTTTCTGGGGCAGAAATAATGAGAGAGAAGTCAATTTTACTGGGAGTGCTATTTTCAGATGGCGAGACTTGCTTTGCTTGATTTCCCTGTTCACTTTGTTGCCATGAGTTTTCTGAAAGCTGAACCCAAACTCAGATATGACCATGTTTTTCTTAACTTAGAGATGTTGGGGGGGGGGAGGGAAGACACATGAGAAATTAAGAGACAAACATCTTCCCTGTCTTAGACCCCTATTTCAGTCAGCTCGTCCAGGTGAGGCGAGAAGGGCATGGCTCAGTCCCAGCAAAAGCTGTTTCCCTGTATGTTTCCATCAAAGAGAAATGTCCTCTGCAAGGTGGAGCCTTTTGTACCTGTGCCAAGGGAGTGGGARCATTTTCTAGTCCCTTCGGTCTCACTTGGTATGCATACAGGCTGCAAGACTTTGAAGGCTCAGACTCGCATCACAGCTGCACACTACAGAGACACCCAGAGAGCTTGTGGGGAGAGGGTAAAGGCAAGTGGGGAGGTGCTCTCTAATAGGAATATTGGTCATATGTGCATTTTCCCACCTTTGGGTCACGTGAGAAAACCATCACAGAGAAAGGACTTTTGATAGGGGAAAGTTAACCTCCTGTATGAGAAATTTGGCATCAGGGAATAAGGAGGACCTATTCAGGACCAGTCCTTCCTTTGAATGAATTCATCTGGTTAATCCAAGACAAACCTGTCTGGACACTTCCCGTGGGGCTTTTTGCCTTCCTGCTCTTTTAGAGGGAACCTGTTGCTTTCTGAGAGAGTAGAAAGATTGTACATCCCTCAACACTTATTGAAAGAGTTTGTTTCCAGTTGAGATAAAATATCCACAGGTGTACTCTCTTTCTTAAAAACACCTTCCCTTGGATCCTGTTCTTTGAAAGAATGAGGTGGTGAATATATATGAAAGGAGATAAATCTGTTAATGCCTTACAGCCAGCTGCAATCCCCACTCCAGGTAGCGGCTGGACTAAGGCTACCCAGCTCTGGAGAGCCTTCTGTTAAAGGTTTTTAAAAGATGCATGCTGTAGAAATAGGGTTGTAACATCATCACTACAGACAACATTCCCTCTCTTTGGTCTACATGGCTTAGCAGCAGTTGTCACATTTGTAATCCAAATTCCTCCACCTGCCCTGTCTGTCTAAGCAGTCACTTGTTAATAGAGCAAGGGCAGTGTAACAAAAGGGAGGGCAAATGGTAATTTACTTGATGCACTCCTGTTTTTCTAGATAACATTAGTTTGTGGACTCTAACCTGCTCCTCAGAGATGCTCACTCTTTTGTCACATGATTATAACGAAGGTAGCAAATTGGTGGAAGCAGATTTCCTCTGCTAACGGTAGGCAAACAGGATGGTTTAATCATCAGTTCTTCTAAACAGATAGGTAACCTCTTCTGATTCCCTCCTCCCTTTGCTATACAGGTGTAGCTGGCTCAGCAGCAGACAGGATTAATCCACTTTCCTACTCACTCACACTCTCTCTTCATGTTAGAGAATCTGATTACACAGACTGCTTGCTATTTATCTCCACCTGCCATGACTAATACTCCGATCTGACCTCCTCTTTCTCATTCTCACATCTCTATGCAGATTTGATAGATACACAGGCAGATGCACATACGCTTGCTTTTTTTTTTTTAATTGCAAGTAGCTCACTAAGAACGTCAGCATTTCCGTTTTCAGTCGAACCAGATTTGTATCATTACTATTTTGCCCAGATTGCTTTAGATCATGAGGCATTTTCTCCCTTTTGGCTGCTCTCACTACRTTTATAATGCACTGGCTTTACAGATTGCTGCTGCAGCCGTAGAGAGCCCAGGCACCTCCACACAGACATGCAGAATGAAAACACAGTATTAGAAACCCCTGCAGCACATATAGAGACAAAGACACACGCTACATGCACTGAGCAAGTGCACAACACATATTCTTTTTCCCTCCAACCTTGCAGGAAAATATTGCYTGCAGAATGCTTTCCTTCAAACCAAAATGCCCTTGCAACATAGATTCTGTACATGATTCTGGCAAATCCCATTCCCACTCGCTCCCTTACCTTTCCTTAGTCGCTAATCCAGAGGCCCTGGACCTATTCGCTTTCCCTCCTGCACACAAACTGCCAGTCCCTCCTGCTTCACATTCACAGCACGCTAGCAGGATTCACCGTCATCCCATTCTGCTGGATCCTTATCACCCTATTGGCCAAAGCCAGACAGTAAATTCAATTAGGCTCCTCCTTATAACTATATTATCACAGGAACAGGATGAATAATTTAGTAAAACAACTGTGTGACAGGCTCTGGTGTCACAGACTTCACCACCACCGCTGGCAGGCTTTTCTCTTATTAAGCAGAGGTGGGTAAAGAAACTAGAATCTGTCATTCTCCTTGGATTACCCACTTGTATTCCCCATTCTGCCCCTCTTGTCCTCTTCTCGCTAAAGCTGCGAAATTCCTATTTATCCTTGTGCATCCATCCTTAGCCCACAATGCAGTATTCCCCCACYGAATGGGCTATTACCTCCTCAGTAGATGCAGAGATTTCTGTTCAAGTGCAAAGTGATACTGCAACATATCAGATACCTCACATCCTCCCTGGATTCCAGACATGACAAAAGAATAAAAGTATGCTGTAGAAGAGACTGGCAAGACAAGCAGATCACAAGGAAATAGGAAGTTTTCTCTTATATCATGACATCTGTTCAGTAACTACATTGTCATCCTGTCAGTTTAGACACCCAAGGGATGCAAATACATGGTTCCTGAAAGAGTCATATGCACACCATTCRGGGACCATGCTTTTATATGCCTGTTATGGGAATTTGCATCCCGACACCACAAAACTGTGTCAAAGTGGCAATTTTCCCCCAGGCCAAATGACTAGGTTGTCTTGGGGATTCTTTCTGACCAGAAACTTGTAGAAACAACTGACAACACATCTCATTTCCAAGAAGTAATTTATCTCAAAATGAACATAGTTCTTCCTCACCAAAGCTTCCTCTAAAGAGTTATAGAGCACTGCAGCTTCCCCTAGCAGGGGCACTACTCTCTATGTCCAGCCTCAGACCGTCTTATGTGCCTGAAGGGTTGTTTGTTATGGGAGCAGTGATGGAAGTGATGGTGCTCTGTGGGATGTGGGACAGCCACTCTCTCCTTGTATCAATCCACATTGACCAGCATAGATAGAAAGGTGGACCACCAGTGACAGACCAACAGTTTCCACAAAGGGCAATGTCTTTCTTAGGCACTTCCCTCATGATGAGGGACCAACAGGAAGCTTGGATAACACAAAGCATTTGCCAGCTTTTTTTGCATCTTTGCACTTAAATTATTGGACTGCCTACCTCCATCCCAGGCCCAATTCAGGATGGAGAGTCAAACTGCCATACCCAGGAGAATAGTGCTCAGGCATGGCTGGTGCTTTTGGCTTTTCTGTCAAGTTCAAAATGATCTAAGGAGAGCAAAAGTAAAAGTCTTGGTCAAGTTTTTGTTTTATCTTTTTTGTTACAGATTTCTCTTCCACAGAAAAGGACAAAACTACCCTTCTGCTCCCAAAGATGCTTCACTTTTGAAGAATGATGGCTGCTCTTTCCTTCCCCTTCTGCCCTTGCTGACTTCCAAACTTTTGAGGGTTTTTTATGTTAAAGGAAGTCTTGAATTATGCACTCAGTGATAGCTTCAGAGCAATCAAATTAAGCCATGTGGCAAGCTGCCCAAAGTCACTATCAAAACTCAGAGTATTATGGCATCATTTATTGAAGTTTTTATAAGATGCTTACTCAAATCACAAAGAGAGAGTAAATTAGGTTGTTGTCATGACAACCAGAGAATCTGCTCAAAATTCAAGAGATGCTTGGGGCGGGGGAGCTCTTCAATGGAGAACTCCACGTCATGAATATGGCCCTTGGTTATCAAATCCCTTTCAAGTTAATTCCTAGCATCAAAGCCTCTCTGACAAAGGGTTTAATAATCAGGAGCAAAGCTTTGACTGAAAAGGGCACAAGCCAACTCTCCCAGCACTAATGTGAATTTAGGTGTGGTGAGAGGTCCTCAGCTGACAGCTCAACAGAGCAATCAGAACTGGCAACAGTATTGCATAAACATGCATGAAGCAGGGTGGGAGGAACAGCATGAGACTTCATCTCAGACAAGCACTGAATAGAAAGGCAGACTGTGAACCCTCAGTGCAGCAAATGTGAAAGAGAACTTCCATGGACAAGACATGGAGGGAGAGAAGGAAGCAGAGTCAAAGCCGCTGCCTGTGGAAACACTGAAAGTTGGGACAAGCTAAAGAAGGTCTTCCACCAACTTCAAGAGATAAATTAAAGAAGATAAGAAAAAAAACAAAAACAAAAAACAAAATAAAAGGTGTCAGAAGAAACTGACTGAGTGAATGAAAGACAGCRTACCAGCCTGAGTTTTTACAGGAATTAACATTTGCCATCAAAGCTGGTTCTCTGTATAAAAACTATTTTTTCAGCTGAACATTTTCTGAGGCAGGCCTTCTGGAAAAAAAAAGGAACTATTTCAATAGAAATTTTTGAGTGAAGTCTTTTGGTTTTCAATTGCAATACTTGAAGTATTTTTGGATGGAAACAAAGAATTTTTTTTTTTTTTTGGAAAGCTTTGAGAAAGCTGTGTAGCTTCTGTGGAAGATATCACCATTCTCATAATTATTTTTAGTTCAGATGGTATCTTGTCACTGTGGTATGCCCCTTTGCAATAACATCTCATATGGCATAAGTCCCCTTTAGAACAAAGAGATAATAAATAATATTTACAGGGAGCATATTCAAAGTAAGAGAAAAAGAAATAAAACACAGGCAAATGGAGTCAAGTGTGAAAGTTTTTCCCATTCTTTCTTCACATCCAGATGAGAGGAATTGCGCTTAGAGATGAAATGCAGAAAGCTATTGAGAAATTTAAGAAAAGATATATGATTGTATAGTTACAAGTGTTACACTTCAGGTAGGATAGTTGTCAGGGCAAAAGGATACACACTGCAGGAACCCAAAAATCCAATTTATTAAAATCTCCACTAATAACAAATATTAATATTCAAGCTATAACTACCCACTTATATGATGTCTTTTCACTCTGAGTCCCAAGATCAATAGTCTTACTCAAGGCATTGGGACAATATTTTGGCTCTTCAGGTTCTCACTGGGAGATGTTGATCTTTTGAAGGAGTCCTCTTCTTCCTCTAGGGAAGACTTTTATTGGTTATTTATGTGATCTCAGGTTGGTGGGACTCAAATATATAACTAGATTTCAATTGGCTGTCTACTTGCAAATGAGACTRACTGGCTATTTATTTTCATTTTTTTCCTCATAATTTGTCAAAGTCTTTAATTTGCAAAAAACCACTATTAGCTAATGACAATGTAACAGCAGGACTTGTTCAGACTGCAAATAGGCCATGTAGGCTTCCTTTGGACCCACCACATGTGACAGATCAGAAGTTGCAGTGAGCCTTTTTTCATGCTGAATACAGTGTAGTGCCCTCCTTAACAGCTGTCAGCCTGGCAAAAATGTTCTTGGAAGAATATAACAGCAGTGGAGGCATTCAGGTGACACTCTAGAGAGGTAAATCTGAGATACAGGAGATAGGGTGAGACAAAGTAGAAGGAAAGGGTAATACATAACAGAGCAGGAATGGACTCTYTGGCAGTACCTAGGATGCCATTTTCTGTAGTGAAATGCATTTGGAACAAACTGTATTTTATCTGTTCAAACTGAAATGTTATCCTGAGGATTCARTGCTACTGTGCATATGTATGGTGATGTCCGTAAGAAGCATCCTTACTCTCCTACTTAAAATATGATTCAATGTTCCCAACACGCTCCTAACTAGCATTTTTCATTCTTCAGCAATAACAACTTACAATTTCAGTAAACCTTTCAAGATCTCCTAGCTACCATGTCTTGCTCTAGAAAAAAAGCCACTGAAATTTTTTTCTAGGGCCATTCTTTACATATCTTAGTAACATTTTTCCATACCAAGTTTATTAGTTGCAGTGACTTCTTGCTGTTGCAACCATTGTAGTAGTATGAGTTCTTAAAAAGCCATCTATGCTCCTCAATCACAAGAAAACTCAAATATCTCAGTTTTGCCTGAGGCTTTCTGAGTGCGAATCCATTTAAGAGCAAGCAACTTAAAAAAATACAAAAACACCGCTGCTTTGTTCTTTATGTGAGAAAGCAACTACAGTGTATCAAGCTCTGCCTAAGGGTGGATAAAGAATGAGTTVAGAGCTTATGGGTAAGGATCAAAGGGCAGGCTAATATGGGGGACACTGTTGTGGGTGTCTACTACAGGCCACTTGATCAGGAAAAGGMAGGCATGAGGCCTTCTACAGACAGCTGGAAGTAGTCTCGCAGTCACAGGCCCTGTTTCTCATGGGGGACTTCAGCTACCCTGATATCTGCCAGAAGGACAACACAGYKAGGCACAAACAGTCCAGGAAGCTCCTGCAGACCATCAATGATAATGTTTTGACACAGGTGGTGGAGGAGCCAAGGAGGAGGAGTGTGCTGCTGGATCTTGTCCTAACCAGCAAAGAAGGACTGGTTGGAGATGTGAAGATTAGGGGCAGACTTGGCTGTAGTGACCATGAGACGGTGGAGTTCAGGATCCTGTGTGGGGCAAGCAAGACAATAAGTAGGATCTCAACCCTGGACTTCAGGAGAGCAGACTTTGGCCTCTTCAGGGACCTGCTTGGAGGAATCSCATGGGTTAGTKCCCTAGAAGGAAGTGGGGGGTTCAAGAGAGCTGGCTAGTATTCGAGCATCACTTCCTCCAAGCTCAAGAGTGGTGCATCCCAAGGAGAAAGAYGTCCAGCAAARGGGGCAGACCACCTGCATGCATGAACAAGGAGCTCCTGGCAAAACTCAGACAGAAGAAGAAAGTACACAGAACGTGGAAGAGGGGACAGGCCACATGGGAGGAATATAAGAATGTTGTCAGAGTACGCAGGGATGTGATGAGGAAGGCTAAGGCCCATCTGGAATTAAATCTGACAAGGTATGTCAAGAACAACAGGAAAGGATTCTTCAAATACATCAGTAGCAAGAGGAAGGGAAAATGAAGGGCCTGCTGCTGAATGRGGCGGGTGCCCCGGCAATGAAGGCTACAGAGAAGGCAGAATTACTGAATGCCTTCTTTGCTTCAGTCTTTACTGCTAAGGGCAGCCCTCAGCAATCTCATACCCTGGAGACAAGAGGAAGTCTGGAAAAAGGAAGACTTTCCCTTGGTTGAGAAGATCAAATTAGACATGTAGGCTAATCTGACATCCACAAATCCATGGGCCCTCAAGGGATACACCCACAAGTACTGAGAGAGCTGGCAGATGTTATTGCTAGGCCTCTCTCCATYACCTCTGAAAGCTCATGGAGAACTGGAGAGGTGCCTGAGGACTGGAAGAAAGCGAATGTCACTCCAGTCTTCAACAAGGGCAAGAAAAAGGACCCAGGAAACTACAGGCCAGTCAGCCTCTCCTCCATCCCTGGAAAGGTGATGGAACAGCTCATCCTGGATTCATCTCCGGGCATATGGAGGAAAAGAAAGTGATCAACTAGTCAGCATGGATTCACCAAGGGGAAATCATGCCTAACCAATCTGATAGCCTTCTGTGATGAAATAACTGGCTGGGTAGATGAGGGGAGAGCAGTGGATGTTGCGTACTTTGACTTCAGCAAGGCTTTTGACACCGTCTCCTGTAACATGGTCATAGGTAAGCTCAGGAAGTGCAGGTTAGATGAATGGACAGTGATATATACTGAGAACTGGCTGAAAGGTAGAGTTCAGAGGGTTGTTGTCAGTGGCACAGATTCTAATTGGAGGCCCATAGCTAGTCGTGTCCCCCAGGGGATAGCACTGGGTCCAGTCTTGTTCAACTTCTTCATCAATGACCTGGCTGAAGGGACAGAGTGCCTCCTCAGCAAGTTTGCTGATGAGACCAAGCTGGGAGGAGTGCCTGATACATCAGAAGGCTGTGCTGCCTTTCAGAGAGAGCTGGACAGGCTAGAGAGGAATCTCATAAGGTTCAACAAAGGTAAGTGCAAGGTCCTGCACCTACAGAGGAATAATCACATGCACCAGTACAGGCTRGAGGGTTGATCTGCTGGAAAGCAGCTCTACAGAAAAGGACCTGGGAGTGCTGGTGGATGACAAACTGACTATGAGTCAGCAATGTGCCCTTGTGGCCAAGAAGGCCAATAGTATCCTGGGGTGCATTAGGAAGAGTGTTGGCAGCAGTTCAAGGGAGGTGATCCTGCCCCTCTACTCAGCCCCAGTGAGGCTACATCTGGAGTACTGAGTCCAGTTCTGAGCTCCCCAGTACAAGAGAGACAYGGCAGTACTGGAGAGAGTCCAGCATAGGGCTAYGAAGATGATCAGAGGACTGGAAGATCTCTCTTATGAGGAAAAGCTGCGAGAGCTGGGCCTGTTTAGCCTGGAGAAGGCTGAGAGGGGATCTTATCAATGTCTACAGATATCAGATATCTTAAGGGAGAATGTCAAGAGGATGAGGCCAGACTCTTTTCAGTGGTTCCAAGCAACAGGGCAAGAGGCAATAGGCACAAACTGGAACACAGGAAGTTCTGTCTGAATATGAGGAAAAACTTTACTGTGAGAGTGACAGAGCACTGGAAGAGATTGCCTGGAGAGGCGTAGAGTCTCCTTCTCTGGAGATATTCAAAAYCCMTCTGGACATGATCCTGTCCAACGTGGTGACCCTGAGTTGAGTGACCCTGCTTGAGCAAGGGGTTGGACTAGATGATCTCCAAGATCCTTTCCAAACTCAACCATTTTGTGATTCTATGTGCAATTCTGTGCTTCTTCACCAGATCACCTGTCATATTTTGCAAAACATGGTTCCTTTGCTGTGAAAGTTTCCAAGATGATAAAAATGCTCTTGTTTACTTCTGGGATAGGTTTTTTKKTKKTKKTTTTTKGTTTTTTTTTAACCTTCAGAAGATTGGAAAAGGGAGAGAGACACTCAGATCTCATGCCAGCATAGGCAATATACCAAAGGTTATTTAGGATACAGGTAACACAGGGCCCAAAGCTGAACATGGTAAACTGGAGATTCATCTCTGAGTACTCCCCAGGGCAGTTACCACCAAAAGCTTATTAGCTATTTGAAAGAAAGATTATCATTACATCTCCCGCTTATTCCACTCTGTATCTAGGCTCCGGTAACACTGGGTCAAAGACTGAGTGCCCAGCCAGTGGTCAAGACTCTTACTGGAGAATGAGATTCACACCAGTATTTTGGGACTCACAGACCAGAGCTTTAGCTTTTTTCTCTCACACCCCTTGTGCCTCTAACTCATTATTGTGATCTAAACTACAAATCCTACAGTGGACATAAGTAAGTAGAGCTGGCAATTTAYGCTTTTTGTTTGTTTGTTTTCTTGTATTGTAAAACCTACTTCATCTTCAGAGTTTACAGCCCTTTTGAACARCTAGGGTGAACATTTGGTACAAAAACTGAGTCTGAACATCATGTTCAGAAGGGATGGCTGAGGTGAATTCCTCTTTGGCTTGTTTCAAACCAAGAGGCATTGCTCAATCACACTGCGCAGCTGGTAAAACACAGCTAAGCACTGTGCAGTGACCTAATCTTATTTTTAACCTCACTTATTYTTATGCAGGACAAATAGTTCTGGCAGTACCAAAGGTTACGTATTAAGATAAAAGTCAAAATTAAAGCAGAATCATGGTCCTCACCTTCAGCAGATAATCATCAAAAAGGGAATGGTACAGCTGAATAGCACTATAGAAATACAGTAAGAGAACAAAAAAATGCTTTAGAGAGTTGGTTTGCTGCAGAGAATCTGCTCCTGACATGTTTAACCATTTCTTCAGGTACCTCCACATTCTCACATCTTCCTCCCCCTTTCACCAGTTGCCAGGCAACTACAAAAAGTGCTGGAGAGCTTGCTGAAGGAAACCACCTCGCAGGGCACTGTGTGGGTTCAGCTTTCCTTTCCTATAAAACCCACACAGGCAAATTGGCCTTGGCCTCAGAGGCAACATCTCTCAGTGAAACATGACTTTGCATGAATAGCAGTTGTGAGGCAACTGATACATATCTGTAACAACCAAAATAAATTCTTCCACAGACTCCAAGCTTACTTCTGAGGTTTTTTGGGGACTCAACTGTTTTCCATCAATTCAGTGGGTCAATAATTTAAGCAGTTCAAGCATAGA